>NC_072774.1:30684109-31049109 GCF_022539595.1 Amphiprion ocellaris
TTCGGGATGAAACTGCCCAAAGACTTTTGCAACCTTTGTTGTGAGTATGGTTAAGTGTGGCTTAGCTGTAAAGGCTCACTAACAGGCACATGTAAAAACAAGAAAAGAACAGGACATGGCTCTGCATTTGCACAAAAGGTTAGATTCTCCTCTTAATATAACCTTCAATCATTGTTTTTTTTTTTTTTTTTTGTCTGCATTTGTTCTCATTGTTTAACTCCACAAAAGGGGAGTCAACATTGTATGAGATCGATGCATATTTTAGTCTTGCAGCCAAATATTTTAATATTTAGTGCATGTGTGTGACCATCACCGGCCCTCCCTGAAAGCTAAGCAGACCTTCTTTATTAGAATTCCCTATTATGAGCCAGGGAGGGCAGTGCTACACCTCAGTGGTGTGTGGGGGAAACAAAGACTGGACAGGACGAACAGGACGAACAGGATGAACAGGGATAGAAATTAACAGGCGGTGCTATTGCAATTAAAGATAGTAAGGTGGTGTGTTATTCCCAACTACTAACTGTCAATCAATTAAAAAAAAATTTAAAAATTAATTATTTTTGTTATTTTTAATTTTTTTTCAATCATTGTTTTAATTTCTTTTACACAGTGACAAACTATTTTATAGCTGAGCAATCAATTTAGCACATTTTAGTTTTCTTGTGATTTTACCAAATTCTTTAACTACAAATCACTTATCAACTTACTGATCAACTGACATATCTTTAATATTGATGAATTGTTGCAAACAAATGAAGAAATGAAAATAAAAGTGTGTGGCCTATATATAAAATGTAACTAAGCAACTTGTTTATTAGTCACAGCAAGCAAGACATTATTATCCAAGGAAAAGCTGAGCTGCTGTATATTTGGACAGGAGAGATAAAAGACCACAGCTGATCACTTTGATTGTGGTTCCCACGTACACTGAGCACTCCTACCTCTATCTTAGTGCGGTAGAGCACCAGCCTGCGGAGGCGTGTAAGTTTGGAGATGTGCGTGAAGGCCTGCGGGTGGAGGCGATCGCAGGAGGACAGATTGAGCTCCTGCAGTCCAGGACAAGTCTGGGAGATGACCTCCAGACAGGCTTCATTCAGGAAGTGGCAGCACGACATTTCCAGGCAGACCAGGCTGAGACCACATGCCTTCATGAAACTGAGGAGGGAGGAGGAGAAACATGAGGGGAAGCAGAGGAAGAGCACGAAAAACAACTCAATCCCACATTAGCACCATTCTTGTCGGCAGAGTCCTTTTCTACACTGAAAGAATAACATCATTTTTCATGAGCATTAATTTTAAATTTGTTATAAATTACAGAGAATCATTTCAGTCCATGTTGTTTGTCTCTGTATGTTCCTCCTTCAAAACTGCTTGTACTGGTGAGTATTTGCTACTTCTTCCAAGGTCATTTCTCTGCTTTCTAACACTTGTGGCCCACTGATAGTCTGACCTGCTGAAGCCCGTCAGGGTGAGAGCTCCACGGTTGCCGGTCCAGGACAGGTTGAGCCTCTGGAGGAGGGTGCAGCGGCTCTGCAGGTGTCCCAGGGAGGCGTCACTCAGCCGGGCCCAATAGGGCTGCAGACTCAGCTGGGTGTACTGCAGCGGGTCGCAGCAGTGCTGGTGCAGCAGCTTACAGCTCTGGGCCAGACGGCAGAGGTCTGGCAGGGTCAGGTGGCTCAGTATCAGCTGGATGAGCTGTGGACGGGAGACGGGGAGAGGGTTAGGAGAGGAGAGGAGAAAGGAAAGGGTAAGATGTGGGGGGGAGGACAAGGGCAACAAACAGGAAGAAGAGAGACAAAATATGTTCAATCTGGTAAGAGAACATAGCAGAAAGCAAAGCATAAAACAAAGCATTAAAGAGTAGAGCAACCCAGTAGAGAAGAGAAAACACTTCGGAGTGGAGTAGAGAATGTTAATTGCGTCCCCTGTCAGATCTAAATAGTGGTTATCTGGGACACAAAGCACTGATAGCAGGATCAGTGGTGAGGTGAGCCAGCTTGTTTTGCACCGTGGTTGTGTGCCTCTCAAAAAGAAAGAATGACTGTGCTCGTGTGTGTGTGTGTGTGTGTGTGTGTGTGTGTGTGTGCGTGCACCACACTGAATAAACAATACATGGTGTTCAAGCGGGTATCAGCTGACAGATAATAGCTATATTGTGTTTCTGAAACAAACACACAGCGGTTGTGAAGACTGCCGTTAATGGCGGCGGTTTGGAGAGGAGATAAGAGAACGAATATCAAGAGTACTGCTGGTGTTTTGAAGCTCGCCTCAGACAACATGATATGTCTGTATGGCATGAAAATGACTCTGCGTCCGTGAGTGCATACAAGATCAAGAAAGTGTCAGAACGCATCCAAGCCACAATGTTCATGTGTTTGTGTGGAATGCTGGTAAAAATAGTGTGCATATACAGACACACAGGGCACAGATAATGATGGAGAGAACAATGGAGGGAGAGGAGTAAAGACAGACATAAACAATAAAGGATTTACACTTAACGCTTAATAAAATAATCAGCTTTAACAATTTTTTTAGGAGGAAGAAAATGTATTTAGTATCTTTGTTCAAGCTCTAAGATGCTCACAGTGAGTTTTGGCGAGCAACACCGAATGGAAGCACAACTGTTTGGAAAAATAAACTCCACATCGCCCCTTCAAGGTAGTAGCAGTAATAATGTGGGTAGAATAGTCAGGTTGGATCTCCATATTTGTCAAAACACAGGAATGCAATAAGTAGAGGGACACCTTAACAAGAACTTTTAATGGAAATTATACATTAACTTAGCATAGATTCAAAATATTCCTATCCCCACCATTAACCCCTACAGAATCACATCTGCAAGTCTGGGTGTGCATCTATTCTTTCAAAAGGTCCAAACGATACAGTGTAAACATCATTCAGGTCTGTAATCACCTCATATGGCAGTTTGTCAAAGTAGCCATTGCCTGTCCTCTGCTGCTTCCCGTCTCCTCCTTGTCTGTAAGGACCTCCCACGTCAGACAGCTCCTCTTCACTGTCACTCAGGTCACTAATGTCGATGATGGGCATCTTATAGAGGGCCAGCATGGGCCTCTCTTTTACCCCTCGTAAGATCACAGCATCCAGCTCGGTGTAGTAGTCCAGCAGTGAGCTGTTGACCTCCAGACGCAGAAGATTGGTGGGGAAGCTGATATGCTTGATTTTAGGTGAAAATTGCCGTGCCTGGGGTGTCAGCACCTTGGTGGGTTCCCCTGACCACAGCACCTCCCACCTGTAGAAAAGAAAGTGTACACAACAGTTAGACTGTACAACTAAAATCTCATTCTTTATACGACATACATCTACATAGACTGAGTAGGTTACTATGTGGGTAGTTTATCACAGAAGCTGTGAAGGGTGAATGAAAGCAGGTTTGCTATGATGAATATAGGCGCACTAAAAGGCTTTATATGGCATATAACACCAGGTCACGCAGCTCAGATGGACATTCATAATCAGGGCAGTACATCATGACTCCTGTCTCAAATCTTTCGCTGACAGCTTAGTGTTTCTGAGCTTGCTCTGATCTGTCACACACTAAATCCAATGCACAATGACCTCTGCTGAAAAAAGCCCTACGATTCCACAACTCCATGCCTAATTCATGACTTTACAGGCTTCTGTTTTGACAAAAAAAAGATTGTTGTGACTCATGATGGATGACTGGTGGGCAGTGATGAATTACTGCCGTTTAATCCTGATATTCATACTGTTGGCTGACAGAGGGCTGACAATGAATCCTGCATCTTAATAAGCTCTAATAGACTGTCAAATCCTAATTTTTCTGGTCAAATGTTTCATCATGTATATTTTGATACTGACATTAAATCAATAACATGTTTGTTGCAAGTTAAGGAGTCCAATAACAGAACTTTTTTTTCTGGTGAAGCAACATCTGATGATACCAGACCAGCCAATGACATTTTGACAACCCTTTTCTCGGGTTTGACAATACGCCTAAGTCAAGAAAAATTTTTAACAAAAACTTGTTTGGTACCATCTTGCTATGGTGAATCTGCTCAAGGCTGGGAGGGCTGTGTTTGTGTGATACTGTCCGATTATCACTTTACTAACAATAAAAATGCTAGGCAGCAATTTCAGAGGAATAACTTGGTAATAAAAACTAAACCATTCTGGTACCACCTGAAATGCTGCCAAAATTCATTCAAACAACTAGGGACTTAATATAAATTTGTAAATGTGTTGCTTACTTTCTGGTATTGCTTGCTGAGTGTTAATGAGGTTAACATTTTAGTGGAGTCACTGAATACGGTTTTTCAGGACAGATGACTCTTGTTACCTGACATCAGAGGGTGGGTTCTGGGAGAAGGGGTTGTGAGAGCAGGCCAGGATCTGAACAATGGCTCCAGGGTAATAGGTCTCAAACACCTCCACTGCTGTAGGGTAGACAGGCTCTTCAAAGCCCAGCTCAATGTAATCCTGGCTGTGGAAGCTTTTAGGAGTACGGCGAAAAGGTGGTGGGGCACTGGCACACTGTTCCCACCATGTTCCATAAGCTCTGCATACAGCCGTTTGGGTGAAGTCCCCTGAGCTGGGGTAGACATTGGGTACCCCAGCCAAGTTCCACATGGTGTAGGACATGCTATTCTCACTGCCATAGTGGGAGCTGAAGTCCAGAACCTCCTTGGCATACTGCTCCACCTCCACACTAACTGGCAAGACCGCCCGCTGGCCAGATTCCACAGCCCGCCGACTGGTCAGAGCCTCGCCTCGAGTCCCACTCCTGGAGCGCCGCCGCAGACAGATATAGTAAAACATGCTCAAGAGGGTTAACATAGGGAACTCTGGGACTGATGGGGGCAGTGAGGAGAAACGGAGGCTAGAGGGAGGAAGAGCCTCCACCTACTGGTAGTGCATTCTCTCAAGGGTTGGGGATGTACAAAGCGCAGGCTATAAGCCCGGCTGCATGCAAGACCTGTGGGTTAGGCAGAGACAAACACATACAAGAGTAAGAACAGCAAGACCGCAGATCTAAGACAACACAGAGTATGACTCCTGCCTGGTCCTGTTGGAAACTACACTGTTTTGCAACTTTGCGTGACTGATAACAATAAAGTGAAGGGAAAGAATGTGGAGCAACTAAATATTTGGCTAAACATAAATGAAACTTGCAAAACATAGAATACATTAATGTCTAAAAAATTATTTCCTCACCAGTTTTGAGTAGTTAAAGGGAAACTTTTAGAGAATGAAAGCTTGTAAAAACTTGAAGGTAATGCTCACATTTGAGAAGTGTATCTTGTAAAGCTTTTTAAAGCTGGAACATGATAGTGTAGTTATCGCTGGAATACTGGAAAGCAAATTTTGCGAACAAATCCAGCATTGACGTGAGTCAGTGGCTTAGCTTCTGTACTTGTGCAATAACTACTGTATCAATAAAAGGCAGCCTTATGCACACTGTTAATGACTAGTCTTCTTAATTACAGCATGCAGACAGTAACTTATGGTTAGCAGAACACGACAGCACTTGTATCAAATCAAAATGCAAACAAGAAAAGTCAAAATCCCTGTTTGGTAACTTCCCAAAACATCAGAACCCCTAGCCTGCGTATTTTTTCAGAGTCCTCGCTGACTAAAGGATTTGCTGCACTCAGACAGTCATTAGTGTCTCCTACATACAACCCAAGAGTGGCTCAGTAACTGGGGGAAACAAAAACCTACAGACTGCCAGAAACCCCAAGGTCTGGTGCCTAACACCCCTACTGTACAGGTTTTTAATGTCACCTAATTTACATTTGTGAAGATTCATTCCCTCTTTAAACTGAGCCGCTACACCGCTGTATGCTGCAGGAAACCATGTACATTTAAATTATCTGCAGGGAAAACCTGTGATCTACATGTAAATAAAAGGCAAATCTATCAGCAGTATTCAAAACAGAGTTTGAATAATACATATTAGTTAGAATGAATTTTAAAAAGGAGGCCAACAGTAGACAACAATTATATTAAAGCTATCAATGTTTACAAATGCTAACAAAGCCTCCGCATACCATGTTACTGTAAGCACTGAAAAGAGGAGAACATGAACTCTAACCAGCATATGGGAAAGACAGCACGTCGCCTTCCTGCTCAGAAAAGTTTAAAGTAAAAGAAAAAAGAAAGAGAGATACATATTCTGTTTGGAAGTAATATTCTACCTTGTCTGTCTGTCTTGGAAATCTCGCCGACACTTAATTGTTAAATTGAAGTTAGCTAAATACCTGCAACCTTAGCTAACTTGCTAAGGTTGCTTTTTCAGTTTTCCTTTAAGCTGAATTATACTAACATGTTAAGCTAGCTCCCGCGAAGAACTATCTTTCCCAATACCTTAGCGCAGTCAAAACACTAAAATGGCAGCTGGAAAAGTAAAATTTGCCCAAAAGGGTGAGCTGTCTCCCCCAGCTAGTGTTAGCTGTCTCCCCCAGCTAGTGTTAGCTAATGGTGAATAGCTGGTGGTAGGCAGCAGCACTGGCTAGCCAACAGTCAAGCTGTCAAAACATTAACTGTTAGCTTCCGTATGGCAGCTTTGCAAACCGATTAATCAAACAGGACGAAACATATTTAGAATTTACGGTAAACGTAGATCGATATATCCATTCATGAGGAGAAATGAGGGGAAATCCTCTTCTTACTTTAAGCTTTATCAGGCTATTTCAACACCGACCCTCATTCTTGCCTTTTACCTTGTGGTGCCTTCAGGAACAGTCGGATACTGTATAAACTTCTTGAGCGCACGTCACAATCAATTATATACTGTAAAATAATGGGTGAATGTCAAGGTTTCGTACGTTATTTAGCTTTAAAGACGTTATGTGTAGAAAACAAGTTGCAATTCGTCAACGTTCGTGTAACTAATGGAGGGGGAAAAAGCGTTAACTTCCGTAGAACTGCTTCTCTCTCCTTTTTTATTTCACCACCGCCGAGCGAAATAACTCACTGTCACATAACTTTAAAAAAAATACTGCGACAAAATGAAACCATGACATGTCAATTTAACAGTCATGATTACAATCGGGGACTGAAATGTGGTTAAAAACAAGTGAGGCATGACGCTACGTAAGGACTTTAAAAGCCGCACCATTGCTGTACAGCAAGTTATCAACATCCGGTCAGCTTTCTTTTATAGCAGGGGATTATGGGAATAGTAGTTCTTTGGCTGTAGCGACAAAACAGCAAAATGCGATACATAATTCCTGTCTTACGTCTGATTGTTAGAGTTTTATTATTTCAGATTAAATAAAGCAAAGGCTGTTTTTGTTTTATTTTCGTTTTTATTGGTGAATTCATTTTATCTGCAGCCAATGGAAGCTTCAAAATGCAAATATAACAACAACAACAACAACAACAACAACAACAACAATAATAATAATAATAATAATAATAACAATAACAATAACAATAACAATAACAATAATAATAATAATAATAATAATAATAATAATCCACTTAACCTCTGAAAAAGCAAGGGAGGACAGGAAGTGCCGGAAGTCATCAAAGCAGTGGCAGTCACCCACAGTGTGAATGGATGTGTTGGCTCAAACAAAAGTATGTGTAAATAATAATTCCTACCTGTTGTGGTGTTGAAGGATTTGTCCTCCTGGACTGGCTGCTCTGTGATGATCAGCTCATCCTGCGCTGCAGTGATGACAGAAGACTCATCAGCAGGAATCATAGGAGGTGGAGGAATGGAAACCTCAGCAGAGAGAGTCTGCTTCTGGACTGAACTTTGGCTGCTGGTGGAGTTGGCAAAAGGATCAGCAGAGGGGGTCAGAGGAGCAGGTGGTGGAGAAATGACAGCAGAGTTAGAATCCTGGCTGATCTGCATCATCCAGACCAGCGCTGGTGGTAGTTTTATCAGAGGAAAACAATGGAGAGCAGAGTTGGTTTTCCTCTTAGCTGCTCCCTTGCTTGTGGATGGTAATGATAGCCAGAAGTTGAATAAATGAAGTCACCCTGTACAGTGCTGATGACAGGAGGATCAGCAGGAGGTGGTGGAGATGAAACCTCAGCAGAGTCTGGTTCTGTGCTTAGTGCCGGCTCCTCTGTTGTTTCTGTCAGGCTGTGGTTTGAGCCATTCCAGGTAGCGATGCCAAAAGGTTCAGAACTGGTGGAAGTGGAGCTGATAAACAGGACTATTGTGTCTCTGATGGAGCGAGAGGAAGTGACCTGACAGAGCTCTGGCTCTTACATGCTGAAGGAAATGCTTGGAGGAGGCAACCAGAAATCGTGCAGGACTTTTGGAACCTCAACCTGCTGAAGTACTTCTGAGTCTGGCTGATATTCTTCTGTTTTAAAAACACTTCAGAACAGATACTTCAGAAATGTTAGCTCCATTACTGGACACGGTTCAGTTTATTACCAAAGTGCTGGAAAACATTTCTTGCTTGCCAATTTTGCAATTCTGCCAGTTTTCTCAGTACTTAGCTTGCTTTCAAAACAACATTTTATTTTTAACAAATAAATGAAAATGTTGAAGGTAGAGTAGTAGAATAATGTTAATGAAATCTGATTGGCACACTGTAATTTAGGGATGCAAACTTTCACATTTTCACAGATATTAGGAAGTATTGTGTGAGGAAGGTAGACAGGACCAGGCAAGCTTAATAGACAGTTAAGCCATTAGTCAGTCAGAGGCCACTATGTTCTGCTGCTCTGCAGAGGAACACTCTAATTCCATATTGGTGGAAGGTTCGGAAGAGAGTGTTTGTTAAGACTGTCTACATATATTTGCTGTGCTGGTTGTCACTTTTCTTCAGTGTGCATGCATTTTACAGGTAGGTGCATATTCTCTTTGTTTAGTTTATAATAATAGTTTAGGTCTTACTGTTGCACGTTAACCCAGTTTTCCTTGGTTGCTGCAGATGGCCTTTTGGGCAATGTGATTTGATTTCTTTAGATTTAAAGTGTCATGACAATGTAGAGTCAGAGAGTATTGTGAAACTGCACTTATTATTTACTTCTTTCTATCTACCTCCTGTTTCAGAACAACACACAGAGAGAGAGAAACTTGCATATGTGTAACCTTTGTTACGAGTACAAAGCAAAAGGGAACACTTTGTATTGGACTGGATTCTAACTGATGCCCCCCTGGTGGCCATAACCCTATTAACCAGTGAAAAAAGTATGTAGTCCTTGTAATCACCAGTACATATTGTATATGGCATTGTAAGGGATACTTTGTCATATGCAACAAGCCTCAGAAGCCTCACACTTCTACTGTCACCCCATACTCGCCACATATAGCTGATTAAGAAATTAACACATGGTCCAATACAAACCCCATCTATGTAGTTTTAGTTTTACCACCAAAATCCATTCCATGTTCAGTGTACAGAATGCCTTCCTTGGTGCAGTTTTTGTGGTAAGTTTGATATGTTTGTTTGTTACAGGTGGAACTGGCAATGCAACAGATTTGAAAGAAAAATATATCATCATTTCCCAACAAAAAAAACACCATGTGTGAGACGATGAACGTCTCTCCAAAGAAATGATGCTAATGTTTTCACTGTCTCTCTGGGAAACACTCCAAAACTCATAAATACAAAGAGCTGAAGTCACAGTCCTGTGTCCTGCAAAGGTTAAAAGAATTTGTGGTGAGTTATTGGTGCTTGGAGGAGTGTTTTTTTTTTCTGGGCTTGCACTGTATTGTAAAGGTAACATCTTTTGTCATATGGATGTTTAACAAAGCACACAGATCATACGTTTCATGAATCCTAAACTCAGCCAGCTTGTTCAGCCTTTGAAGTTCTGTTGCAGTGTTTCATTTGCTGGATTTGGAGATGCTACTTTCCCTTTCAAGGCAGAGAAAAGTAACTACACAAACACAAATGAAGTTTAGAAAAAACATAGTTGTAGTTTTAAGGGTGTTAGCTAAACTGGGTGATGTATATTTTGTAAAAACTTAATTGCATGCCATTAAATGCTCATAAATAATCACTATCACAGACATTACATTGAAAACAATTCTAAATTCTGGACTTTATTACTGCTCAATCTAAGAGGAGCAAGCAGATAACAAATCCAGAAACCAAATATGTCTTTGTTTGCTTTCTTCTTGAGCTTTCTCCATTTGAATTAACTGGTTAGTTTAATAAGTTAATCTTAGAATATACACTACTATTCAAAAGTTTGGGGTCACTAAGAAATGTCCTTATTTTTAAAAGAAAGGCATTTTTTTCAATGAAGATAACATTAAATGAGTGCTAAATCCAGTGTAGACATTGTTAATGTGATAAATGACTATTCTAGCTGGAAACAGCTGATTTTTAATGGAATATCTCCATAGGGGTACAGAGGAACATTTCCAGCAACCATCACTCCTGTGTTCTAATGCTACATTGTGTTAGCTAATGGTGCTGAAAGGCTCATTGATGATTAGAAAATCCTTGTGCATTTATGTTAGCACATGAATAAAAGTGGGAGATTTCATGGAAAATATGAATTTGTCTGCGTGACTCCAGACTTTGAACAGTAGTGTATGCTTTCAATTTATTGATTTAGAGTACGTTTAACCTTCACAAAGCTCATGTGAAATTCACCCATCTTCACTCTAATCAAACACTAAAGACACTAGTTACTGCTAACACATTTTGTGATTCTTTAAATAAAATTTAAGTGCCAGCAGAATTTAATAGAGTTTCATTTTTGGCCTTAAGATCTAAATTTCAGCCAAAACAGCAGATGCTGACTTCTGAGCTGAACAGGAGAAGTGTGTGTATTTACACTGATTTTGCTGGCGTGGTACATCGGGGCACATCTGCAGCTAGATTGTGGCCACTTTAATGTATTGATCAGTTTGGGATTATGAAATGAATATGAAATAATTCAGCACTTTGACTTAAGACCGTGATTATTTTAATTTGTCCTCTTCATAAACAGAGGCATGTGTTGCCTAATTAACACCATCTCAGGCATATTGTTTCAGCACAGGAGGTCTGGTTGCACAACATATTGTAGGCAGCAGGTCACTGGGGGCTCACAGTGAATTTGGCTCAGTGACTCCAAATCAGGCTTATCCTGCCACGAGGTGGAGATTATCTTGTCAGACTGAAACTTTTAGGTTGATTTTGTAAGACTTCAGCTGCCCATCTAGAGCTCCATCCCCACACAGAGCGACTGGGCTGCTGTCTGGGTGTTTTACAGGAGGGCCCCGCCACAGACCGCTGTATGCATGCCACGGCCTCACAAACAGGCCCAGCAATTATAGCCCGAATAATTATGCGCTGAAGGGGAGACACGATTCGCCCCACTGATCAGCAAAGTTCATGTGAAGTTATAATTAAACAATAACTCGTTTACAAATGAACGCACACGCGCATTTGTGTACTTAAGTGTGCAAAGTGTAATTAGCTGCGATGCATCTGAGTGAGACTGAACAACAACAATGTCAAATGGTGGAATTATGTTCAGCTCGTGAGCTTGTATCACTGCTATCTGTGGGAGTGGGGGGAGGAGGAGGAGGAGGAGGAGGTGTGAGCAAAGAGAGGAAGACAGATTTGAATGAGTGATTGATACAGAGAGTGATTCATCTTCACACCAATCAGAGATGGACATGATGTTTGACAGGGAAACTTATGACAAAGACAATAAATGAGGATCACTGGGAGGGTTTGGACAACAAAAACATTCATTTTCAACATTAATTAGAGCCTCAGAAATCATATTGAAACATTAAGTTGTTACACACAATGTTAAATTAAATGATGTGATCAGAGTAAGATTATCTATTATTGCTGTGATGGATCCACATTTGTCCAATTACACTTTCATTTGTCACTTTTTCCACTTTTTAAGTTAGTGAAACCACAGATTCCAAATAGTTTTTCTATTTTTTTAGTGACAGAGCTGGATGTGCTGAGTCAGTGTTCCTCCTTTAATCACATCTTGACACCAGAAAGTGAACTGTATGTCCCACTTCATTACCTTCTGCTGGAGGCCCTGCAGCTGCACATAAAAAGAAGCAGTGCTGTCGATGGACTTCAAATAAAGCAGGTTTTTTGTTATGCACATACAAGGCTTTTTTTTAATGACAGGGAGATGAGAGGGAAAGGTGATACCGTGATCATGATAACCTGATTAATATGTGTGTAAAAGACACCTCACATCTGAGCTGGCACCCTGCAGGATGCTGCCAACCTGCCCCAACAGGCTCTGCATCCTGAGATGCCCCTCTTACACTCAGACTCTAGTTTTTATTTTACCACAGTCAACA
Source organism: Amphiprion ocellaris (assembly GCF_022539595.1). Taxonomy (NCBI): domain Eukaryota; kingdom Metazoa; phylum Chordata; class Actinopteri; family Pomacentridae; genus Amphiprion; species Amphiprion ocellaris. Next base: position 30,696,339 of record NC_072774.1, read on the forward strand.
CAGATCTTTAAGGCAGGGACGTGGAGTTTGGTAAAAAGTCATAAAACCGGCCTGGGGGTTTTAAAAACATAGAAGAAGGCAGAAAAAGTATTGGATATTTAAACAGATTTTTCCGAGTGAAAGAAAAAATGGTTTAAATGAAATCTGCATTTATAGTGATAAAAAAGAGAAAAATATAACTGCTGCTCTCTTCAGCAGAACAGAGGTCGTGGTTTTATTTTAATTTTTTTGTTTTTTTTCTTTTTTTAATTCTCAGATATGTTTTTTTTTTTTTTTTGCCTGTGAGTGTCCAGGCTGATGCTGATGGGGGATGAAGGTGTGTAGAAATATTGAGGTTTGTAGTTTGAGGTAAGCCAGGTACCACAGTGAGCACTAATCATGAAGGCAGGAATGAGTAGTTTCGTAAAAAGTCATAAAACCGGCCTATGGGTTTGTGTGATTATCTTAGAATACAACTTCATTTTATTCAAGCCATCAATCATTTTATTATGAACTGATCAAACCTGATGCTTATTTTTTCAGACCAACAGTTTTAAAGTCAAAAGATTTTGAATGAGCAACAATGTAAAACTGACCAAAGACTTGAATCCTCAGATTTAATTCTGGTCTGATTCTGATCTGATTTATTATGTGGCAACTTGTAGAGATTCATTTTTTTCCCTTGGGTCAGACGTTTTCAAGCTGTGGACACAACGATTCCCAGGGTGCACTGTGGTTCTCAGAGCCAATACTGGCATCATTGGAGGGAGTAAACAACAACAGTCTTGGACTGCCTGTGGTGGTTTTTACTAGTAATAATAAATATATATTTTTTTGATTCAGTTTTCTTTTGAAAGGGGTGTCTGTGCAGAATATTTATAAAACCAAGGTAGCGTTCCGGTCATCTGACATGCGTATTAATGTTAAAGATGCTACACAGCCATGGATGCCCTCTAATAATGGACAGTTTCATTGCACAATGTGGAAATTATTATATTACTATGATTTTTATAACACTTTTTAAAGTTCTCAGTACTCATTAGATGAATCCATTTTGAATATTGACCCAAGAAAGTCAAGTTTGATAGACAATGACCTGCTCACTCCTTGTCTCCCATTAGGAGGTGATTTTTAAGCCTAAATGTAACTTTTAAAAAATTAATTATACATTTTTATGCACGTTGTATAATTTTTAATATAAAATTCATATATTTTTTTTTTTACATTTTTCTCTCAACCTGAAAAAGACATGTGTCTGATTTTTTTAATACTTAAATGGGGAGAAATTAGTGCATATCTAGTCTAAAAACAGTTTTCTCTTTTTGGAGGAACATTTTAAAGAAATGCAAAATTGTAAGTTTAATGGGACATTAATGAGTTCATTTAGTTATCAAAATGACAGTTTTTTTCATTATGGAAACTATCTAATGGCTCACGTTAATATGTAAGATGAAAACATGACATTTTCCTGTGAAAACGCTTCATAATATCCCAATATAAAAAAGAAGTGACTAATCGGGTTATAAGTAGTAATATCTGGATCTGTGTGATGCAGATGCTAACTAACTGTTACCGTCTTCCTCCTCTAAATGTTTCAGCTCCCCCTTAAAAAGCCCCACATTACATATTTCTGCAGTCCGATGATAACAGATTTGAATCCATCCTCTTTCCTGACCTCCTGTCTGACTCCACAACAACAGAATGAACAGACAGCTTGGACTCACCCTCTGGGTCACGCTGGTGTCGCTAGATGGCGCTACAGCACCGACTATCCCCCTCCAGTCTGCGTCTGTGTCTGTGTCTCTCCACAGCTCAGCCGCTTTATTTTCCTTCCCTGGGAGCCTAATGGGAAATTTCAAGTCACCTAAATAAAAAGGAAGGTGTAATTAACGCGACGCGCTATTAATTGTATCTGCTAGAGAGCGGATGAAGGGCACAAGGGCGCACTGGTTTTTCTTTTTTTTAAATACTCGGCTCCATAAAAGTCTACTTCAGAGATCAGGGAGAGATTTCTGTCTGTCCGGGTGTCATCCACATGACAGGTCAAACGGCGGCTGATGATGATGATGATGATGATGCAGAGAGGGACATCCGTTATGTTTCCTCCTGCATCAGCACCAAAACAACTAAACGATCCGGACGCGCCACACAGGATAATATCGGCTCTGCTCACTTCAACATATTGGCTCTGATAATAAAAAAAAAAAAAAAAAAAAAAAAAAAAAAAACTGCCTCTGGAAGAAGAACCCACAGACTTTAGGAGGCATCTGTGTTCTTAAATGGAAATTACAGTGCAGAAAAACGCCACTTTTTATATCATTACGCACATATTAACATAAAAACCACCTTAGACTCTGCAGACATGGCTGGATGCATTAAACAGCGTCCTGTTTGTTATTATTTCTGATTATTATTGCTGTTCTGATCAGGTTCATTGGTCAACAGCATCACTGACTGATCAGATATTGATTCCCCAGTGATCCTCCCAGTAATGCTGAGGAGAGAAAACCTCACTCAGTCTGCAAATATCAGGTCATTGAATTAATATTATTACAAACACACAAGTCAACGTGTTTTCTGACATTTTTTTTTTTTTTTTTTTTTTTTAGCAATACGTGAAACGACAATTTTGGCTGTCAGGTCAAGGCAAGATATTATTTTTTGTTTAGACAGATGCTCATACAAACATCACACCACAGATTCCTTTGGGACTAATGACTAAGTAAAGGGAGTAAGAAAATACCATCAGGGTCACCAGTGGCTGCATCACTGCCAAGAAAAACTACAGTGGATTCATTTTTATCTTGATTTTAAAAAAAAAATCTATGGAACAAGACGTTTAAGGGACAAATTTAAAGCCTGTAAATTTAAAATTATTTAAAACACACTGATGCTTTAAAAATCCAAGTCGTTTCCGCCTATTTAAAGGTGTCAAGAAATGTTCAAAACAGTGCAAGGTTTTGCTTTCTGAAATCAACTGATAATAAAAATAATAACAATAATTATAATAATAAAAATGGTGGCAATTTTTTGTAGAAGATGGTGAAAACAACCATTAATCTGCAAGTCTTTGTTTGAAATCCAATTTGTGCTGATCTCCAGAAGAGTTCTGAACTCCACCACACTCAGAATAACAGTGAAACCTTTAATATTACAATTCTAGACCCGTTCCAGTCCTCATAAAGTGACATTTTTTGGTCCTGGGACCCCACCACCCTCCCCTTTACTAATGTAACCCTAGATAGGAGCTGTATTTTTTTTTCTTTTCCCCCTCAGTCAAAGCCAGTTCATTTAAAAGCAGCCCTGGGGCAGAAAACAACACATCATCGGCTCACAATCTTCCATTCATCAACCCTGATTTTCTCTCGGCCATTAATTCCACTCAAACGAATGGGCTCAAAGCAAGAAGCAGATTTTTTTTTAACACCCCAGCTGTCAAGCAGATAGTGAACTCACTGTAGGAAGCATTTCTGATATGCAGAATTATGTATAGATATATATAAAATCAAAATAAGAACATTTAGCCTCGACGTTTGGAAAAAAGCTGTTTAATATCAACCCCATTATTTAAAAATGTGCAAGTCCATTGTTCATGTGTAAAGTGATGCAAACACCTGCAGGCATTTATCACCTCTACGTTAAATCTACCCCCAAGTTCATCCAGTGAATATGTCATAGCCTATAACACCCCCAACCCACCCCTCTTTTACCCCCACAAATAAAAACAAACAAAAATGAAAAATAAATTAAAGAAGGAAAAAAAGAAAACTGGTTTGACAAGCAATTAAAACAAAACAAGGAGAAATAAACAGCGTTGGATTGCTACAGGTCTACATCCCCACAACTTGAATTTCCAGTGAATTATGACTTGGATCGATTCCTTAAAGCTACTGAGGAAACATTTCAATGCCACGATGTTGTTTTCCAGCAGGAGAACAGAAAACGTGTGTGAGGGGGACATAATATTAATAATAATATAATAATAATAACAAAAAAAAATCTGTTTCCACATGAGAGGAGAGAGGAAAAAAATCCCTGGTTTTGTGTCTTTGCATAAAATAAAAAGCAAGCTACTGTACGGAGGGGAAAATAAAGATGTATGTACATTTAGCTGTGACGGTTCCAGGCTGTAACAATCCCGCTGCAAAGTAAAAAAAAAAAAAAAAAAATCTGTCTTCCCCCCTTCCCTTCCCACTACAAAACCTTCTTCAGTATCATTTCATATATATCTCGCCCTTTTTGTGTCATCTATAAAAATCCATCGCAGAATAAATTACAATCTCATTAACAAAACTAAAAAAATAAAATCAAATGTCTAATTCCCCTCCCCATAATAAAGCAAAAAAAAAACTTAACAACAAAATGGCTGAAATTATACGCATGGCAACGAGCTCACAAATGAAACAACACCTCGTGGATAATAATAATATTAATAACAATAAAAATCATTTTGATCATATGCTGCAATTTTTTGGATGCAACTAAAATGTGTTTTTGGGAGGAAATGTAAAAGGCCGTAGTGTTATTATCGTTACTTTTCTTTTCAAACACTAATCATAAGGATGTATTAATTTTAATCCACTCAGCTCTAATTAATTTGTGGACGATTTTCTACCTTTTTTTTTCTCCATCGATTAATTTGAATTCAGTCTTCAAAGCACTCAATTCTGACTGGAAACACGATCAATTGTAATCTAAGAGCGGACGCCAAATGGCAGAAACCAAACTCCATAGACAAATAAGACAAATTAAACTTTCACTTCGATTAAAAAATAATAATTGAGACTCAAAATAAAAACGCGCAACACAAAGCATCTAAATTATAAATGAACATAATTTCGGCAACAAAATAAAGGACGCTGAACACACAAATACAAGGCAGTAGGTAGTAGCTATGGGTGGAAACTGGATTCTCAACCTGCTTGTTTTTGAAAACATCAATCCAAAAAAAGTGCCCCAGTGAAGGAAGAAAATAAGAAGAAAGAAAAGAGAATGAACGAAGCCATGACTTTTAAAGTTATACAATATTTACAAAAGTGGATCCAAATGTTCTGTGAGAGTTGCTGCCATCGTATTTTTTTCTGTAGAGATCTGTGTATCTAGAGCCCATCCTGTTGTGGAAAAGTGCCATATAATCCAATCAGTCGCCACGGAGTCCCTTCCTGGAGCTGGGAGACGCTCTGAGGGGGGGAAATAATATTATTTAACGCTCGTTGTGTGGAAAAAATACTGGACTTGTTGTTTACACTGCTGGTCGACTCGTGATAGAGGTCAAACTCTTCTTTTTTTAAATTAGTTGCCACATTGCTGCATTCAGACCAATTATTGGAGCCAATGAGCTGCACGTATTATTAATAATAACACTAATAACAATAAGTAAATCCTGACCTCAATCCTCAGAATAAATAAGAGCTGTACGGCCTGCAGCCTCCCAGCAGTGTCTGAATGCTGCCTGGCTGACAGATGGGACTCAGGCGATGCTCACCCTCAGCTGGACTCCACCGGGCTGACTGGGGGCTGCAGCCTCCACCGGCCTCCGGTTTACTCCATTAACGCAGCTCCTTTGACCCCCTCCACTGCTCCACCCACGCACCCTTCACTGCTGGACGCACAATTTGGGAGCTACAAAACTAAAACGCCTTTGCTTTCCATTTTACGCACAGCAAAAAAATAAAAAAAAAATAGGAAAAAAATAAAACAAAAAAATGTTGGATTTAATATAAAAAGTGGCGAATGGAAACCATTCATCTATGCTTTTCGTCTAAAAACCACTCCTTCCCCTCCCTCCTTTTTTTTCGTCAAGTATAATTTCAATACACAATAGGGGCTACACCTTGAAACTGCGTCGACTGGAGTCACAGTGCTGGGCATGTATCCTCGGAGAACACAACACAGGCTTATGTTCCTTTAGCTCAGGGAGAAATGTCCTGTCCTCCCCTCACTCTTTTCCATTTCTCAGATATTCACTGCAGATATTGTGTAAGTACTCACTGCAATCTATTATACATAAAACACCCACTATATCGTTTCATAGTCCAGTGATTTATATATAACCTTGGGGGATAAATAAAAAGGATAAACAAGTCCTGGAGCAGCGGTCCAGCAGGGTTCACTGGACCGGGGTCTGGACCCCGTGGTGCGGCGGCGTGTCCCCGTACACATCCTCGCTCCCCGGCAGCGCTCCTCCGGGAGGGGTCATGCGTTTCTCCTTCTGTCTCCTGTTACAAAACCAAACCCTCACCACTTCTTTCTCCAGGTGCAGACTGTCCGCCAGGCTGATTATTTCCGACGCTGCCGGTTTAGGGCACTTCAAAAAATGGCTCTCCAAAGCTCCTTTTACGCTTACCTCGATTGAAGTCCGTTTTTTTCTTTTCCTCCCCTGCGCCGCTATTTTGTCCAGGCTGGTCGGGCTGCCCGAGGTGGAGTCCGCCTCCTCCAGCCACTTGTTCAACAGAGGCTTCAGCTTGCACATGTTTTTGAAGCTGAGCTGCAGGGCCTCAAACCTGCATATGGTGGTTTGGGAAAACACATTTCCGTACAGGGTCCCCAGGGCGAGTCCCACGTCCGCCTGCGTGAAGCCCAGCTTGATCCTCCGCTGTTTGAACTGTTTGGCGAACTGCTCCAGGTCGTCCGAGGTCGGCGTATCCTCGTCCGAGTGGTCGTGGTGGCTCTGCGGCCGGTGCTGGTGCTGATGCTGGGACGGAGGGTGGCCGTGGTCGCTGAGATGCGGGCTGTGGTGGTCGTCATGACTGTCCCTTAGGTTGTGGTGGTGCATCCCCTGCCCGCTGCTCGGGATCAGCCCGTTGACGCTGAAGCCCGGCTGGGAGTAAATAAGGCTTTGGCCGTTCGTCGTCGCCATGCTCGGTATGTGCGCCGCCGTGGTGGTTCTCCACGCCCGGCCGTCGTGGTGGTTCCCGTGCGTCTGGTGCACCAGGTGCGGCGGCCGTGACTGGTGCTGCAGGTTGCTGCTGGAATTGTGCATCTCGTCCCGGGCGCCCTGCACCGCGGGTTTGATATCCTGCTCCGTGCCGAGCGGGCTGGTGGACCACGGGGCTCCTTCTCCGTGGGACAGCGCCGTGATCCACTGGTGTGCGTGGCTGAGCGTGTGGCTGTTGCTCTGCAGCGGGTAGTCGCTCTGCAACAGGCTCTGCGCGTCCCGGTACGCCGTGGCTTGCTGCATGCTGCCGGGCTCCGAGTGCACGATGGATGCGCTGGAGGTGAGGATGTTGTAGTGGTTAGACGCTGCGGTCGCCATGACTCTCGGAGCCGGACTGGTCGCTCTTATTAAAGGAACCTCGCATTTGACAGATCCTCTCCTGCCCACAGGCGGCTCCCAGGCGCTCTGCCAAGAGTACGCCGAGGCGCACCTGGACTCCGCCCCGCCCCCGCCGCTCATTGGACGTCGGGGGATGATGGACGTGGTTACCAAGGGCAACGGCGCGCCGATTGGCTGCGCGCAAGTCTCAACTAACACTACTCTCTTTGTTGGAGAGGTGCAAGTTGAGGCTCCCGTGGAAGCGGAGAGCCGGAGTGCAGCATGGAGAGACGGAGCACCGGGATCAGCAGTGCAACTGTAAGAGACAGTTGATTTACTTTGATAATCATGTTCTATCCAGACTCAGACTGAAGGTAGTCTAGTTCCAGGAGACCAGGATCTCCTCTGATGGGGAGACTATAAACGCGCTCTTGATGCAGATAAAAAGTCGTTTATTTAGTTAGACTTTAGATTTTGTTGTTATTGTTGACTGCAATTGTGCGCACATTAATCCAATTAAATGTTGTCACTGGAAACGTGCGTGCAACAGCCCGATTTTATCAGAAAAGCAAACTTTTAGAGCTAGATTACAAACCACATAGAGGGGTATTCAAATATACTGAACATGCATCATATTACAGGTTGTAAATTTTTTTAAAAAATTAATGTTTATGCTGCAACATTTCTGCTAAGACACTGTAGCTGCATGTCTATTAATACACCTGTATTGTCTGTGCAATGTTGTCTGTGTATGTAGAGAAATATATTAATGTAAGCATAGTTTCTTATTGAAAATCATATATATATATATATATATATATATATATATATATATATATATATATATATATATATATATATATATATATATATATATATATATATATATATGAAGCACTGAAGTTCTTACATTAATTTATCCCTGACATGCACTTGAAATCTAATTCCAGGGAGGAATAAAGCCATAATAAGACAAGTTTGATTTCTAAATTGAAATATCTGGTAAAAGAAAAAGCTCAGGCATGTTTCAATCAAATCAATTTTATTAAAAAGAACTCTTGTAACAAAATTAATAAATTGGAATAAATTTCAAATTTGCAATCTGATCTGTGTTTAGAACATGCAGGTAAAAGCTTCATGTTTTTTCTCTGATATTGTAAACATGAACACCTACACTGGCTGCTGGCATCAGTTTAAACTCATTTTTTCTGCTGTTAATGTGTACGTGAGTCACTGCCGATCACATCTATAATGACAGAGTCTTCTGCACTTTCTGTGATTAATGCTTGTAAAAATGTAGACTAGTGTATTCTTCCTCAGCTGCAGACTTGTAAATGTAGATGTCGGTCAGTTGTTTAAAACTTTTAACAGCCCATAAAGGAAACAGATCAACTTTTGTGTCCAACCAGGCTGTAAAGCGAATTTTACAAGTTCTGTGTGGTGGGAGTGGCTCCACACAGAAAAAAGGAGGGTCCCCGGATTGAAGATGAGCTTCTATATATAGTCTGAATTACTTAGAGGAATTTATTGTATTTTTGAAATTTTAGTCTCTCTCCAAATGCTGCTTTAATAAATGCAGTTGGAGGGATTTCATCACCTCTAAATGGTTGTTTACAGCACTGTAAAGGATCTATGTGAGAGCATTAGAGCGTGGTGCAACAGTACTGAGGGGCTTCCAGGATTCTTTACATCACCAGAAGAGATTTAGAAATTATTTTTTCAGGTCTTATAGAGAACGATTACAGAGTTAATAGTGTGTGAAAAGCTTCTCCAGCTCCTCATCATCCACTAAAGTGAAGATAGACAGAAGTGAAGAGGAGGATTAAGTCCAAACTCAGGCCTCCAGTCCAGGGGCAGGGAGGGCAGCTTTCCATCCCGTCCCAGCTGTCGTTCCCCTTGGTGTCAGCTTCAGGGACCAGGACTTTGTCCAGAGAGGGGACATTCCTGGCCGACTGCTGCTGGTTGCCATAGGGAGAGGTAAATGAAACAACAGCAGTCGCGTCGCTGCTGCTCCCCCCTGTTCCTGGACTATCTAAAGGCCTCTATTTAGAGAGGCTCTCTGCTGCGGGGACAAAGCCTTCGCCGGGATAAAGGAGGGAGGAGTAAAGAGCGCAGGGCCCTGAGAGAGAGAAAGGGCTAGAAAAACTGAAAAAGATGAAAGAGATTATGTCTGTTCTCAAAGCTGCTCCTCACTCTCCAGCCAGATAAAGCAAACTGTGCAAAAAAAAAAAAATCACAAACAAAACTTCTACATTTTTTTTGGCAGAGGAATGTTTCAACCTTCTAACTTCTGAAGCAGCTTCTTAATCTATATATTAGAAGGCATTAATAATTCCTACTGTATGTATGCAATTTAAAAAGCACCTTTTGTTAGTCTATGGCCTACAACAATTCACAGTGGTCACAAATTAAACCTATAAATCAGCACAGACACTTCTTCAATATCCACAATTTATAACTTTCAAACTATGCAAATGACTGAAACTGTAATTAAACATTTTATTTAATAACTTGGACCCGCAGTAAAATTAAAAGGCAATATAAAAAGCAATTATCAAAGAAATATTTTCCTTCGAAAATATTCAAACTGTGCAGTAAAACACAAAAGTCTAAGCGGTGAATATTCACACTCACAAATCATTCTTGGCAATGTAAATTTATTCCAAAAGTTCACACAAGGACACATGTCATGTGCATAGAGTAAGGTCTGTGAACAACGCAGGGGCGTGTAACAAAGGCCAAGTGCTAATTGCAAAATGTCTGTTCTCTATGACCTGGTTGGGATTTTCAATTCATATGCTGATTTTAAGTTGTGGTACAAGTTTTTCTTTTTGCTTTGATGCTGCTTTAGAGGTCAAAATGAGTATTTTTTAATCTTTGAAGGTGTAAAAACAGAATCAAAAGTAAAATGCAATCATCTTCAAAGTAATATGAGGCTATACATTGTATATTTAATGTATAGTTTGCTATATTTATCTTTTAAAGGCACAATGTGAAACCAAAATGTAGAAAATGTTCAAATATAGGATTAGAAACTGCTATCACTTAAAGACAAGCATTTTCCTGTATGGATAAACAGTACACAACAACAACAACAACAACAACTGTTAACATCACACAGCAGTGTAAAGCAGGCGATGATGATCGAGGCAGAAACACATACAAAATGCTCGTATTTCATGTATAACTCAAGCTCTTCAATTAAGTATTAGTGATTGGGCCTTTAATGGATCTCATTTCATAGACTAATAATCCTTTATAGATGTGAATCCAGCTGCACTTAGAACACATGAAGCCGCCAGGATTCAAGTCATACCAGGAAAAGTTTCCAGGCACGGCTCAGTAATTCATTCTGGTAATATTGAACATTATTGTGGCGTAACATTGAAATCGGCCAAATCAAAAGAACATTGTGGTAATTAGGCTGTAATTCAAGGAATTACCACATCGCCACACAGGCTTAAATAGTCGTGTTGGGAGAAACGCAAAGCACATTATTTTAATGGTGTAATATGCAAACTATGGCTCGTTTCAATTACATGGCTTAACAATGCATAAATGATGCGAGCCTTGTTATTTGGACTGCAGGGTCCGCAGTTATTCAATCACTCAGAGGGGGCAATGTTAGGGGCCACGCTGCCTCCTCTCCTACACTAAAACCCAGTGCTGAGCAGCGAGCGCCGCTGCCAAACTACGTTTAAGGGAATAAAAATGAACAGTAGAGAATGTAAGCGTTAAATTAACAGTAGGATAATTATATGACCCGTGTGCTGTAAAGATTCAATTTCTAACGCTCTAATTAGGCGACTGTCTCCCCATACATCAACTCACATCCCTCTGCCAATTTCTCACCAGAAAGCGTCCTGTGAGCGGAAATAATTAGATTTTATTAAGACATGGCTCATGTAATAAAGAAAATCAAAGGAGGGGCTGGTTAAATATGATATGTTTTTAAAATCACTGATTGTTCCACACGCTCTGTCCACTGAGTCCTATTTAAAGACGAGGACAGTTGGATCCAAACTGGAGGAGAGAATAATGACATTAACCCACAAAATGAACTGTCCACTGTCTACTGCAGAGGGAACACACTGACCTGTTATCTTAAACCTTCTGACAGGAATTTGGAATGACGTTTAGAAGGACGTTACACAACAATCACCACTTTATGTAGAGCTGCAACTAACCATAATGTTCATAATCAAACTGTATCTATATGTACAATCCCATTCTGCTTAAAAATGTGTGGTGTTTATTGTTACTTGGCTTGCATGATGATATATATGTGGGATTTAGCACTAGAATTGTGTTTTTACATTTTTCTGCTGAAGAGGGAAAGTTTCTCAGTGCTCATCTTAAATCTCAGTTCCCTACTTGTGGTAAAGGCAGATTTTGTGGCATCACAACTAATCCTGAAGCCCATTGCCGTCATGCAGTCAGTTTTACACAAGTGTGATGTAAAAACTTAAACCTTCCAGCGCACATACAAGGAGAATGGACTTTTCACTGATCTAAAGAACTTTTAGTGTCTAGTAGGTTAACTTTTGAAACAAAAAATGTTGCAAATTGACAGATTTTTTTTTTACGAGGTGAAGAAAGTGTAGATGGCATTTTAACTGAACTTTTTGTGTGGAAAACATAACAAATTATTGTTCAAAGCAATGAACTGAACATTTCTGCAGAGAATCTTTGAATTTTTCTAAAAAATATGAAGAAAAAAGAGCACATTTTCATATCTGAGAAGCTACGAGCAGAGAATGTTTTTTGTTGTTGCTTTAATAACCTAAGTGAACAATCAATCAAGCAATCATCAATTCAAATAATCCGCTAGTTGTTCAGAGGTTAAGAGTTTGGAAGCTAGAACTGTCTCTACAGAAGATAAAAACGCCAAATGTTTAGTGCCACTAAGATACAGAGAGTCCCCGTTGGAATATTATTGCGTAACTAAAGCATCATCTTTAGGGAACAATCAGGAGAGTAGATATTTGTTTGCTTATTAGAGCCACACAAACTCGAAGATAAGAAGAATGCATATGTACAAATATACTTGATGTATATGAATGTGTATTTTTACTTCTGTGCCTTCAAAATAATAGACATCCTGAGACTTTGAGATGCACTGTAGACTCTGGAATATATGCAGCAGCACAGATCGTTTTCTTGCAAAGTAATAACAGAGTTTTTATTTCAGATTAGCTGTTCAGATATCAATAATTCTTGCGAGGGCTTACATAACGGGAGCCGACCCACGCCTTTCATCCTTACTGTAATTGTTGTGTGCATCAAAGACGGAGAGATTGACAGGCTGTATGGGAGGATTAATACAGTGGGGGAGTGACGACATACCGAGTCGGTCTGGAGGGAGGGAGGAACGAGAGAGGGGGAGAGAGGAGAGAGGCTAAGATATGGGGGTGAGAAGGAGGAGAATGAGAGAAAAGTAGGAGAGGACAAAAAGTGGGGAGAGAGTTAACGAGAGGGAGAGCGTTAATTGTGTGCTTTGTGCCGGGGCCCTTTTGCTGAGTGTGGCTGTCGAGGTGCGGGTGCTAACCCCTCCAGCAGCCCGCCGTGATCTGAGCCAGCTCTCAGACTGCTGTATTCCAATGCAATTAGGCCACTCAAAGGCCTGCTTAAAGCTGCACCCCCACCACACACACACACACACACACACACACACACACACACACACACACACACACACACACACACACACACACACACACACACACACACACACACACACACACACACACACACACAGATAGCAACAGCCCCTGTGGGTCCCCTCCATTGTAGCAGGGAGGTGTATTCTGTCCCTCTTTGAGGCCCTGGATGAAGAGACCACCCCGGGGAGCAGAAAAAAGCAAGGATTACCTCTCTTTCTGTCCCTTTCCCTCTGTCTTTCTCTCTTTCTGCCCCTTTATCTCTCTCTCTTTCTGGTTTAAGATTTCACCTCTAAAGTCTATCAGCTCAGGCAGGCACAGCTCTGCTTAGCTCCACCAAAGAGACACAACTCAGAGTTTTTGCAGGAGGAAACAGAAGAAGAAGAGCAATGAGGCGTTTCTGTGATGGATGTCATTGTGGGACTGCTTTAGCAATATCACTTCCCTCTTCCTCTTTCATTATTCATGCAGTCATATATTTCAACAAGTGGCGTGGGGCGTGTAGCTCAGTAGCTCTTCCCCGTTGGCATCAGTGCCGCAGCCTCAGTCAGTCAGTCCTCTCTGTGTGCTGTATTAAGAGAAAGCTCTTCATCATAGCAGAGCTCTCTTGGCTGGGTTTCAGTGCGTCTCATTCCCCAGAAAGCATTTAAAGCAGATTACAAACCTAACGCTACACCTCCCCAATAAGAGAAGAGAGAAAGGGGAAAAAAACTGGCACATTAACACCTGCAATACTACTCAATGGCATCAACAGATTAACGAGGTAATCCACACAATGAGGTCTTTGATTCGTGTGGTTTGGCAGGCAATAACGCCAGGCATACTGCACACTGTTATTTCAGACCGTCCCAGCACGAGAAAACCTGGCAGAAGCCGTTCCCTTTTTTGTCTTTCCATCAGATGAGCTTTTGAAGAATTTTAACTTGTGCATCTGGTGCTTTTGCCCGTTTCCTTGTCAGGAAAATAACCTGCTGGCTGCTCCTGTGGCACATGTGAAGGGAGAAGGGGAGGAATCACAGGCTTTCTGAAGGCTGTTTAAACAGCAGGGCTGAGGAGCTCTCCATCGTCCTTCCCCCCATTTTTCTGCATAAGGACGTGCGCATAGGATAAGTGTGTGTGTGTGTGTGTGTGTGTGTGTGTGTGTGATAGATCTCGCAGTCCCATCGCTCATGTGCGGCTCGATTAGCCCCACGTGCCTCGTTCGTCAGACGTGGAGGCAGAGCAGATGGCAGGAGACGCACCGTGTTACCATGCTGCAGCACTATGTAACGCTGCTCTAATTGAAACATCAATACTGCCCTGTCAATACACTACTGCTACTTTACAAAACACCGCTATCAACAGACCTGCACTTGACTCAAAAAGAGCTCCTATTACTCTGACATCTTTGTTTCATATTAGGATGCACTGCGGAAAAGTTTCAGGCTGATTCCAAAATGGCAACGAAGTAACTTTTTCCGTAACGGTTCCTGGTGTTTTTTAATTTCCTAATTTCAGCGAAACACTCGACTTGCTCTCTGTTTGTACACAGCGTTGTGCTGCTAAAGGAAGCATGCAGAAAAAAAGGGAGAGAATTTCCTCAGTAGCATCTCCGCTGTGGCACATTTTTAATGAATTGATAAAAAGTTGAGGGAGCTCACATGGCTGTGATCAGTAATTCGACGTTATCGGAAATTCAGTGGAGAACAGAGAGAAATTAGGCGGCTAGGAATTAATTTGTTATTTGTCCAACTCAATGAGGAGTGACGCAGCCCCTTTAATGAATGGGTAATCCATTTCTTATTGCACTGAGCTGAATTCACCCTTCATTGAAGTGGAAAAAGACAAACATATCTTTCACTAACCTTTGCAACTTGCGAAGGCAAACGAGGAGGGGGAGATGAGCACTGAGACCTGCTCCTGAAACTATTTGTTTTTTGGGGAAGGATTTGTGTTTGTGTGTGTTTCTGTGGGTGGGAGAGGGATGGAGCTTTAAAGCCAAGTTAAGAATCCACAATAAATAATCTCTGCTCACACTGAGGCTACACAGTGGAAATACAGTGCGTGGAATTGATTCATGATCAATTGGTTTGCTGCACTGTGGAAAATAACAGTCTTTATTTAAGCATGGTTCATGTTTGTGTCTTCAGTTCCCTCCCCGCTGCCCTGCCCCCTTCCCTGCCTGTCTGAGCACAGTTCCTTCATCTATTGCATCTGAGGAGGCTGACTGCTGCACCTGCGCCATGGCGACGTCCTGGACGATCTGCGATGGTAAGGACCTGCTCCGTCCATCCACGTCATTCTCACCAGTCTTGGTTTCAGGAAGCCCCGTCACAGCAGCAGGTCTTGATCTCAGGGACGACTTCTGTGCAACATCTGCCTGATGTAACTGTTGAATATATTTTTTAATTATTATGAGCATATGTCATTAGAAAACAGTCTACAGGAACTAAACGGGCTGAAATTAATGAATCCCTTCATATATCAGTTCATTTAATAGCTGAGTTTCTAACTGACTAACTGAAAAGAATGAAAAGTGATGTCTTTAAAAAGCTTATTTTTACCACACATCAATCCAAAACACACATATAAATATGAAAAAAGCTAAAAATTCATAGCTGAAAAGCTGCTACAAGGTTATGGTTAGTATTTTTATTATTACAAAATTTTTTTTTCGTAGTTAATTAAGTGATTATCAAAATAGATGCTAATTCCACTAAATATTTGTTTCAGCTACAAAAACAACCATATATCCAATAAAAAAAGCATTATGGAGGCCAAATGGGCTAAATGCCACATGCCTGAAAAGCATGAAAAGACACATTTATCTGATTGACAAAATCACATTTTTTTCCCTTCCATCTCTTCCAAAATTCGTTCTTCAATGTCTCCTGTTTTTAACCATCCAAATAAAAAACAAACAAAAAACACAACAAAAACACTCTCTAAATTCATTACAATAGCAAACAAATGTACAGAGAGAAGCAGTGTAGCTGAACAGGTGGTGATGTCTCTCACCTTGTAGGCAAATCTGGATGTCAGAGGCTTGTCAAGGTTCAGTTTAGCGGTCGTGTTTCCAGAAGTTTTCCTTACCTGGTTAATAGAGCAGATGCATTAATGACAAACATGCAGTACTAGAAGTGCACAGAGCTACTGACCCCATCCTGTGGGCCAAGCTACAAAACACTGGAGCCTACATTTCCCATGAGGCAATGTGGTGTCTTTTTCACTAGACCCTGCCTACCTGCTAAAGGAATAAGGTGATGTTTTCTGAGGGGGCTCATCCACCACTAGTAGTCCTATTTACTAGAACACTGACATTTATGTGTTAAATCTGTGAAATGGCCATTTAATCTCATTTCTAAGGAGCGATGATTTTATTTAGAGTAGTTGTGGTTCATGATTTGCTCTTGTTAAGACTCCTTGAGGTCCTCCATCTGCTGAACTTCACACCACCAACATTTGCAGCAGGAGTCGTAACTCCTTTGACATCCTTTGCCCCCTCCTTATGGAAGTCATGGGTGAAAAAAACTGAGAAAACACACAGAGGAAATGGGACACGAGCTATTCAGAGAAAACTGATTCAACTCTGTTTTCTGAAGAAAAAAGACAAGGACAAACAGCTGAATTTGAAATCAATCAAAAACGGTCTCTGTCCATGGGAGCGACGTTCAGACTCCAGTTACGATTTGATCTTGGCTCAAGTTTTTCAGTGAGTGTTGACGTCTCAGAGTTGTGAGGAACCCCGAGCCGGCAGCTTACAGCGGGGGTTTTAGTGATACAGTATTTACAAGGCATGAGGAAGTGGGAGCGCTGCAACAGACGGCACCGTACGATGCGCTTTCAATTATTTCTCACAGCATTCATGAAAATAGAAGCACAGTGGGGAGTACAGTATGAATGACAAAACTATAAAAAGACATGGAGTGAAAAGAGAACTCCCATGCTAAAATAAATGGTGTTGTATGCTGTTGCCGGTGAAGAGCTCAGAACAGTGCATGTCTTAGGAAATAGTGTGGTGGAGTGTAGGCAGGGTGAGCAGTGATGGAGCAAAATGGGCACATAAATAATTGGAGGGAGGTTGAAGTTTGGATTTGATGGCATCTTATAAATATGCTTGGAGAGTGAAGGGGGTCTGATGAAGTCTCCAGTTGGTCTTATGCAAGAACCACACCTTCTTAAGCAGCAAGTAAAAAGGACTTACGAAAACTTGTGGAAACTTGAATTTTACTATGCTAGCATGCTAACTTTTGCTAATTAAACACAAAGCATACACTACTGTTCAAAAGTTTGGGGTCACCCAGGCAATTTCATGTTTTCCATGAAAACTCCCACTTTTATTCACGTACTAACATAACTGAACAAGGGTTTTCTAATCATCAATGAGCCTTTCAACACCACCAGTTTACGATAAAGATAAGATAAAACATAAGATTCCTTTTGTGAATCTTTTTTTATTTTATTTTACAACTAAAATCCCACACACTTTGTACATGCAAAGAAGGAGCAGTTTCATATCCTGCTCCAAGTTATTTCTATAGAATGCTTCTCTGTCTAGTTATTTCTTTTTGCTAAATACACTACCGTTGAAAAGTTTGGGGTCATCCAGACAATTTCATGTTTTCCATGAAAACTGCCACTTTTATTCAGGTGCTAACATAACTGCACAAGGATTTTCTAATCATCAATGAGCCTTTCAACACCATTAGCTAACACAATGTAGCATTAGAACACAGGAGTGATGGTTGCTGGAAATGTTCCTCTGTACCTCTATGGAGATATTCCATTAAAAATCAGCTGTTTCCAGCTAGAATAGTCATTTACCACATTAACAATGTCTACACTGGATTTATCATTCATTTAATGTTATCTTCATTAGAAAACTGCTTTTCTTTCAAAAATAAGAACATTTCTAAGTGACTCCAAACTTTTGAAGGTGAGTTTGACGGAATGTCATTAATTTTGTAGGTATTTCTTCATCAGCAACAGTTAATACACAGTAAGCCTCGGTGGCTTTGGTAATTTTCTATTCAAATGTAACATAAATTTGCACAAATGTCACTTTATTATCTGTACAAAATTTCCTTTGAATCCATCTGTTGGCTGTTGACATATTTCAGTCTGGATCAAAGCAGTGAACTGACCTGCAACCCCACTGACATTACCATTTCCAGAGCCATGCTGCTAGCGTGGCTAAAAATAAAACACAACTTAATGAAAAATCCTTATTCTCTTTGTTGCATCAGTGATTTATTTTTTTTTGTTGTTGCTTGTACTGTACAGGCATATTATAGTATGGTATTAGCAGAAAGTATTCTCTATTTACTGACAGGATAAAAAAAACTGCCTGATCATTTGATTACTTGGTTTTTAGTGGTGTCACTGAGTTCCCAGTCTTCAGCGCTTAACTTGCTGAGCTTGGTGGGTGTTATTAATAGCCACAGGGAAGGACCACAACTACAAAAAATAAACCACAAGTGGTAATAAACTAGAAAAAAAAAACATCCCTCAGATCAAAAGCTTCACAGTGGTAAATTTAGCATATGTTCAAGCAGTAGAATGCACACACACACACACACACACACACACACACACACACACACACACACACACACACACACACACACACACACACACACACACACACACACACACACACACACACACACACCCCTACACCCCTACACTATATCCTTTTTGCCCTCTAACTCATCAACAGAAACAGATGACAACCAGCTTTTCCTGGAGCTGATCTCCCTCTCCTCCCTCAGATGAGAAAGTGTTGGTGAAAGAGAGAGAGAGTGAGAGGCTCACAGACAGAGATGTTTGTTTCCCAGCCCTTCCACCGTCTCTGTGGGACGACCCTCCCCATCCACCCACCAACCAGCCCCCCCCCTCAACCTAATGGATCAAACAAAGGACATCATTTGTAGGCCAAGTCTTTTTCTGAGCGTCTCTCTCCTCGGCTCTGCATACCAATCCAATACAGCCCAAGGAAAAAAAGCCATGCCGTGGTACATGTGTGTGTGTGTGTGTGTGTGTGTGTGTGTGTGTGTGTGTGTGTGTGTGTGTGTGTGTGTGTGTACGTGTGGATGTGTGTGTCTGGGCCGGGGGTTGGAAGGTCTGTTTGCCTCTCCGCCAAGCATCGATTTATCCTTTTCTCCAATTTATTTCTCCTCCTTGCCTCTGCAATCCATTCAGATCTGCCTCTAGGGGAGGAACTTGGGGTAAAGACGTTGTCAGGCCTCGTCGTTGCCTCCTAACACCGGCTCAAAACTCATCTACAGGCCCGGGGACCGTGTACCCCTGCAAGGACACGTCGGGCAGCGACATGCACACAAACAGCTACCTGTCGACCAGCGGCACACTTTTGTCAGAGCTGTAATTGGCCTGATAATGCAGCATAAAGGACGGAGACAGGAGACTATGGTGATTGTGAGAGAATAATGCAAAGTCTGAGAGAGAATTCTGTTTATTTCAGTTCAAACACTGAGCTGAGAGATGATTAAGTAGACCACCAAATGTCCTCTAATTTCCAAGGGGTGTTATACCTTTTTTTTTTTCTGCAGTTACAAGTGTCAGAAAAGCCAGAATGCTATTTAACTGTTCTTCATAATCAGGCCTAGACTCGGTGTAACAGCAGATATGATCAGAATAACAATATCTCAAGTCCCGATTCAACTGCCTGATCTCTATCTCTGTCAGTATGATTCTGACATTTTCAGATGTTATTACTCAGACTCAAGGATTTGTATCCTAAATCCTCGACAGTGACGACAGCGCTGAACAGAAATGCTGCATGTGCACAAATCCCACTGTTGTATCCTCACCCACGCACGCACGCGCACACAAACACACACACAAACACAGACGTACAGTATGGCAGAGATCTGTGAGCCATTATTCAGTGTCAGAGTGAGCGACGCCTGGCACATCCTTACACCTGAACTTGATCAATGCAGATATGTCCAGGGGGAAATTGAAATCCATAGGAAATTAGGCGGTGCAAGTGATTTATTGGAATAGTAAATCACAGTGTGTGTGATGTGTGAAATGTGTGTGCTCCAGCTCCGTGTACAGTACTGTACCTTGTGTCTGGCTGGAACGGTGATATCAGCAGCTCTCACTTTCCCGTCTCTCTCCATTTGGTAGATCCACTGAATCAGGTCCAGAGGGGGATAACTGTCCCTCTGGTACACCGCTCTGTGAGGAACGGGGTGGTGTGAACCCATATACACAATGCTCTGCAAGGGCCCCTCTGAAACAAAAAAGAAAAGCAGTAAAGTACAGTTAGAACACTGTAAGGCAGTGTATGCCTCACTAGCTATGAGTCTATCCAAATTTCAAATACATTTCTAACAAATGTTTAGAATGTAGGATAAAATTGATCGTGGTGCTCTAAATACATCACATGGTTCAAGGAAAGCAATGAAAATATAAAAATCAAAGAATAAAAACAAACCATCCGTTTTTGACTTAATTGAAATCTTTGGTTCTGTTAGTATGAAACCATGTTTTACTACTTCATACATCACCTAAAGTTGAATTGAAACCCTGTTTTTGACACTATCTATAACTTGCATTTTTCTATACATGGCAGTTTATGGCAGAGTTCTTCATTCTTGTCTGAATTTCAAACTTTCCACAAGTGATTGACGATAGAAAGACGCACCCTGTATTCCAGTTTTAATGCTGATCTCACTGACTTTATTCTAAAGCTTAACTTAGAATCAGTATTTTTATCCTAGATTTACACCACCGTTCAAAAGTTTGGGGTCACTTAGAAATGCTATTTTATTTTTTAAAGAAAAGCATTTTTTTTCAGTGGAGATAACATTAAATGAATGATAAATCCAGTGCAGACATTGTTAATGTGGTAAATGACTATTCTATCTGGAAACGGATGATTTTTAATGGAATATCTCCATAGGGGTACAGAGGAACATTTCCAGCAACCATCATTCCTGTGTTCTAATGCTACATTGTGTTAGCTAATGGTGTTGAAAGGCTACTTGATGATTAGAAAACCCTTGTGCAGTTATGTTAGCACATGGATAAAAGTGTGAGTTTTCATGGAAAACATGAAAATGTCTGGGTGACCCCAAACTTTTGAACGGTAGTGTATTTAGCAAAAAGAAATAACTAGACAGAGAAGCATTCTATAAAAATAACTTGGAGCAGGTTATGAAGCTGCTCCTTCTTTGCATGTACAAAGTGTGTGGGATTGTAGTTGTAAAATAAAATAAAAAAACGATTCATAAAAGGAATCTTATGTTTTATCTTAAAGTTCTTTTTAGGAAAGCAGCACCAAAATGCCAATTTATAGGGTGTTCCTCAACTTTCTGTGCTTGAAAAAGAAACGAGATCCTTTAAAGGGTGGAGCTACAAGGCGAGCACACTTACAGTACAACACCGAAATGAAGAATATATATCCCACACTGAGCAGTTGTATGAGTGTCTTAGAGGAGATTGAATTCATGCATGAATGTTCAAATAAATCCAGGAGGCTTTTCTTGAGAATAAAACAGTGATAGTGTGCAGTGTGAATCCCGACTCAAGAATCACTGCCCCACACACATACACTCCCTCAGCCCTTCCCTTGCTGTTTCTGCTGTTTTTTTTCCCTCCTTTTTCCAGGTACACCGCTTGTGTTCTTCTAGCTTGTTTTTGTCCTGCTTTAATTGCTTTTTTTTTTTTTTTTTGCAGAGAAGAAGAAAAGACAACAACAAGGCAGCGAGGGCTGCAGCTAATGGAGAGGCTGTAATTGTGAATGGAGGCATTCATCTGGAGACGTCGTCCGTGAATTGTGCTGCACAATACCCAGCGCCGGGCTGCTCAGATCACCAACCAGTCACCACACACACACACACACACACACACACACACACACACACACACACACACACACACACACACACACACACACACACACACACACACACACACACACACACACTGAACCCTCAGATCACTGGTGCTCAGAGGAGGAACGTAATCACACCTCCGCAGAGAGAAAGACACCGAGGAGGGGAGGAGAGAAGGAGGAGAGGAGCTGGAGGGGAGGATGGGAAGAAGAGAGGAGAAATTATACAAGGAGAGAGGAGGAGAGGAAGGGGAGGAGGAGGAAACGGAATGGTGAAATTGATGTTTCCTACCATTTGATTTGGGCCATGGAGCCCAGGAGGCAGATCAGATAGAGCTACATGCACACATAGCCGCTCACTTATAGCACACATATGCATGCAAACACATACACACTGAAAGATACAAGCACACACTCACACATGGACACCTATACATGAAAGTAGGCCTGTATGCGCATACATTGAAGATTATAAATCCTCATAAACATTCAGTATATAACTTGTAGGAGCTCAGAGAACCATCTCATGATCCTCCTGCTTCCTTATGCTTCAACCAGCACGTCACACACACTTACACACATCCCCTCTCCAAACATGCAGCATTAAGTCAAAACACAAAGAAAGGCAGCTCAAAAAGACACAACAAAGCCGACGGTATAGAAACCCCCCCCACAAACTCTCATCTTGGCGAGGCGAGACGAGGCACCTGTCAGCTCGGCGGCTCCTGCTACTACAGAGAAACATCAGGAAACAACAACTCAATTAAACACACCATCCCTGTTCAATTACTGCCACATAATCACAGCAATTTACCTTCACTGGCTGCACAGCCACCAAACAAACACACACTGGGGCAAACACAGTTACAGAGGCAGAAAAACACCCACACGGACAAGGCTGGATCACAAAGCCAACCAGGCTGGAGCTGTGGCTTCATCCTACATATCATGAGTGTAAACTGCACTGTGAGCTTTGTGTGGGGTAACTGGTATAAAACCGACATGGAGGACGTTAGCAGAGAGCAGTTTCAGTGACTTGTTTATTTACTGTATCTCTAAAGAACAACTACATTTCCAAACATTTCTATAACATCATAAATATCCGATTTTGTCCAGCAAATGCGGCTGGGTGCATTTAAGGCTACACGTTGTGTGCAAGCACAAACTTATTCGCTTTACAAAATAGTCTGTGACCAAAGTCTGCTAATTAAATTGCAAATTAAAGGGAATTAAATGAATCTGGGAATGTCTTGCACCTTCTTGATAAGCAGGAAGATCAGAGAGCTCAGAATCATCAATCAGTTGCCATTATATCCCATTCCAGCATAAAATCATTCTCTTACAATAGTAACCACATTTTATTTTGTTTGCTCCTGATATTATTTTCCACTGAATGGCGTAAATATTTGTAATTTTATCTTGCCCAGAAATCAGTTTAATCTCAATTAAGACAGCATACACTGAGTTGCCAGTTTATGTACTTAGCCAAAATAAATGCAGTCTATGACAGCAGTCCTGCAATAAATCCTGTTTTTATGGAAGTTATGACATTGAATTTTTGTTTACATCTTGATAGCTGTAGTTTACGGTGCATAGTGCAGAAGTGTCGTTTTAGACTGCATTACTTCATGCTTTGTGTGCCAATTAACCTGCTAACTGTGCTCCTTTTTCTACTCCAATGAAGTAAAGAAGTAATAAGGGGTACAGGGGTCAGAAAAAAATTGTGTATATTATTTGCCTGGCAATTTCTACTCCCACTGGGGTTTAAGTGTGGTCTATATATAAACACAGCTGACCTGGAATCAGGCAGAAATCATTAAATTGCTCTTGTCAAAACTGGATATCTACGAGCCATAATAAAACAGCCTTTATGGAAGCTTCAGAGTTAAACAGACAAAAACTGAGACTAAATGCTAAAACGACCACATAAGCACACCCAGTAACATCGGACAACCTGCAGCACTTCTTCAATGAACGATGAATACACTTACACAACATTTAACAATATGTGACCCCCTAAAAATAGAAAAAGGATCTGGCTACTGGACAACTGCATATGTTCTTGTACACTCTTAATTGGCTATGGATGTTTTGTTATAGTTTGTACACTCTGAATGCTCCAGCATACAGAACCGTTTATAACAGTTAAGTGCTTTCAACTTTCCTTTTTAAACATGGAAATGCTGTGGTGCCCAAACCTGAGTATATAAGAGCATGGTTTCCCACTGGCCTGCACAGAGCCTTGACCTCAACCCCATCCAAAAATGCTTCAGATGAGCTGGAAAGATGATTATGAAACTACGGCCAGCATCTGGATAGCTTAACTTATCATCAGGCCTGAAAACAGGAGCAAGCAGCTGACAAAGGTAGAAAGCATGAGCGCCTCAGATGGTAAATAATTAACACGCTATGGGCTTTATTACACACAAAAGTGGCTTGTTCTTGCTTTCAGTTTTTTTAAGCTAAGCTAAGCTAACAGCCTGCTGGCTTTGGCTTCATATTTAGCATATGAAGACTAAAAGAATTTCTCTCACATAGGTATTAGAAACATCATAATCTCCAAACAGCATTGAAATGTATTCTGCATGCAGCATAATAGGAGCTTGTAAGGAAATTATAATCACAAAGTCACCACTGTGGGTGATGCTTGGAGCACAGTGTGGCACACTGCCACAGAATAATGTCACTGGGGATAAGACTGAGGAATACCAACACTGTAAGAACCTGTGAATGAGTTGTGTGTGTCTGTGTGAGTGTGTGTGTGTGTGTGTGTGTGTGTGTGTGTGTGTGTGTGTGTGTGTGTGTGTGTGTGTGTGTGGACAGCAGATTGACTAACAGCTTGAACTTGGGTTAGATCCAGGAGCATGGGGAGGGATACATGGATGGATGGAGAGGGAGGGAGAAGAGGAGGGGGAAAGCCATTGATTTCTCAACAGAGAGATCAGCATCTTGACAGAAAGAGACGAGAGAGCAACAGAGCAAGACACACACACCGACACACACACACAGAGAGAGAGAGAGAGAGAAAGAGAGAGAGAGAGGGAGAGAGAGAGAGGGGAGGTTCCCACTGTGGCCCTCAGGTGAAATTCCATGACTTTTCCATCATAGGTTTCCTTCACTGAGCAGGAGTACTTTCATTCCCTAAAAACATCCCTCCATCCTCCCTTACACTGTCATTTCCACTAAAGTTTCGCTAAAAAAAAAAACGATTCAATACAAAGAAAAGCTAAACATAAAAAAAAAATCCAAAATTTCCTAACTTTAACCGCACATTTGGTCCAATCCCTGACTTTCTGTCAAATGTCCATGATGTTCCAGGACCTCCATGACCGGTGGAACCCCTGTTGACAGAGATCAACAGGAAAGTGTGGTTCAACGCCTCTCTCCCAGCATGCATCGGTGATTCTAACAACCCCAAAACCCCCAACAGGGACACGGAGGACGGTGCTGCAGCTTTGTGGCGGTGTGGCTAACAAGGTGTGTGTGTGCACCGGGGGAGATGACACACACTGTGGAGGAGGGAGGTGGGACTGAGGAGGTGCAGCCAGGGGTCACACTGTAATTACACATCATAGTCCCTGTGGTCAGACCAATGACTTTTCTGACTACTGTGCCTCAGCCACAGAAGCAGAGATGGCAGGTGGGAGGCAGGTGGTGGTGGGAGCCGAGTTTGAGGAAGTTTCCGCATAGCACTTGTGGAAAAGTTGGAGTAATAAGGATAGCATATTTTAAATTTCTCTTCGAATTTCTGTCGTTAAATTAGTTTGTTTATTTCTCCCTAGTCTGCTCTTTAATTAACTTGTGCATCGATTGATTTGCCACTTGGTGTTTTGCGGTACGCTCAGTGCATATATCACCCCCCCTACGGTAACCCTGCCGCCACGCTCACCTCAGTTTGCATGAGTTCAAAGTACTGAGACGAGTTGACACTTTCACATACCATGCGTGGACTTGTGTGGGTGGTAGGTGCCATAGAGGATGAGTGTAACACTGAGCAACGCTCCTGCTGCCTCCTCCTCACTTGGCCTCATACAGCTCCTCACTGTGCCTTTGTGGTCAGTCACCTGGAAATAAATACAGCAGCAAAGACATAATTTTACAAACAAACAAACAAAAAAGATTTATGGTAAAGGAATGAGCTAATATTAAATATAAGTAAATAAAACAGGAAAGACAGATGACTGACAAGATGCTATTTCAATGATGAAGAGTATTATTTCAAGTTGTTCACTAACTATCCTGTTGCACCGTTTTTATCAGAAAAAAAACAATGTTGTTTCTTGAGCACAGCTTAAGAACGCTTTCAAACTTTAAATAAACTCTTAGGTAACAGTGGTGAAGTAAGAAAGGGATGTGTCAACAAACACAGCAGTGATTTGACACTATCATATCAACTAATTTTAATGTAAATATACAGCTTGTTAATTTCAATTTAATTCATTGTAAAAGTTCTGCTTTGTATATTCCCATCACTTTAGAACTTAGAAACATAAATTCCACTGACTTAAACTGTTGTGTTTGATAAATGTAAACTTAAGAGTTCAATAAATCTACTGAGTTCAAAATTGGACTAGCAGAGTACCAGACAGTTTCCAGGATGAACTGTTAAGAAAGTAAAATTCTCCAGACAGTGATACATTTTGTAGTTTCAACAACACATACAATATTGAGATTTTATGTTTGTCTCGCACACCTGAAGATAACTCATGACTGTATCTGAACATAATTATGAAAAACTGCTCACTGTTCACTAGATGGATTAGAGACATCATTGCAATTTCCAAAACCTGGAAAAATAACATACACTCTGAAAGACTCTGTGCACAATTTCAGTAAGACTTGGACACATTTTTTAGAATATTAGGACACTTTACAAGTCCCACTGAATAGAAATGAATAATAGCAAAGTAGAAGAAGGATGATGACCCCTGCTCTCTGCCGTTTGTTTATTTAATTTTGTTATTATTTATTTAATTATTTACTAGTGCTTTGGTTTGCTTCTCCTTATTTTTCTTAATAATTATATCTTTAATGGGAAAAAATTTACTGTCTCATCGTGACACACATACACTACTGTTCAATGATTTTTATTCATTTGTATTATTTTCTACATTGTCGATAAATACTGAAGATTAACACTTTTTTGTTTACAACATAATTCAATATGTATTTTATTTATAGTTTTGATGTCTTCAGAATTAATCTACAATGTAGAAAATAATTAAATAAAAAGCACTGAATGAGAAGGTGTGTCCAAACTTTTAACTGGTAGTGTATGTCTGCCATTTTAATCACTCTTAGGTTGATCACTCATAGTGCAATCACATATGTAAGATCTGGGCCTTGGGGTGGAGGGAGGGATGGGATGTGGGGGGCTGGGGTGGGATGGAGAGGGATGGGGTGGGATGGGACGGGGAGGGCATAGAAGGTGAATGGCAACCTTAAATACTGTCACCAAAATACTGCGGCAGCTGTTCTATGTTTTTGTATTTTCCTACCTGCAATGTGTGCCGCAAACAAAGTGTATTATAGTAAAATTAAAGGAAAATGAAATAACAACTGCTCACCATGATGGTTAAAGGTGAATTCAGCCTGGGACTTTTACATGTTTGTTGAGTTTAGATTCTCCAGTTCAGTAAAGTTACCTTAGCCATCTTACATTATAAAAACTAATAGGATGAACTAAAATAATTATTCAAACTAATGATGGTACCTGATAAATTTTCTCATGGCAACACTAGGTGCCACTACTTTTAGTAAAACCTCCTTTGAACAGCAGCTTTCTCATTTTGGGAAAGAGAAACCCACATAACTCCATTTTAACCTCAATTAGAAACAGTTTTTTAGTTTAGTTCTCAACCCTCTGAACACCAACCAACTTTCAGGCCTTTGTTTTACTCCTGTCATGTTTTTAATCACTGTAGGCTCATTTTTCACTGCGGTATAAAGTCCTGCAAAACCACTGATAGTAGTAAGTAGAGAAAACTCAAAAATGTGCTCTGTGCAAAAAATAAATAAATTAAAAAAAACTTATAGTTGAATGTCTTTATTTATTTCTACAAAAATCTAAAAAAAAACAAAAAACAACTGAAATCAACATGTACAACATTTTTGCAAGTGGTGTCATCAATCCTGGAAAAAAATGGTGGCTCTACATACTATAGACATTTTACCAATTCCATTTTGAAATGTCTATTTACATTTAGCTGCCGTATTATCCCCTAACTACTCTGTGTAAACAAAGCTTGCAGTTCAGTTCAGCTCAAAAGTCTTTTTGTCACATGAACGTTGGTCACAGATGGATTACTAATGGCTTCTCAGTTGCACCATAGAGTGCAGATTTTTAGTGCAAACATTTATTTCTGATTAAGTTTTAAATGAGATGTGACAACAATGTAAAATAAAATAAATTTGTTGAATTATCCTGATTTTAATCTTAAATTTTGGTTAATTTTCCTGACAGAAATGCACATCACACATGATTAGCTCATATTACCGTGTAAGACTTGACAATCGGATGGTTATCCTTGTTTTTACTATCTGATAAATGGATGAATTTTGGGGATTTTTTCAAGATAAGTTGCCTTTCAAACCTGCCAGCGGGTTTTGGGGTCCAGAGGGTTAAATGCCACTTAAGTTAGGCAAAATGAAAAATCTTTCTTTCTCTTTGGTCTAACATAGTTTTTATAGATGCCCATCAAGGGGCAGGCAGTGCAAACTGCCTTAGGCTGTAAATGCTGTACATATATCGTGCCTCTTAAAAACATTCACCCTCCTCGGAAGCTTTACCCTTTTATTCATTTTCAATATTGAATCATGGTCAATTTATTCTTTGTCTTTTTTGGCAAGAATTTACAAAAAAAAGACTCTTTCATGTAAAAATGAAAACTGATTTTTACACAGTAATGTCAATTAAGTGAAAATACAAAATGTAAATTAAGTGATTCCATAAATATTCACTCATTTTAAAGTTTGAAATTCAACACAGGTGCAGCCAGTTGGTGCTAGAAGTCACACAATTAGTGAAATGAAGATCATCTGAGTGCATTGAATGTGTCTAAAGTGACTGAAGTATATAACACACCTGTATATGGAAGGTCCAGTTACTGGTGAATCAGTATGCCTGGTTATAACTAAATCTGCCTATAGAGGAGGCCATCCTCAAAGACCTGGTCTTCACGTAAAAAAGACACTAGTGAGGGAGACCAACAAGACATCTATGACTTATGTAAAGGAATCATCAGCCGCTGGGATGGCAGAGACTGTGCATAGAACTGTTGCCTGTTCTTCACCAGTCAAGGCTTAAAGTGGAATGGCAAAGAGAAAGTCACTGTTAAAAAAAGCTCACATTAAATCTGGACATGTGAGGGACTCTGAAGTCAACTGAAAGAAAGTCCTTTAGTCTGATGAGAACAGAATTGAGCTTTTCGTACATCAGACTAGAGCAGGGGTGGGCAATTAATTTTCATACGGGGCCACATGAGAAACTTTGACGGTTGTTAAGGGCCGGACCAGTACACTTAAAAGCTCTGCTCAATATATATATATCAATAAAAACAATAAATGAAACAATACAATGATACAATGAAAATGTGGAACACAGAACAACTATTTAATGAAAGATTTTGTTTTTTCATTCAAACTATGACTGCTGCCTATTGAGTTGTAGATATTTACTATCATAAAGACATACTTAAAATGTGAAACTGATTTTCCAAGTGCTTTACTTACTTTTCAGCAGTCACTGTTTTTACAAACAAAGTAAGTAAGCATCACTCAGAATTTATTCTACAACAATATGACCATCAGCTGGCAGAGATTTGAAACTTGCCTTATCATGTCAGTTTTTGTTCATCATGAACGCTATGAGGTGTTGTCAGTTTTGTCTAAATTTACATTAAGATGACTGTGAAGCATAAAGAAAGACAACAGCTACCCACTACACTTACAGCAATGTTCAATATATCGCAATAAAAACTGTAAATTACACAATACAATGATGTACAATGCCCAAGTCTTGAATCTCTGCTCTCAGATCCCAAACTCGTTCAAGCATCTTGTCCAGGCTGATCCATCTGACAGCTGTCTGGTAACCAAGGTCACCATGTTCACTATCATCTCCTCCAAAAAGACAACAAACTGTCTGTAATTCAATGCTCCTGCCCTGATGAAGTTAACTACTTTAGCTACAACATCAGTCACGTGGTTGATTATTAGCATTAACTTACACAGCACCTCCTGATGTATAATACAATGCAAAAATATCAGTTTCTGCTCTGGGTTTATTTCAGTCACTTTATCTTGCATCCGTTTCAAAAGTCCAACATTTTTCCCTGTCAAATTTGGACAGCCATCAGTTGTAACACCAACCAAATTCTCCCATTTTAGTCCCAGCTTGTTCATGCATGTATTTACCTCAGTGAACGTCGTGGTCCCTTTCATTGGCTGCACAGCTGCCAGCTCCTCCGTCATCTCAAAGTTTTTTTGTTAGTCCACGTACAAAGATGAGTAACTGGGCTGTGTCACGGACATCACAGCTCTCGTCCAGAGCCAAGGACAAAACGTCAAAATCGGCCACTTTGTTGTGTAGCTGAAGCTCCAGATTCTCGGCGCTGCTCTCCACCCGCCTCGCTACGGTTCGCCTCCTAAGGGGCACATTAACGAACGCTCCTTTTTTTCTCCGGGCATATAAACGCTGCAGAGTCCACCAGACATTCTTTTATAAACTCTCCATCAGACAATGGCTTACTGTTTTTGGCGATTTTATAGGATACTAGAAAACTCGTCTTGACTGCTGCATCCCTTGATGTGAGCTTTGGTAAAACAAAGTCATTGCTGCTTTAGCAGTTTAGCTAGCAAACCTTCAGACATCCTCGCAGCTCTGCATCAAATGTTTGTACTTCTCCGCCATGTTTGGTCTCGTCATGTCGATTCAGATTATAATCCTTGAGCACCGCGATCTGTTCGCCACAAACTAGCCCACAGCTTTATCTCTGACTTCAGTGAAGAAATATTTGGAAGTCCGTGCCTTGTTAAAAACTCTGCATTGGGAATCGATCTTTCTTCTTTGCCGTTAGCTGACACGTTCCCGGGCTGAAGCTAACCAACAAACCAATCAGCGCATAAACCTTATGCTAAGTACGGAAAGCACGCGCGAAAAAACGTTAACTTAGCAGATCTTTCAAAATAAAAGCAGTGCAGGCGTATTGCTTGCATGTATTGCGAGGATATATATTTGCATTGACTTTTAATATTTTCCAGTGACCTCATATGGGCCAGTCAGGGTCATCCGGTGGGCCGGATGTGGCCTGCGGGCCATAGGATGCCCAGGTCTGGACTAGAGCTATCTTTGGCAGACACCAAACACTGCACACCATCACAAACACACTATCCCAACTGTAAAGCATGGTGGTGGCAGCATCAGGATGTGGGAATGCTTGTTGACAGCAGGCCCTGGTAGGCTTGTAAAGGAAGAGTATAAAACGAATGCAGCAAATCCTGGAGAGACAATGAGGTGCAGTCTGTAGGATAAGAGCGACTTGTTAGGAGATTTGTTTTCCAGCTAGACAGTGACCCAAAACATGCAAAGCTACATAGAAATGGTTTAAAGACATCAAGGACAAACGTTCTGGAGTGGCTCAGGCTTCAGATAACATCATTCCTCTTCAGTTTTGGTACATTTACAGTTGGGCAGAGAAGACTGATCTGTGGTTGGTCAGAGGCAGGGAACACAACATGGAAGTGGACAAACAAAGCGAAAAGGGGCAAAAGTAACTAAATACACTGTAATTCTAATAAATGAAATCTTGTCTGTTTGCTGGGACATCATGAGGAGTTTCAGATGCTGTGCTGGTTTGTCTTTCTCTCATATGTTACTTGGGATAAAACTTCCAAATGTCATGCGTGATGCTCATTGTTTCTGCCTGACTGGCTCATATTGTGTAGCCTGGCGATGGCATTTGGTTACTGAAGAGGAGGGACTTGAGTCATGGGACTTAGAGGTGAGTCAGGCTTGAATCATGAATTGGTGATTTTACACTAAAGTAGTTGTAAGTGACTTGTAATTTAAGTTTAAAGCAGCTGTCTTGTGCCCTGACAATAGGTTTTTGACATTTCAAGACTTGATATCCTCATCAAAAATGAAGTTATAAAAATTGTGGAGAAAATAGGTTGTTCATTTTCCTGACTTTGGAAATACGACAGCAGTTAATTGTGTTGCAGCAGTTTGGCAGTGCAGGCCAGCAGACAATTTATCACATTTGGATATTAACAAATCCAGGTAAGCAGGTTTCTCATTTTTAGCTAGTGTTGATCCATTACTTTTACCAGTTTCAGTGGCAAATATCAGCTGTGGCCTGTTAGTATTAACGCAGTAACAAAAATCCAGCTTGCTGCTTGTGTTTTATGTGCTGTCTATAAGCTGATGTCTGTCCTCTCCTAACATTATTTGTGAGCTACAAGATGTGCCATTCTGTAACTGCTTCAGATGAACAGTGTTTGGGTAGTCTGACAAAGACAGAGGAATGACGCTTCCTCTCAAGTGAAACAATCTGCAGTAAGTCTGTCAGTTACAGTTGTCTGAACGTTCCAATTAAACTTTCATTCATACTGTGACAGCAGTTTAGTTTTGAATGAGGACTTTGAATATTTGGATCAACCTACTTATGATTAAAAACAAAAATGTCTACTTAACTTACCTGACTATGATATTATACCCCAAAAAATATCAAGATACAGTGGTCCCTCGCCATACCGTGGTTCACTTTTCGCAGTCTCACTGTATTGCGGATTTTTCGCTATATAGCAGGATTTTGCGGTATATATGTATTTTTATATATTCATTATTGTGGCAGGCTGTGTTTAAGAACGGCTGGAGAAAGGATATCTGTCTTTTATACACTCTGCAATCAACAGATGCTTTTCCTTTGACACACACAGTAAATAGTATTTAATAAATGTGGCAGGAAGTCATCAAACACACTTCACACTCACGGTCCTGACAACACAGCACTGAACCAAACTAACTACACTGACTAAACAACAAAAACACAATAAAACGCAAACACTAATAACAGTGGAACACTAACTTAAACCACAATAATGACATTTAAACGCCCAACACCCTGAACTCCCATGATGCATTGCAGCACAACAGTTCGGTCATAGCGACCGACTCTGCCATCGCTACATTATTTGAATAATTTTTGCAGTAAAATAAGCATTTTCTAGCTTAAATAATTTAAAACAATATAAAAAATATGCAAAAAATAATGATTAAAATATATTAAAAAGAATATTTATTGTAAATAAAATGCGTAGCGTCCAGCGCTGGGCTCTGATTGGCTCAGCGACCGTAGCATCAGTCTCCTCTGTCTCCTGTCTGGAGCAGCATTCAGCATCTCATCTTGTCCGTTTCACACAGACGACTGATCGTTGCTCATATTGTTCCTCTGCTGTGTTGTGTAGTGTGAGAGGAGGGTTTATAAAGCCTTACAATATCTATGAATAATAAAATAAATATGGTCGCTACATCGCGGATTTTCATCTATCGCATGGGGGTCTGGAACGTAACCCCTGCAATAGATGAGGGACCAGTGCATTTAAAGATGGACGTCACTCCATATAAGGTCCTTACATTTACCAGAGCAACTATCCCGCCTGCCTGCCTGCGTGTGTGTGTGTGTGTGTGTGTATTCTATATTGTGTTTGTAAGAGTGAAAGTGTATGTGTGAATGCACTGAGCAGATCAGGGGCCAGGCTGGCGGCCCCCAGCCGAGCGCTGCATTGATTTGTTGTTGGTAAACAAACAGCTGGATGCTACAGGTGGATCGATAAGCCTTGCATGCCTCCCAGCCTCCCAGCATGCCTTTCTGCTAGGCTGCCATGGCTCTCCGTGGAGCTCCATCCCCGCTGTCGCTGGGAAACCTCATGAGTCAAATATTTTGATTAGCAAGATTGCTATTAATTTAGCTTAGGTTAATCTAATAAACAAAGTTACTTTGCAGACTGACAGAACCAATGGAATCCATTACTACTGTGTCTTCAGTGCTATAACTTCACAAACATATCACTTTATCCAGCACACAAAATACCATGTAGCTATATTTGTTGGTGATTCTTGGTATCAGCCGTAAGTGCATCTTATCTTCATAATAAATTGGCCTCAAGTTTCAAATCCATTTCCAAGAATGAATAACAAATAAATGAGCTATTATACTAGTCGCATGATAAACATTATATTAAACTACGTTGAAATATAAAGTGTGAGAACTACACACGGAGACAAATCCAGGGCATAGAAGGAAGAAATTAAACTGACTTTTAGACAAAAGAGAGACAAAGAAAATGAAAGGATTAGCAGAAGCAGAGGAACAGAAGGGAGAGGGGAAGGATTTCAAAGCCAGAGAGGGAAACTACAGAGACAGAAAGAAAAGAGGTGGGGGGGATTAGTGATGGGCGAGAGATGGCAGGATATCGAAACGGGTGAGTGTCAGGGATAGGAAAGTGAGACCCAGTGATAGAGGATGAGCCAGAGATGAGAAAAGAGTTCAGAAAGAGATAGTGACACAGAGGTAGGCAAACAGAGAGAAAGAGAAAGAGAAAAAAAGACGGGACAGGGACAGACAGGGAGAGTGGGAGTATGACAGACAAAGTGAGATGAAAAGAACAAAGACAGAGAGTAAAAATGATACATTTAGCAAAGAAGAGGACGACAGAAAACATCACTGAAGAAGACAGCTAGATGGAGACTTAGAGACAAGGAGAAAAATCAACTTTGTGATATTTTCAATGGGTTTTTTTTTCCTGCAGAAGAAGTGAACTAAGGACTGGCTCTTTTCCAGGACACCGTGCTCCACATTTTTATAGCTGCACACCTGGAAGATGCCGTGCGCCACCAACATCCTCTATAACTCCAAACTACAGCTCCTGTGGGACAATACATCACTGCGTTAACTTTACAATCAAAGGGGAAGTTCACCAACAACTACACTAGGCAGAGGCTTGATGATTTATCTGTTATTTTCTACACTTTTTGAATGCTTTTAATTTATTATTCACAGATTGGTGTGAAACACAATATATTGTCTTTTTGCCCACTTTCTCTTACTTAAAAGTTGCAATCTTTTTATTAGTAAGCACCATTTGTTTTGCAGGTGAACCTTGTCTGTCCAGTCATTGTCGTAGTCTGTACTAATCTTAAATACATACTTGTGATTATTCTGCCAAAAATGTCACTCATAACTTATCGAGTCTGTTTGTGTCTCCACAGTTTTAAAAAACACAAATTGTAAATAACTTCATATTTCTATATAAATATCAAATTAGAAACTTAAACCCAAGAATGCCATTTAAAAAAAAACAAAATTAATACTTTATTTTGCTAAGTTACTACCTCCTGTCACTAAGAAAAAATATTCAAAAAGACATTTCTTATACTGGGAGCACAGTGAAAAAATGAAATGACAGGAAGGTAAAAAGGACTAGGAAAACACATTTATGTCAAAATGTAAGTGAATTTGAAACAGTTCAGTCTGTGGTTGTACTAGGTGAACAATGTGACACAGACAGCACATGGCTCAGTTTTTTCTCACAGAAGCTTCAGAATAAACCCTTCCAAAAAAGGAACCTGCGAGTGTTGGCTGTGTTGGAGAGTAAGGCAGTGTCAGATGGGAGGGGAGGAGGAGTCTTGCTGCGTCTACATATGTAAAGCAGCAGGGAAGCAGCAGTGTGTCAGACTGAGGCTCTGGCCCAACCTGGGCTCCTCGCTGCTCCCTCCAACACATCAATCATCCAAAACAGGGCCATCATAGCCACGCGACATGCTGGGAGACACACACGCACAAACTGCTGCGTGCCGAAACACAAACAACTGAACAAACACACAGGCAGTTGCGTGAATACAGACGTTTATGTACGCCCGTGCGCACACAATCCACAGATATGTAGTGAACTGCAAACACATGCATATACTGAACGCTCACACTCGGATGCAATTACTCAAACAAACACACTGCAACAAGCGCAGGGACAAACACAAGAATGCATGGCAAAAGTGCATACAGTCGGTGACACGTACAAACACCTACAGTGCAATGTACACACACACACACACACACACACACACACACACGTACACACAAACATGCACAGAGTCACACTCTCTTTGCCTCCTCGTCTCACATAAAGCACGCAGATAAACAGAAATAGGTATCCTGTGCCTACAGGGTGCCCTCGCCCCCGACCATCTGTGACGGGTGCCAACACACAGTGGGTGATATTTACATGGAGACCCCCACCCCCAGCCCCTTTCCCTTCCACTCTCTCTCTCTCTCTCTCTCTCTCACTCACACACACACACACACACACACACACACACACACACACACACACACACACACACACACACACACACGCACGCACACAAAAAGAAAGAAAGAAATACCCACAAAGGGCCGCTCGGATCGCTTGATCTCCCAAAACTCATTAAACATGCAGATATATGCAAATATATGCACCTCTAGAAATCCACCTTGGGCCAGAGTGTTTGTGGGTGAAAGTACGTGTTTGTCTGAATGTGCGTGTGATTGTGTTTCCACTGAAGGCTTTGACAGTGCATCTGCCAAACTTGATACTGTGTGTGAGTTTGCTGCTATTACAGTAAAGAGTGGAGATGTTCTCACACTGGTTTACAGGTTAGCAGTCCTTCTCTGTGACAAGTAGAGCCTTAGATCATACTATTACTTAAAATAATAAAACTGCATTTGAAAATGAATTCTAACATCGGGTGCGCCTGAACGATCTATATTCCATGCCCTGATTTCCTAATTTCAGTTTGGATGTATTTTAGTGGACAAAACTTCACAGCTAAGTTCTACTCACACTCTTCAAGTCTTGAAAAAGGAAAGTAAGACCATTAATTTCACAATTATTAAGCCATAAGTATATAATTGTGACTATATTGAAAACATCTGAATTAAAACAGTTAATCTGTTTATTTTCTCTTGAAAAATGTAGTTATTTTTTCTTTTACTCACAATGCAACATATTATTGCTATGAAAATGGTGCATTTAAGGAGTGCTGTCGGGTTTTTATTGAATTTTCAGCTTTTTGAGATAATTAATCTTGTTCTCTTCAAGACATTTTAGATAACTTGATAAAAACACCAGTATCTCTTCACTGCAGCTGATATTGCGTTCTGGTATTTAATATCTTCAAAAAGGCAATTAAATGATTAAAACAAGCATGACGCAACACACTGTCTTTTCACATGAATGTCATTTTTGTCAGGGAATAAAAGACATCTGAGGTATCACTTGGTGGAATTATCATCTTCCCACAGAAAACCAAAGTATTGATCAGTAGAGATCAGCACGAGCAGTAAGACAGCCATCAACTTGAATGGGAAGACACTGGCTACTATCAATTTTCTCCCACTGACTGTGTGCATTGATCAGACTCCACAGTTAATACATTATATGCAGGTTATTCTATTATCAGTTAGTCACTGTGTGTGTTTGGTTTGTGTAATCTGTTGGGGAGACAAGAGAGGAGTGACTCCTGGAGAAGCACCAGGGATGATGATGGTAAATATATGATCTGTCAGTCACAGCCAGCAAGGACGGCTGTTTGTGTGTGCGTGCCTGTGTGTGTGTGTGTGTGTGTGTGTGTGTGTGTGTGTGTGTGTGTGTGTGTGTGTGTGTGTCCACAGCGCTGCAGGCTAAATAGTGCCATTATATTCCTACAGCAGCACTAGTCACAGTCAGCTTGAGTCTCAAAGTCCTCTGGGAATCAGAGATGTCTCTGCTCAAAGACTGCTGCCACCCTGCGACACACACACACACACACACACACACACACACACACACACACTGTGGGCACGATGGCAGTATGGGGCCAGGTGGGGTGGATGGGAGAGCGGTGTGTGTGTGTGTTTATATTTCTGGTGTGTTTTTCTGTGTTTGCGTATATAGGACACATTTTCAGTGAAAGCAGAGCACAGTAATGACACCCTTCCATCTTATTCTTTGAAAAGCTATTGTGCTATACAACAGAAGGAAAGAAAAATGCTGCCAGTCATAGTTACCAATTAGAAGAGTTGTTACTGCATTGCACATGCACAAGCTAAAAGGGCTGGTTCACCGAAATTACAAAGAGACGTGTTTTTCTCCGAGCTTCGGTTAGTTTTTGTTATGTTGGACAAGGTTTTAAGAGATCCATTACTCTAGTTCCTGCCTCCACCTCAGGCTGGGAATATGAATAATAAAAATACTGATCACGACAGCAAATTTTATTTAGACACATACTACAGATAAGTTATATTGCTCATGAATCAAAGCATTATAACGACGCTATATAATACAAAAGAACTGTTTGAGTGTAGTGTTTTGTTACTATTTGCTTGTTTTTTTTTTTCAAAATCTCCTAAAATAGGCACAGTTAGTTATCTAAAACCACCACACTGTATCACAGCTTGGATGGAAAAATGCACTAGATCTGCCCTGTAAAAACCTTTCTGTGTCAACGCCCTCGCAATAAACCATAACTCTACTATCCTTCCTCTTTCCCCTATTAATAGACACATCATGCATACTGTTGCTTTTTTACTTGCAAAAAACATTCAAGTGATACATCCTGAAACTGACTTACCCAGGATAGATGCTCCCTGGCTGAAGACATTTGGATTTTAAGGATTTAAACTAACAAAATCAAGGATATTTGTATGTTTAGCATAATTTCTGACATTATAATTGCTAGTTAATTTAAAGCTCGAAGGAATCTCTAAGTTCAACAGAAGCAGTCAGTAAATTAAAGTCATCACATATGCTGAACGGTAAGCGTCGATTTAGAGTGATAGATAATGAAAGAAAATGACTGTGACAGTATCTACAAGCGATACCAAGTGTCTCCTTGATTCTAGATAATTCACAGATCACATTGACATCAGTAGGAAACAGTGACGTCTGCTGATTGTCCAGCAAAGAGGGGACACTGATTATGGGGTGGACCGTGGTGGAAATCACAGCAGAAGCTTAAAATCAGGGTGAATAAAACCACAACTATTCGCGTGGATGGCTATTGCTAGAGGTAGGTGGAAAAAATTATATTTTTCTACTATGAATGAACCAAACCTTTAAAATGACATAAATATGAAATGCTCATGGCTTGTTAGGATCATATTTTACCATTGCCTATAGAATGATACCTCTGCATGATGACAGGATTGCTTAAAAGAGAAAGGATGAAAGGAAAACAGAGAAACAGAATGTGGATGTGAGAGGGGAGGTAAGACAAATGAAAGACACAGGGAGCTAGTTACAGAGTCGGAGACATAGAGAGACACAGGGAGGATAAAACTGAACCTGATCTACTTTGATCTGCTTTTGGATTCTCCCTAATTGTTGTCATAGATATTGATGATCATATATTATTGTTTCCAAATTGTATAGTTAATCGTGCACCGCCTGGTTTACTGTACACTGCCTGTGTTTTTACTCTCTATACTGTGCAATACTACCTTCACTGTAGTCTCTGATCAACAGTAAAAGCACTGAGCTGAGCTGAGGCACCACAGATGGCGGTAGAGCGAGCACAGGGGAGAGCCGATATGAGAAGAGAGAGAGAGAGAGAGAGAGAGATTTCCAGCCCTGCGGTCCCGTCTCCTTCGCAGCGCTGGAAGGTCAGCCGAGCCTCGAGCCATAACACTCGCTCCCTTTTCACTTCAGTCCTGCTTTTATTCCAGCAGAACCACAGCGCTCTTTGACAATTGTCATCATGACGAATCAATATAGACTCTCCACAGACTCCCCTCCAACACCCCATCCACCCCCATCCTTTGCTGCCCTTGAGTTTTTAAACACTGATCCAGCAGATAGTCCAGTTAAAGTCTCTTCCCAGGGCCTCCATTTTGTAGTTTACCCTTCACTCTCTGTGGTCTCTCTTTTCTATTAGTCCTGTATGTCCTCCGTTTCTCTCTATGTATCACCGTGAGATGTAATTGTCATGGCTGCTTGACAGAGGCAATTTTTTTTTTTTTTGTAGCAGCATGGAAAATGTTAAAAACCTTTGAATAACAACATAGAGCTAGGAAATTAAACTTTAATATCTGGTAATGTATGTAATTCCAAAGCTACTTAATGCATAATAAATATTGTGGTAAGTTCATTTTTAGGTCCTGTCCTTCATCTTTGTGGTGACTTCAAGAGCGGCAGCACTCCATCTTATGTTCAGCGCCCTGTATTTGGGATTGTGTGTGTACATGTTGCTCTCCGATCTACGGCTGAGCTGACAACAAGCGTAAAACCAATCAGTGTGTGGGTGTGTGTGTGTATGTGCTGATTAGTGGTGTGCTAAGGCATGCGGCACGTCA
This sequence comes from Amphiprion ocellaris, assembly GCF_022539595.1. Lineage (NCBI taxonomy): Eukaryota > Metazoa > Chordata > Actinopteri > Pomacentridae > Amphiprion > Amphiprion ocellaris. The sequence continues at coordinate 30,736,443 of NC_072774.1, forward strand.
GATGCGTGTGTTAATTCGTGTTGCGAGCATCGTGGTGACTCGTCTCGGCCCTCCAGTAATGAGCAGCGGCGCCGTTGTGCGGCTCGGCTTCACGGTGCTTCCTCCCCATCTCTGCGACACACTGGGCCCTGGTAATTGGTCACAGAGGGGACAGTAAATCTGCACCAGGACGTGGGAGACACACCGAGACAGAGAGGTAGAGATAGAGAGAAACAGTGTGTGTGTGTGTGTTTGTGTGTGTGTGAGTTTGCAGGAAGAGGTAGGTGACTGAGGACAGGGGGTGGGTGTCTTTCATCTTCACAGCTTTTTCTCTAGAAACCTCCAACTGTTTACAAGGACTGATGCCTATTTGCACACACACGGACACACATACCTACACAGTGCAGCAAACCCCCACCCCCCACCCCCCAACCTCTACTGCTACCACCCACACATATATACAGTAAATGACCTCAGCGCGCTACTGTCTGTGGGTATGGATTCTAATCAGATGTCGGCAGTATTGTGTCTGTCAAACCCGGCCAAGGTTACTTAACCTTCCAGTCTTAATTTCCCTTCCATTTTAGCTCCTTCCTCCATATCAAACATCAGCACATCTATGAGAGAGGAAAAAAAAAGGAAAAGAAGAGTGCGGGGAGGAAAATGAAGATTGCCATGCTTGGCTGAAGCTCGGAGATGAAAGTAGAGGATGATTCACATTGCTATTGCAAAATGAACTGAACCAAGCTGAGCTGAGCTGTGCCGGGCTGGGCTATTTTTAAACTTCTATACACTGCAGCTACTGGAAGAGGACAATGTGAAGCGGAGCAAATCATTTCTATATCATGAAGGGAAGCTATGTGAAATAGGGTATCCAGGAGAGTATCTGAAAATTAGTATATAAGCTACGCCAAGAAGATATTTTTTTGCTACATTTCATTATCTTTGTTAGCTGCCACTTGACAGATACAGAGGACTTGACAGAATTCAAAGTCACATGAAAAGCATTGCTATTCAGGAGAAACAACAAAGCAGATGTAGACTTAATAAAATTTCTACTTTTAGTAGTTTAAAGTAACCAGAAGTATAAAAGACTGGATAACTTCTGTGAGGCAGAACGAAAATACGCTAACATCAGCATGCAAACATGCTCACAGTTACAATACAAATATTGTGATGTTTGTTAAGTATAATGTGGATGTTCACCATCTTAGATTAGCATGCTAACATTTGCTAACTAGAAAAGCACTGAGAGTGGAGTACTCTGTCAAGGCTGTTCATTCCCCCATATGGCATTTTCAGAAATGCTGCATTCTATTTTTTTTTTTTTTTAGGAATGCAGCATTTGTTTATTTATTAGTAGGGAACATCAGAAATCATGGCAACATAGAATGTGACCTTTTAATTTAGATGTACCCACAAACAAAATGACCTTGCGCTGAGCACAGGTGTGTGTTATGTATGTGTACGTTATGTACAGATACCGAATCACGTGATCTAAATATGAAGCTGGTGGGAATTGATGGGATTCAGAAACACCCCCACAAGTTTATCAGTTGTTCCTTGTATCATTTCCAACAGATAAGTCCTGATAAGTCCTCAGGGGTGGATTTGTAGTAGGATCACAATCATGTGATCGTCAGCAGGCAGCTGATGTAGTGTTCACTTGTTGTCATAGTTACAGTGACGCTGTGACGCTATCTGGCAATGATACAGAAATCTTTAACAAATCCATGGATCCAGGCTATAAGCCACATCACTGCCAAAATATAATCACTTGGTCCTTGTGTCATTTCTGACCTTCCCTGAAAATTTCATCCAAATCCATTTTTGAGTAATGTTGCCAACAGACAGACAGACAGACAGACGGGAAAACGTACGCCGATCGTCACATGACTCCACCGCGTACCTTGGTGGAGTAAAAAGATACTTTGGCATAAAATGAGTAGCTGCACAATGGTTGGCAGCAGCTTTTTTTTCTTACCTGGAGGGTCCAGATTCCTCGCGGCTGCTCCCCCCAACAGTGCACCGTCATCAGGGTCCAGTTCTTCAGGCCAGCAGTGGAGGCGTCATTGGGGCGCGTATCCAACAGCAGTGACGTGGTGCCACCTGGAGACTTCAGGCTTATGGAGAGGTCACCACGACACACAGCGCTGATACCTACCCTCACCTGGTGAGAGACAGGTGGCAAGAAATTAAAAAGAGGGGAGATGTAAACAAAGATGTTGTTGGTGGGGAAGGTAGAGAGGGTAAAAAGAAAGGAGGAGGTGGGTGGACAGACACAGATCAACATATAAATGCGTTATCTTTCACAGTTAGTGCAACCTCTTCTCAACTATAGCACCTTTCAGCTATTTATCAAGTGCCAATGTCTGTATTGCACAAGTACAACGAAACTGAATGGCTGTCCTTCAACAGTGCAATGACTCGACAGCATTTAAAATAATAAAATATTAGGTTTAATAATTAGCTGAAAAAAGGACCAGTTTTCCTGACTACTCTTTAGTTTCAAGTTTGCTTACTTTGTTTTTTTTTTTATCTTGACACAACTGTCAAACATTTTTAGAAAGCAGCTGAGCTGAGAAAAATAATACCATGTCTGCTAAACACAACGCCCAGTTAGCTTAAGTTAGCTTAAAGCCTGAAAACAAGTGGAAAAAGCTAGCCTGGCTCTGCTAATTAGCCTTATTAATTAATATGTTATATCTTACATTTAACTTTTAAATACTGGCTTGTGTTTAATCTGTATAAAAACATGTTAAAAAATGAAATTTAAATGTGACTTTATTTTTTTGCTATTTGCTTGACAACCTTATGGTGACAAAAAGAAGCCACTGTGCCCAGGTGCCCACTGCAAATTGTTGCTTTTGCACTTCAACTTTTATTTGTGTAAATAAACAGGAGATAACATGCTAATTAGTGAGCTTTAAAAGTGCTGTTGGGCAGATTCCGCTACCCTTGGAAAAAGCTTTAAGTCATGCCAACTAACCATGTCGTCACCGTAGCATCATATTAAAAAGACAAAAACGTAGTAGCAGTAACCTTTTCATCTCATTCTCAGCAGGAAAGAAAACGTGTATTTCTTTGAATGTTTAAATGTTGAACAACTCATTTATATGTAAAAAAAAGAGCTTATTCATATCAGTTTGCTGGTATTATCATAGATATCTTAGATAATATATGTGACAGATGGATGAACAACTGGGGTAATTCTGGAAACACAACAAGGCAATGCTAACATGGACGGTGCATGGAGTTTAAAACCTACTCCAGTCAGTATTGTTTGAGATACAGTATGTGCCACACAGAAGGAAAATCCAAAGATCTGTCCATAGTCACTCAAATATAAAGACAAAGAAAAACAGGTAGAGAAAGTGGAAGAAAAACAATATACTGACAAAAATGGCTGAGGGGAATATTAGCTAAATGATTTAAATAAGCTCATACCCCCCCACACCCCCACCGGCTCCCAGTAAACACCCTCCCTGTCCCTGTTCATCACAAGCAGCACATCTGGTGTGACAATGGCACATCGCAGAGAGAGCCGCCAAGCTGCAAAAAGACTGACAGCCCGCTCCTGTTTACTGCGTGTTACCACGGCAACACGTCCATCAATCACACCTCGCAGCGATGGCCTGACCCACGCTTTCTGCCAGGGAGCAGAGCCGCAAAGATGAAGCCTTTTCAATTTACATGCTGACACACTCTCGCTCTCTCCCTCTTTCTCTCTCTTCACTCTTTCGCAAGTACACACACTCAAACATAGATAACTCACACAAACTTAAATGTGTGCAGACAGACACATACAGTATGTATGCCTGCTGACACAATAAAACATAAACACATTTGTATGTATGCGCCTGTACTTAAGAAAACACAGTTTTGCCATTTTCTGCAAACGACAGCCAACACATTACACATCACAGTATGATCCTTTTTATCTCTTCTATTCTCAGATAAAGCACATGACACAGAAACCTGGAAACAATTTGTATAACATCTTCAAGCTTCCCCGGTCATTGGCAGAAGTTAAGTTTTGAATGCACTTTACTTGACTTGTATCTAGTCAAGGGCAGTGGGGAACGTTGAAGGGCTGTAAATTTACAGCAGAACAAAAATACAGGGCAACAAGAAACAATCTGTCTGTACTAAAAAAAAGACTTTGTTACCTTTTCTGTAGTTTTCTGTGTTTTAAAGGGGTAGTTCAACATTTTGGGAAACAAACATTGTCACTTTCAAGCTATAAGTTAGATGAGAAGACTGACACCTGTTTTATCTGCCATCATTTCATACCAACTCAGTGTAAAGCTGGAGCATTAGCTAGTTTGTCATCAAGCAAAAAGGCTGGAAGGTGGTGGAAACAGCTAGCCTGCCTCCGTGCAAAAGCAACAAAATGCATCTGCTAGTCCCTTTCAAGTTCACTTAATGACTTGTGACATCAGTTTTGTTAATTACAAGCAGTAACAGCTACAGCTTGAAAATGAACCCAATGTGGAAGCAATACCACTGATGACCACTAGGTGCTAGCTTGAAAAAAAAACCTCTGGCCCCTATGCAAGAAGCATCAAGTTATATCTTTAAATACCATGTAATACAAATTTTTCAACAAGTCATTATGATTTCAGTAGCTAAATTCAGTTCTTTTGATCATTGTGTTGGTGGTCATTTTGAAAATGACTCAATAATTACGTCGATATTTGGCCTCAAAGAGAGGTATGTTTGGGGGCATGACTGGCTTGTTGGCCAGAAGGGTTGTTTGCTGGTGAACTCAAGATACAAGCTCATTGTTTTGATTAAATTGTGATATAATGACTGTTATTTTGTTGTAATTTTACAGTGGAGAATTTAATAAATGCTCCACATCGAGCTTTGTTATTCTTTAGTTTGTTTCAACGACAGTTATCATTTGTTCTTCAGTTAACTGTACAGATGCTCAAGGGATTCTGACATCCAGTTTTTTGGTATGCAAATGCACTTTACATTTTTAATGCCTTTACTTGCAGGTTTAATGTTAGGAAGAATGTGTGTCATTCACCTTTCCTGGTAGCTAGCATACTGATGATGCTGTACGCGTTAACTATGAGCTCCAATCAGGTTTCAGGTGACCCTCACCTGCTTCCCATATTTGGACCCCAACCAGAAAAGATGGTGTCAATAAAAATATTCTCCTGGCTTTGAATCGACTCCAGTGCAAACCAAGGGTGATATCACTGCTTGCTGTGTTCCTTTATTTGTTTATGTTTTATCTCCATATATGTCTGGATAACTTGGAATTAAAAAACTAAAGTGACTTCAGTCTTTCATTCCTACCAGTAGAGCCAGGAAAGCTGCTTTCCAGGCTCTTAATGCTAAGCTAAGCTGTTTATGACTGTGGACTGGAGAGGATACAATATCTAGTAATATCGATTACTTTGCTAGAAAGTGAAAAAATCCATTTACCAGAATCACCTATATGGCACCTAACCAGAATGAATACTGAAAAAATGTTGTCCCATATTTTATCATCACAATAATCCTAGAAAAGGTAGCTTTTAAAACAATACTGTACATTCATGCTTTTAAATTTTGCATAAAACCTGCCAGCTAACCTGGACGTGCTCCAGAGTGTTGACCTCGTTAGCCTTCCCATGGCAGGCCTCTGATTGGATGTTCACCCTGACTCCGGCTCCTGGAGAAATGATTCTAACCAATAAAAAGTCATTACTTCTGTCAGTCAATAGCAAAACCTGTTTCTTATGGGCTTATCACATATTCAAACACTGTGAATACAGATGCATGGAAAATAGTAGACAGGATAGATGGAGATAAGTTGAATTATTATTTGTGTTAAAAGGTGAACAGTTTTATTATTAGAAGTAGCAATATGAACAGAAAATGAGAAGCATGGTGGGTAAATAAATATTCCATATGTTTTTGGGTTTTTTTACCTGGTGGGAAGTGTGACTCCTTGTGTGCACTTCCTCTGTGGAGCAGCAGTGTGGAAGCGTGCAGCCTGCTGCACCATCAGCCCTGCATCCAGCAATCCAAAGCCATACCTGCAACAAACAGGGAAGAGGCATTCTATTATGTGTGTTTGTGCAGGGCCGTGCAGAGACCTTTGGATGGGCAGGTGCTCAAAGTTAAAAGGGGGCACATGGAGCACGAATTTGACACACCATACAGAAACAAACCTTACAATATCAGCAATATCTGGCTGAATTGTAGAAACCCATATTCACTAAGAATGTAACATGGAAACAGTGGTGCAATGGTTAAGTCTCTGGACTGCTGATTGGAAGGTCAGTGGTTCAAACCCTGATGTGGCCACCATTGTTTTTAAATTTCATACCTTTTCAAGACATATACTGTAAAGCCACCGTGCACAAACAACTACTGCTGCAAAACATCCTCACCATCAGTTGTTGAAGTCCTCCCTCGGGTCTCTGGTTTCTAGACTAGCAGCGCTAGCGCTGAGCTACAGGGAACATCAGGACACCTCAGGGCAGTGAGGGACGTCTACGTAGATTATGTGACAGACCGAGGGTAGATCTGAATTATTATTAATTTTTTATTTATTTATTATTTTGGCCTTCAGATACTTCTACACACACACACACACACACACACACACACACACACACACACACACACACACACACACACACACACACACACACTTACAAATAAAAAAAACAAAATTAAATAAAATTAAATAAAATAAAAAAAACAACTTTGACAAAAGGGCACTTTGGGCATCAAGGGACAAAGGGGCAGGTGCTTCAGCCCCCTCTGCCCCACCCCTCTGCACGTGCCTGTGTTTGTGTATATGGTAAGCACAAGCTTGGTGTTGCGCTTATATCTTAACGCACATGTGAATTGGAGGCTTTTTATGTGGGCGGCTGAATGTGCTGCAGGAGCAGAGTAAGTGCTAATGGCTCCGGCATGAGGAGGCAACAAGTCTTTGACGAAGATGATGTTGTCCTCTGACACAATCGCTTCCCGCTCTGTCCAGGCTGAGGCTGAGGGCTGCTGTTTGTGCGGCTGTAATTGCCTGGAGGATTGATTCTGAACAATGTGCCATCTCGCGGACTGTAATCAAGCCTCATTATTCATTCTTTACCACCTCAATCTTGGTGCTGGAGACACAATGGCTGACCCTTAAGCAGCGTCACTGCCTGGTGACTGTATGACCACTGCCTATCATGCTCTCTTCTCCACTTCACCGCTCATCTCTTTACGTCTCTTTTGAATCATCCTCTCTCATCTTTCCTCTTTGCCCTCCCTTTTTCACAGAGCAGACTGCTATTCAGTGGTCTTTTCCTCTCAAAAGTCTCCTTCACCCTCCTCCATCAAACTGAATTTCTTGCATCAGAACTCTCCTCTACTGCTTCAGTGATGCTGAAATCACAGTCCTCATAAGTCTCTCCTTACTTCTCCCTCAAATCTTTCATTTCATGAACTTTCTCCGTTTCGTTTCCTTTTTGTTAAAATCACAGTCCTCAGACAGAGTAACAGGGCCATAACAACCTTCATCGCCCCTCCTCCTCGGAAATTCAGAGGGGGTGACAAAGAGCTAATTTCTGCCATTATTACCATCCAGACCTTATGTCGTTAATCTGCAATAAGTGAAATTCATTATCCTGATGACGGGGTCTCTCAGAGCAGCAGAGAGAGAGAGACAGAGAAGGCAGAAAGGAGAGAGCTGATCAATAACTCAATCTGCTGCCCTGCATGGGGCTCCATCTCCTCTGTCTCTGTCACTGTCAGTGTGTCTGAGGAGGAGATGCAGGAGCTGCAGCCCACATCGTCCCCATCCCAACGGCACGCCGTGCAATCAATGGACACAATCTAATCAGCCACTATCACCACCAATGACTTTTAGCATGTAGGGCCCGACATAATAGCATTAGGCAGACGGGTGTGTGGGGTTGAGGTGTGCTGCAGAAGTTCAAGGTCATTTGCAGGGTTTGTGAAAGCTGTGAAGACTTGGAGCCAAACATCACTGACAACAGCTCAATGCAGAAGATGAGGCTAATGATTGCAGAAGCATCAGCTCACATGGCTCCTAATAAGTTCAAAATGTGCTATGATTGAAGATAAAGGTGTTTTGATTTGGTAATCAATGTGTGTTCAAAGTCACCAAAAATGCACTAATGACAAGGAACTGTGATCGTGGATTCTCCCTAATAAATATTAAAAGATCCATTCAAACTCATTTCTGTCTTGTTGCTCAAAGTTTTGTATTTTAATGTCAAAAACTACAAGATAATCTGAACTCACGGAGGCTTGTTTGGAAGATTTGTTTTGGCATTTAATTTGACTGGTGACACTAAAGACAGACAGAAAATATGTTGTCTGAAGGACAACCTGGGCTCTCCTGGTGTTAAACAGTAGAGAAGCACGTTGTTTCAGTGAGATAATGGAATAAAATCCAAGTTCAAGTCAGTTAAAAGGGTTATTAGATGGCAAAAACACAAAACAGCACTTTATAATGGACTAAGATGGGATTTTGGTTTTCAGTGTTGAAATCTCTTGAAATAAACAAAATATTAAAGTCACCAGGAACACCTTGTGAGCATCAGATCACTTCTGTTTGTTTGCTACTGCTTTTAGCTCAAATGCTTTGAATGTTAGTAGAGCATCAATTTAATGGTGACCATAACAACTGTTACATTAGATATATCCGATTATACTTCTCAAAATAACAAATTCATGCATAAATCAAGAAATAGTCCCCAGGTGGCCTATTATATAAGCACTGTTAATATGAAATCTGTATTTTAAAGCATGAAGGAGACTTGTTAATTTCAAGAAATAATTCTTCAATAATGTTGAAGATTCACATTTGTCTTGTAGTTACACTCACTGTCTACATTTGGATGCATGTCAGCGTCACATAATCTTCCTGAGTTACCTATAAAATGGAAAAATAAAACTCACACACCAGTAATAACAATAGATCACCAAAGATATTTCACAGTGGAGAGAAAACTGATACCCAGACTTCTCATAAAACAAACTGTTGGTGACCAGGGCTTGACACCATGCTCCCTTTTAGTGATTAAATATACCCTCCCCACCTCGCACCCCTTAGCGAGAACTGCGCACCTATTAAATCCTATAGCTCGCTCAGATCGATCGGGCTTGCCCCAGCTCCACGGCCGTAAACCCACACAGACATATATCTGATAGAGAAAGCTGCAGGAAACAGGTTTACCCATGATAGAACATGATGGAAATGACAGATTTTATGTCCCCTGCCATGTCAATGAAACAGCACAGCTGAGCTGAGGCGCTTTTCAAGAAGACTCCCCAGCCTTTTCAGCTTTCTCATCAGCAGCAAGGAAGTGAGAGAGCAGCACACCTTGTGAGTAGCCCTGGGATTTCTTGAAATAGAAATGTGGGTAGATCGGGATTCATACTTGCTGTGGTTTGTGACACTGCTGATCACAGGAATTGTGAAGTTTCTTTAAAGAATGTGATTGAGATTTCTGGAAATACTTCAAATGTCTTTAGGATAAAACCCACATAATGCAATGCATATCAAGTAATTAGTCAGAAAACACAGTCATCCAATTTTCAACTTGTTCTTTCTCCACCTCCTGCGTGGTTGGAGGGAGGTTGAGCCAAGCCGACTACAGAGTGACAGCAGATCTTCTGTCCACGCAGCACGAAGCATGTTAAACCCCCCGACCCCCCGCCTCCTCACATATCGAATCTGCGGCCCTCGCATTTTCTCCATCCACTTTCACTCCTCGAAGGCAAATGCCCTTGCAAACTCTTACTCCCTCCTTCTTTTTATCTATTAGGATGGAGGCCACTCCCCCCCACCTCTCCATGGGGCCTCTTTGTAACTGTCGAGGAACCCTTTTCACTTTTTGTTCTGTGGGCCTTCCCAGGTCCTTTCTCTGTTGATATTCACACCATCTGCCAAAAGCAGAGGAAGGTGTATACAAAACCCAACTAGCACTGAGACATCGGGATCTCCAGGGTCGAGGTCTTTGCTTCGTATTTGCACATGGCATTGAAAACACAGCTTTAACAACTGGTATGCTGCATGCAACCAAAACAGATTTTTGCAGCTACCCAGGGACCTAGCTACGGCAGTCTCACCCCTTGTTTGCAGTGGTACGTCCTGCTAAGTCCCCCCAATAAAAGTGGCTGTAAAGAATCACTCAAGCCGCACTAAGCAGCTGCCTGTGAGTTAGGTCATTTTCCCAGGAGCCACGGAGTGGGCATTGGCAGGACCTCAAAAAAAGGGGACACCATCTGTTCAGCGCCTGAAAAGGTTGGTGACACCTTCTGTGGTACCAACAACTTCTAATTAAGTGGCCAAGAATGCTGCAGCAGCTCCAACGCATGATTGGTGGGCTCGCCTCAGCTATCCTGACGACAGCACAGCAGACGCCCAGTCAGTTTCACGCACCTCTCCATCACATCTGGGAACGTACTAATGAAAAATGAACGAAGAGTGAGAACAACAAACACTTGATGAAGGTGACACATGACTGCGGCAGCCAACAAAACCCGATTTTCTCGTCCTTTTGCTGATTTTGTTGTCTTCCTTTCGCACTACTTAATTGAATGTTTATCAGGCGCACAAAAACTGCATTAGCCCTTTGGTCAATCCCTGCGTGGTTTGTTTCGGTTATATCATAATGCGCTAATTTCATTACCATTAGGATTTAAATGAAATAACAAATAGACTTAACATTCCTCTGATTTCCATCGCTCTTGCAGCCAAATCTGCTGCTCAGAAATGTTACTAATTAGGCTTATTAAGTAATTAAGAAGAGGTCTAAATTATTTCTGTGCCACTGGGACCTGCACGTCTGTAACCATGAAATGCTGTGCCGAGCAGCTCAGCTTTGTCAGTTTAGATATTGCACAGTTTTACCCATTTAACTGCTCTGACTGTGTTTTTACAGAGGAAAAAAAAATTATTTTTATGGCTGTATTTGACAAATATCTACGTAAAGTGAAATTACAGAGAAACACTCAGCAGCTTTCAATAGCGTAGCCTCAAAATGTCAAGTGAATTACCTTGTGAAGAGTTAAAAGTTTAATGAAATATATTGCAGGGAGGAAAATGAGGGGTTTGGCACAGGCATGGACTCAGTCTCAGGAGAATGGGCCCCGAACGGCCCTCTCAGTCTCTGTAGCCATCAGTCAGAGTAGCAGCCACCCGTCCCCGTCTTTTACACAAGGAGACTTCTCTGGAAGCCACAATGATCTATACCCCATGACCTCACTCTCAGCGTCCAACATATTTTGATTTGTAGCTCGAGTGTTATTCAAACACGGACTCAAAAGAGGATGAAATTCGTCAGAGAGCTTTTGTTGGACGCACACCAAGGTACAGTCCTTTTGGATGTCTCTGCCCTTGTGGGGAAGAGAGAGAAGAGAGAGAAGGGGATACACCGAGTAAGCCCTGCGATACAAGCTTGGCAAAAGATTCTCTCTCGGATCCCGATTGCTTTCCTTTCACACCGGACAAAGCAAACACTGAACCAGGAACCTTTGTTTGCCTCTTCAAAGGAATAGGATTTAGATTCCATATCACTATATACGAAAAAGCAAACACAAATGTAATGATCAGAAACAAAGTCTTTGTTAGTGTGTTTTTTGGATGGTAGGACATCTGATACATGATTACATCACTGGAGTCACATGGAGTTCATAATCCTATAAATCACAAAGTAAATACTTTACTGTCCCGCAGATCACAGAAGGAATGCATCATTTTTAAATCTCTAATTCTGTCATTGCTTCAAAATCATGCTCATTCTCGTAATTGCTTATAGCGCCTGTTGTCTCCAGGACCCAAATCACAATATTAAAGGGAACCAAAAAACATAATAATACTGAATATTTGTGGTCATTAGTTATTGCTCATTTAGGACTTAAAAATATGACAATTTTCTGCAATTTGTAAAATATTAGCACAAGAACTTGAGCTTGAGAAGGTCCAGAGGAAATTTTACGAATGATTTTGCTGCGAAGTAATTGTGTCGGCGACAAAACTGAAGTCTGCACGGGAAAAAAACATGGGTGGTTGAGGAGAATGAGTGTGCAGGCTGTTATGGAACTTTCTTCTGAAATTTCTTCTGTTTTTCTGCACCCCACCCCACCCCCCAAGCAAAATATCAAAATTGCTACTTGTACATGAATTATGCATCAGTGGAGGTTTAGAAGAGCACAGGGTCCCTACAACCCCGCCGCCCCCCTGCCTTCCCTTCTTGTAGCACAGTAGGGTGGAGTGGGGTGATGCGTGTGTGTGTGTGTGTGTGTGAGTGTGTGTGTGTGTGTGTGTGTGTGTGTGTGTGTGTGTGTGTGTGTGTGTGTGTGTGTGTGAGCAGGGGTCTGGGTGGAGGGCTGTACAGGCTCCCCTCTGTTTGCCTGCTGCACCCCCCTGCCGGGAGACACGGCACCCCCTGCAGGAGGTGCAGCGCTCCGCTTCCCCTGTCCCTCAGGGCACACATGCAAACACACACAAACACACTCGGCACATTCAGCCCAGTGTATCTGCTGACCCATCAATCAAATGCACATCCAAACACACACACACACACACACACACACACACACACACACACACACACACACACACACACACACACAATTACCATCAACATTTTGCATCTCTGCCCAGGACCAGACTTATTATTGCAATACTTCAGGCTTACGCTGCGTGCAAAAAAAGTTTTAAAGAGACAAAGTTAATTAGGAGCGAGCTGAGAGTTGGGAAGTGACATCATATATTTGCCTCAACAAACCTATCATGTCTAAATAACCAACCATAATGTGAGGTCAAGAGTCAACAGTGCATCTGTGGCTTGTCCAGACTGCCCATCTTCTTCCTTCTGATTATTACAAATCCTAACTAACCTTAGGAGTTTAGTTCTCTCCTCCCCACCCACCCACACACCTACATAAAAAGCACTTCCTCTAAACAATTACATGCACATAGATCTCCTCTCCTTTCACAGGAAACAATATCATTGCATAGCTACTCCAACATTAAGTGATAGCCGGGTTGTTCGTGTGTGGATGAGCTATTTCTTTAATTACCCTGCACACACACACACACACTCACACACACACACACACTTGCTCTCTCTTCTAAATAGTGGTATATAGACCACAGCCTCAGTCACAGAGTAATTGGCTCAGCGATGAAAAAAGAGGAGGTCTGGATAATTAATTAATCTATCTGGCTGGGGCAGAGAAGCAAGGCCAGTTTTACAACCCCACCAGGGAGGCTAAGAGAGAGAGAGAGAGAGACCCACTGCCCTCGGACGATCTATGGCCTTGCATGAAATGGAAATGGCTAGCCAGGATGCATTAGGTGTGTATGCACTCTCTCATTTCACGCACAAACACACACATATGTATGTGTGTGTTTGTTTCTATAGCCCTCATATCTGAGCAGACTTACAAAAACACACACGCATACGTTTCCATGGCTATTTTTATGAGGGTATTTGTTGACCTAATGGATTCCCTAACCCCTTATTCTGACCTTAATCATCACGTGTCAAAAACCAAACCCCAAACTTAACCTAAATCTAACTTTAAGCCTAAATCTAAGTCTTAACCCTCAAACAGCCTTTTCAAACGATGAAGTGAGGACCTGACAAAATGTCAAACTTTTCCCCAAAATGTCATGACTTTGATGGTCTAAAACTCAAACTGGTCCTCATAAAGATACTTGTCTGAGTGCATACACACACACACGCACACACACGTAAACACGCAACTGAAAGATGCGTTACACTCTCTGAACTACGTTTTCATCTGGATTTATGGAGCTGACAGAGTTGTGAGATTATTGATCTTCAGTCTATCCACAGACAGCCCGAATAAAAACAAACCAGGCTGGTCTCATTTCCAAACATGATTACACTGCTTTTATGTATTTACAGTGATAAATGTGGGAAAACTGCAAATAAAAATTGAGACAAGTCAAGCTCCTTGTTCCCACTGAAGATCTGAGCTAACTTTTTGAATATTATCAGTTCACAGGAATGTTAAAGAGACACGTCAGTTTTTGTTGCATCTCATTTATGATTACAGCTGATCATTAAACTTAAAAACTTGTGCAAAACAAACATATTTGTGTTTATTTTTGATTGTTCTCACCTGCCTCAGCTGTGTGCAAAATCCTTAAGTTGCTGGGCATTAAAACGGCTCTGATTTAGGGCTTAGAACGTTTTAAAACTTTGCTACTGTGTATATTCCATTCTAACATCATAACATGCAACAATAAATTCAAAAAAACTTTATGGCTGTGTGTTTTATATATGTTGAAATTGCATCTCAAATCCTGCTGTTTCATTGAAAGCTGCTTTTCAAATTTAACTAATTCATCTATTGAACAAAGAAGAGGGACTTCAGTTCCTGATCTGTTTTTTTATTGTACTACCGGTGGCTCTTTAGTTCCTCGAACTATCAGAAACAAATGTGGAGTTATTCTTTCATTACACAAATCCTGATTTAAATAAAAGTTAAGCTACTTTTAGACTTGATTAGTTTTGCCACATTATTGCACAATTACATGTTTTAGCATAGTCAGGCATAATATTGAATATGTTTCTGAATTTAACACTTGAACATACTGTAGGATAGAAAATGATTACCTAAATATCTAACGGAGCATGCAAACATACACTATTAAAGGTTTGGGGTCACCCAGACAATTCCATGTTTCCCACTTTTATCTATGTGCTAACATAACTGCACAAGGGTTTTCTAATCATCAATGAGCCTTTCAACACCATCAGCTAACACAATGTAGCATTAGAGCACAGGAGTGATGGTTGCTGGAAATGTTCCTCTGTAGCCCTATGGAGATATTCCATTAAAAATCAGCTGTTTCCAGCTAGAATAGTCATTTACCACGTTAACAATGTCTACACTGGATTTATCATTCATTTAATGTTATCTTCATTGGAAAAAACTGCTTTTCTTTCAAAAATAAGGTCATTTTTAAGTGACCCCAAACTTTTGAACAGTAGTGTAAATGAGCCTGAACCAAGCAAATTTGGGAACGTTATGTAGAAGCAGAAGAGGGATTTCTGGCACAACTTCTCCTACTTCCAGTGTGCACTGAGAAAGAAAAATAGTCAGAAGATGTCAAAACTCCAGCAACACTTGCAGCACAAAGGACAACTTTATTGTGAGACCTAAAGCTGAAACATGTTAGTCTCACATAACAGACCTTCTTTAGGAGCAGGAGAATATCATATCATATTGAGTATACTCCACTTCAGAGAATGGTGTCAAAATAGAATCTTTGGTTGCTTAAATCTTGGCAGAGGAGGGAGGTGAAGAGTGTAATGCAGGAGAGTCGGGTGGCTTCTCCACAGCCTTAGACAGTTTGTCACACTCAGGGTGGGATCTGGAACTTGAGAGTATTTCCCCCTTATTTTTCCACCACCAGCCTGTGTTAGTGGTTGTCAGATTTAACAACAGGATGGGAGAATACAACACACACACACACACACACACACACACACACACACACACCTCAGCTGAGGAGGGAAGTGGCAGGTACATCACGTCTATGGTAATAGAACAGCAGATGAAGCTGGCAGGCACACACGGCACCTTGTGCTTTGACACAAACACACGCTTAGTCTTGCATGTGCACACACTTGTTCGTATGTTACAAAAACACACTGACACAAACACGCAAAAACAAGCTGCTTTTACCTTACGGTGATGAAAAATCACATCTGAAAATAAATACACAGCCTCTAACTACACATGCGCTCAACAAGATGGGAGCCTGACTTTCTCCTGCCAGTGTATTCCAAAGTGTAGGTCAGCTGTAAATGGTGCTGTCCTTCTAAGAAAGAGATAAGTGTCAGAATGCAGGTCCTCGAAGGTGTTGTCTGTTTCTGACCTGTCCCTCTAGGGCATCGCATGAGCAACTGCACAGCTACTGGCCCTGATAATCTAAGAGATAAATCATCTTTAGTTACTTTCTAACAGCCTGACAGACAGACAGCCCTAAGTACCTGGGAGGGTGGCAAAGGGACACTTTAAAATTTCCAGTGATGAGGAGTACTGCCGTGAAGAAAACAGTTAGCCGCCCCGAGCTCCCTCCTATCTCCCGGAGTTTCTGGCTGCCATTTTGGCTCCGTCTCAAGGCGCTATTCCGGCTCTATCTCATGTCACCGTTCTGGCTGTCGTTCAATTCTCACATTGGCTCCTGTTCAGCCTCCATTCTGGCTCCGGTTCAAGCTCCACAGTCGCTGTTTTTCGGGGGCTTCACTGTGACTCTGTTTCAGCAAAGCCACCCCACCACCACCACCTCCCTCCCCCCTTTCAGTTTCAGCACCCCAGGTAGCTGGCCTCCTGCCCGGCCTGCAGATCAGTGGGAGATCCAGGCTCAAGCCTTTTGTTTGGGGTGGCATTTTGCCTTTGTTTTCCCATCTCGCCTGTAATCTAAACACCCAAAACATCTCATGCTTGACAAATCGGCCCTGAGACGAGGGAGCAGCGGAAGACAAACGGCTGGAAGCGGTTCAACCCCAGGCAGGACTGATGGTGTCCGACTGGGCCTGACCTCCCAAAGGTTAAAGACACGTTCACTTACAAAGCAATCAATTACCCAGGCTGTGTGGGCGCTTTTAACCAACCTCCCCTCCTGCCTTCCACACAGCCGGCGTTATTGATGAGGGTCCCAGTGTACTGCACACTCCAACCTGGAGTGTGTATTACATTTCACAATTGAAATAAATCTCAGATTCCCGTTGTTAGTCCCTACCTGAACGTCTCTCCTGCTTTATATCGTCTCGCTGTCCTCCCTCCCCTCCCCTCTCCTCCTTCCTCCTCCTTCCTCCCTCTTCTCTGCAGGTTGTTGTAGCAGGTTTATTCTGGTAGTTGGGCTCCGTGGGCCCCGGCAGGCCCCTCAGCTGTTCCGCTGGGTTTGTAATTACCATTTCATTAAGAATGACAGTTTCGGGGGTTGAAGCACCATTTCATCCGGGTCTCGTGGGGAAGGCGCTTGCCAAATTTCCAGTGTGAGTGGCAATTATCTCTCTTCGTGTCTGCAATTCACCATTTTGTACTTAGTGGCTTGACAACGGCTAGGAACATTTTGTTGAAGTAATAATAGGTCTGGGATATTTACACTGTAGCCCACTCAGGCTTAGCTCTGTGAACAGACTGATATAAGCTATCAGAAGAGATACAAGTAAAATACTACAGAGACGAGCACCACACTAATCTGTGTACCTAGAATAGACGGTAAGTTATTTCAATATGCTTTCTGGAAAGCTGTGGAAAAACTGCACAGCACTGAGTCTTGCAGTTTGATTTGATATTGAATCTGTTTTATGTATGAGGTCATTCACAGTCTAAATAAGTGCTAATATGTATTTTTACTTGGGGCTGAGCTTCCAATGCTTCTTGTAATGTTTCTCTTTTGGCTACTTGACAAAAATTACTCTTAATCTCAGAGGAGCTACTTGGTTAAACTATAAACATTAAAGTATTACAGTGTGTCTGTGTGTGTGTGTTTTACAATGCAGAGCACATTTAAAATGCAACGTTTATACTTAAGTACAATATGAAAAATTATACATTAATATACTGGATCACTTGCCAAGAGGCTGATCAGAAATCAGTTGAAACTTCACTCTGTACTCAGTAAAAATGTACAATAAGTGCAGCGCCAGAAATTTATCCACTTTACCTGTAAACATCTATCATTTTTATGCGATCTGCATGACCTTCGTTCTCTTTGAATGCCAACACTTTTATGATTGACTTCTCTTGTCTCTTAATGTACAGCTTGTGCATCCGCTCATATTTATGCCAAGATAGGTGCAACCACATGTGCATTAAAAGATAGGCTCAGACTTCTGAAATTATGTTTTTAAAGTCTTTCTTGATAAATGCATGCTCTTATGTATGGTTACAGAATTCTTGGTGGCAGTAATTTTTTCCTTCTGTTCAAACTAGCCTTGAAGTGATCCCTCTCTAATGCGACTACAAGGCCAGACATGAGGGACAAAATCCACAGTATTTGTTCCATCAAAGCTAATGTAAGCTTCAGTAGTCAATGTTAGACAAGTTAAACCAACATCTTCCAAAGTTGCAGTTTTTCAATACAAAGTTCCCTTTTGCTCGTTTTTTTCTTCCAGTCTGGGAAACAGTGTTGGTGACCTGACATCCTGCAACATTCTGTTGCCTCGTGACTAAAATTAGCATATAATGCTGTGATCGAACCAAAAATTCTCTACCATCAAAAATGTCAAAGAAATGGCCAAAAATGAGAACAGAATCACAAATATCAGATTTCATTAGTCAGAGATGCAAAAGAAGTCACACAAAACAGGAGACTATGCAGCCTGTATATAGCATGAGTATAATGGAACGGATGTTATGAAGAGAAGAACCATCAACAAGCTCGGAACATTGAAAACCATGCTTTTGAAATGTGCTTGCTGAATGAGCTGAGAGACTAAAGGAGTGAGGTGTGGCTGATGGCAGAGAGGAGGTGCTGTGAATAGTCACACTTGAAGATGCAAAGCTTCATAGAAAAGGGGAGATGTTACATCATTTAAAGATGTGAATAACTGTGCAGGATGTTAATAAGGCTGCATTTGGTTGTTCAAGCAAAAACTGACAGAAATACATGACCGTTCAAAAGTTTGGGGTCACTCAGACCATTCTATGTTTTTCATGAAAACTCCCACTTTTATCCATGTGCTAACATAACTGCACAAGGGTTTTCTAATCATCAATTAGCCTTTCAACACCATTAGCTAACACAATGTAGCATTTGAACACAGGAGTGATGGTTGCTGGAAATGTTCCTCTGTACCCCTATGGAGATATCCGGTAGTGTAGTTGCTTGGCCAATGAAATATGAGACCTTGAAAGCAGCTGTAACTATCCAAGTCTGACTTAGAAGACATTTTAATGACAGATCAGTCTAGCAAGAGATCACTTAAGGGTCAATATGGACAAGAGAAATTATTAGACCAGCTAATAGCTCTTCACATAGGGACATGTGTACAGCATTAGATCGACTTGGGAAAAAAATCTGAATGCTTATGTTTGTGAATGTCGGTGTAAATGTGTGTGTACAGTAAATGCGATACAGGAAACTGTGTGTGTCTATGTGTTTACTCCTCCCTCTTAAGAACAAAAAAATGGCAGCCATCAGCCTCATAGAGTTATAGTGACATGACTCACGCGATGTCTACCACGAGTGACGGCTGCAGCTCTTTTAATTGCATGTCTGTGCTGAATGATGGGATACTTAATTCCTACACATTCCACACAATTGCTTTTCACACTGGCAGAGGCCTGGGGAGGCAGCCGAGGCTTTCTGTGGCCATATGGAGAGGGAGGAAGAACCCGGGCGGAGTGATCGGGAGCTTCCCGCCTCGTCCCTGCACCAGACTGGCTGCTATACTGTACCAAAGCTGCAGACGGGCACATGAAGCAGCACGACTAATGAAATGCATGACACACACACACACACACACTTAAAACCATACACACATCCAAATGGGACGTGGTACCAAATTAGGTTAAGTCTTAACACATTCCCAGATACATATCAGTCGTCTCTCACTTACACTCAAAAACACATATATTCACACATGTACTATACACACTCAAATAGGTTCTCAGTTACATACACACTGTAATCTTGCACATAGAAGACATGCAAGTTCACACAGAAACTCATATATTCTCACAGATATACAAACTCACATGTGCACACGGACACACACACACACACACACACACACACACACACACACACACACACACACACACACACACACACACACACACACTGCATGAAGTGCGTTGACAGTCCTGTCAGCTCATGGTAGCACCATCAGGCTCCCTGCTGTCCTGTGAATGGGTCACTTCTCCTTCTCCTTCTCTTATCGCTCTGTCACATCGCTTGTTTTTCTGTGGAGTCTGGGGTAAGAGTGGTGCTCTCATACTACAGTAGTTGGACAGTTCAGTAACACTCTGACCCCAGTCAGAGTATCAGTTAAGTGATACTGGATTCTCAGTGGAGGCAGATGGGTAATTGGTAATGCGTTAAAACCAAACAGACTGTACCAACATGTATATGTATGTACCAATATACAGAAGTACATATAAATACTAGAAAAGCACTCAGAGAGCTCAGCACTCAACCAAGGCTGCTCATTCCCCCATATGGCATTGTCAGAAATGCAGCAATTCTTTATAGAAATGCAGCATTTGTTCATTAGTTACTGATAATCAGAAATCAATGCAACATAGGATGTGTCCATTTAATATAGATGTACCCACAAACAAAATGACCTTGCGTTTAGCACAGGCGTGTGTTATGCATGTGTATGTTATGTAAGGACACTGAATCACGTGACCTAAACATGTAGTGAGTGGGAAGTGATGGGACTCAGAAAAACTACCACAATTTAATCAATTGTTTCTTGTATCATTTCCGATGGATAAGTCCCGATAAGTTCGCAGCGGTTGATTTGTAGTAGGATCACAATCATGTGATCGTCAGCAGGCAGCTGACGTAGTGTTCACTTGTTGTCATGGTTACAGTGATTTTGTGCCACTATCTTGCAATGATACAGAAATCTTTAACAAAGCCATGGATCCAGACTATAAGTTGCATCACTGTCAAAATCTAATCACTTGGTCCTTGTTTCATTCCTAACCTTCCCTGAAAATTTCATCCAAATCCATTTGTCTGTTTCTGAGTAATGCTGCTGACACACAAACAAACAGACAAACGTACGTCGATCGTGACATAACTAGCTTATTACTCCGCTGTGTTCCTTGGCAGAGTTACGAGCTAGTAGCAAAATCTGGCACATCTGCTGTCTTTGTAGAAGATCCCTGACAAATGATCCCTGACAAATAAATGTCATAAACTAAACTTAGGAGTAATGGTCAGAATAAAAAATAACTGTCATTAGAGGGGCTTAAAAAACTGGAAGTAAATGAAATAAGCACATAGACTGATGAAACACACACACATTCTTTTAAGTCGTGATTTTACTGTAGCATGTGTCTTAAAAGATAAAATCCTTGGTTTTAGTAGTGAATCCTACTTTGTTTAATTGTTAATTTATTATTTATCATAAAGTTTTGAATTATGGCTTAGCACACTAGCAAGTTAATATTTACCGACAAGCTGAGATTGACAATAATGTCATTCATTTCAAAGGTATTTGGCCTCAAACTTCTGTATAAGATAAAGCTGAAAATGTGACTTGACGATGGCGCTATAAAAAGAAAGAGGGTAACTAAAATCCAGAAGCACTTGGAGTTTCACTTGTCAGTCA
Source organism: Amphiprion ocellaris (assembly GCF_022539595.1). Lineage (NCBI taxonomy): Eukaryota > Metazoa > Chordata > Actinopteri > Pomacentridae > Amphiprion > Amphiprion ocellaris. Next base: position 30,757,730 of record NC_072774.1, read on the forward strand.
TATCAATGGGACCACATTGTAACATCAAACTGAAAATTGTAACATCACTTGTCCTGTCCTTCCTTTTCCCATTAGAGTCCTACTTGAAGCTACTCGTTAAGAACTTTAAAGGATAATAGGGCAATCACAATCATCAGGATTCTTCGTTCTTCCTATCAAAATGTCCCTGAGAATTACTTGAAACATACTGAATGTCCGCATAAGTATTAGCTATTGGCAGAATTAATGCAAACATACTGGCACTGGCCTTAGATGTAGTGGTTAAATGTCAGCTCCAAGAACAGCCAGGAGTACTGTTCATTGATGTGACTCTGGAAATACCTTGGCCCCCACAGACCCCTACAAGCCCCTGTGCATGCACAAAAAGGGGAAGGAGAGAGAGACCTATGCATGGTATATACTGAGAAAGACAGAGAGGCTGCTGATGCATTTAGCAACCAGGCCTCGTTTAAGAAAAGCCTTTAATGACTTTAATTGATCTTTATTAGCTTCAATTAGAAAGGGACAGTGGGGAGGAAACAAGGTTGTAGCTCCTGCAGACAGTTCAGAGGAGGTGAGCAGGATCACAGCAAAGATGGGAAACCGTTACATGGAATGAAAGGGAGAGAATGAAAGATCCAGAGAATAGTTTACAGCTGAATTAAAAGTGAGCGGCATGACAGTTGCATTATGAATGACATTTTGACAACCTGTCAGCCTGCAACAATGTCGTATATACGGTGTGGTGAGTGACATTAGCATGTTGCATTATGCTTGAAGATGTTAATTATCTTCTGTCTCACCTTTAATGCAGCTCATAGAGGAATAGCTGTAAATTAATATCAGGCAATACTATAACTAAACGTATAGTCACATAAAAATATGACCAAAACAGTTACTATCTATCCCAGCCCATATATGACATTAAAACCACTAGGCTAATATTCTGTTGATCCTTTTTGTGACAGCAAAACAGCTGGAACCTTTCGAGGAGTGAACTTCCTAACCCATCTGGAGGTATCTTGTGGTATCAGACATTAGGAAGTTGGAGCAGATATTTTAAGTCCTGGAAGCTGTGAGGTGGGGCTTCCAGGGAGCAGATTTGTTTATCCAGCACATCCCTTGGACTGAAATCTAAGGACTGTGGAAGGCAATCAACACCTTAAACTTTTTGTCATGTTCCTCACACCATTCCTGAACTATTTTTGCAGTGTGACAGAGAGCAGTATCCTGCTAAAAGATGCCACTACCATTAGGGAAGGGGTGTATCTGGTCTTCAGCCATGTTTAGGTATGTGTCAAAGCATCGTCAACATGACTGCATGAAGACCTAAGGTTTCCCAACATAACATTGGCCAGAGCATCACACTGCATACTGCCAGCCTGACTTTTTTAAGATTCATTAGGTCACTTCCATAGCTCACTCAGATGCCAATTGTAGATGCTTTAGCTGATGGACAGAAGTCAGCATGGGCACTCTGACTGGTCTGCAGCTGGTCAGTCCCATACATAGCACCTTTTCATCATTTCCAGCATTAAGGTTTTCAATTTGTGCTACTGTAGCTCTTCTGTGAAATCAGACCACATGGCTAGCCTTCACCCCCCACATGCATCAGTGAGTCTTGGGCACCCATGGTCCTGTTCTGACTCCTTTTACTAAGTACTAACCAATGCACACCAGGAATACCTCAAAAGACCTGATGTTTTGGAGATGCTCTGACCCAGTCATTAACCCATTACAGTTTGGTCCTTGTCAAAGTCACTCAGAACCTTCAGTTTACCAATTTTTCCATGTTTCCAAAACATTAAACACAAGAACTGACTCTTGACTTGCTGCCTAATGCGTCCCAGCCCTTGACAGGTACTATTGCAACAAGGTAATCAATGTTGTTCACTTCAGTGAGCAACAGTGTCAGTGGCTTTAATGTTGTGGCAGATCAGAGTAAATATACAGTGCAAGCGTCTCAGGCACTTTATCGATCACACAATAACATCAGGAAGGCCAATGACCAAAATTCATTCGGCAGCATGACAACAAGCTGAAACATACAGGCAGAGTCACGAAGATCCGTGTTCAGCAACAGGGAGAACAAACTTTACAGCAACCCGCCGGGGAACTGCTTAAGAATCAACATTACCAAACCAACTTAGATAACTCAGACAATCGCAACCCACTGAGAAATCCTATATTTCCTGAATTATTTCATATGAATAACATATTTATTTACTACGTTCATATACATTTATAGAACATTGAGTCTTATCAGAAACTGGAGAAACATTAAATTAATTTGTGCAAAAAATTCTTAAAGCAGATATTGAAACAGTCATTTAGACCAATGTTATTTTGACACTAATATTGTGTTTGAAATATATTTTTAGGAATCTCCATTAAGTGCTTTTTTAGGTTTTGCAAATTACAACAGAAATTAATGGATCTTGAATTCACAAAACTACATTCAAGTAGTCATTATTCATCATAACACTAACTTAAAATGTAAAGTTGTTCAAAGTGACTGGTTACATTAAGACAACAAAATTCAAGATTAAAAACTATTTTGGAAAAAGCGAAGCTGTGAAATTTTGACTGGGCTTCAGTCCAATCCTGTTAGTTACAGTAAGATCTTAAGAAAGAGACAAAACTCCCACAGACTATTTAAGCTTTTTGAATTTTGAAAACATAAAATATCTTCCCTAAATTATAGAGTGGAATTTAAACTGCATAAATTGAAATCAAATATTGAATAGTGGTTTCATTTTCTTTAATTATGACATTGACTTGCCTCCATACAGAGTCTAAACTGTTCTGCAAGACTCATTCATGACACAATTAATTCAATGTCTTCCTGCATGACATGTAGGAAACAAAATGAAAGTAACTCTATTATTCATAAAACAAACAGAAGCTAGCCACTATTGAAATGAAAATCTGTCTCCACCCCAACCTCAACCCCAGCCTCTTCCCTCCAGTCCCTCACCAGCCCAGCGTCCACACCTTCCTCTCCCCAGTGCTGTGTTTGTGTTTCTAAAGGGAGCCGGCTGACCCCTGACCTCGGCCTAATGAGAGCGATAACGAGGATTAAAAGGGGGTGACTGGAAGGTGTCTGAGAGTGGGGTTTAAACAATTACACTGGGCTGCCAACATGCTTTTCTTCATGACTCAGGAAATTACAGTCTCCCTCTCTTTCTCCCCCACACACTCTTTCACTCGGCACACAAAAGAAAGGGCTTATGGAAAATAATAAATTATCTCGGGGCCACGTTAACTTGGATGTAAATCGCCGGGCAATTATGTTTTAATAGCCCTTTAAGAGAATGAGTAATTGGGTTGACAGTACTGGGGTTGATCAGGCTCACCCATCTCTCTCCCTTTGTGCCCAGTGGAAGAGAGCTCTGGGTCTGGGAGTCGGTCAGCTTGCAGCATGACTGTGGTTGAGTTAGTTAGCCTGTGAAACACACTGAGAACATAGGATCTAGATGACGATTTTCACTTTCCTAAAATCACACTTTTCTCTGCGGAAAGCCTTGCATTGTCGCTGTCTTTTTAAAATCTCTCTCTGGGAGGTATCACTTATTGCAAAGAGTTTTTTGCTTTTCACTTCTTAGAGATCACTTGCTTCTCAGGATTTTCTCCTGATTTATGCCCAACTTTATATAAATTGCAGGAATGTGATGCACAGTTACTATCTGTATCTTTACCCGTACATTTCCAAAAATAACTGTTTCCAAATTTGTGCCTGAGATGGAAAGGCCCACTGGAAGATGTTGGAAATAGTCTAAAATATTTATGTTCTGTGTTGCTACTTGGCCTCCTATATTATATGAACAGTATAACCTTAGCTGGTCACAAATACACAAAAGCAATATTTGAAACATCTACCAAGGTTAAGGCTAGTGATCTGTACTGCTGACAAACAACTAAAAAACATCAACTGTTAGTCTAAACTGTAAGTTAAATGTACGTAACCAGTGGAGGTGAATGATGAGATTAGATAAAGGGTGCATGGTTGTTCTTTGAAAACTGTTGATTATGCTTACAATGTCAGCTTTTGAATAAAAATGAGCAAAATTGGCCAAAAATACAACATAAATCAAACAAAAACTCAGTTAATGTTGTGCATGCACTTAGAGGGAAGTCCAGATATGAATCATGTTTAATACTGTTGATAAAGTCCTATCCCTCTTTAATCTGTGACATGATGATAAGCTTTAAATATGATATCATGAGGTAAAAATGAGACCCGCTGAACATGAGGTTTTGCTGTGTACTACACATAAATTCTGGTGAAAGGAAGAACCTCTCCGAATGTCTAAATATCAAACTTAATTCTAATCCATTGTATTTGTAGCACACAGGCTTTGCTCACAGTTTCACTGCAAAGAGTGTAGGTTGAGGTAATAAAGCCAACAGTGTGTATATGTTTGGTTATAAGTCATGTCAGCAGGTGTGTCTGCATAAACACCTCCATCATTATTCCTGCTCACACAGAGGTGAGGAGGATCCTGCCAGCTCCCTTCTACCTTCGACCTCTGATTGTAAGTGTGATCTCAGTGATCACCGTGTGTTTTGGTTCGGTCACCTCTGTGGGGAATAGAGGAAGAAGGACTGATGCAAGGATGGAAAAGATCACAAGAGGCCAGAACTGGTGAGTTGAAATCCACCAAATGAGACTGGAACAACACAAACAGCAGGGGTAAGGAAGAGAGGAAAATGAAAGAAGAAAAAGAGGATACAAAAAAGACGGGAAAAAAAAAGATAGAGGTCTGATGCTAGGCCCGGTTTGACACCGAAGAAGGAAATAATCAAAATCCTCGGCAGGATGTCGGACCGTGCTGCAATGAGAAAGCAAATGGTGGGATAAACCTGTATTTATCTCCTCATACTTTCATCTCGGGAGGAAGACAAACGGGGTAAGAAATTGATCAGATGAGCATCTGTTAGGCTTGGCAACAGTCACAAGTCTGCAGAGACAGATTTTAAACCCCATTTTTCAATCTCATCTTCATTACTGTCAACACTGTGCAGACACTTAAAGGACTGTTACACGGTAAAGGGAGAAAAAAAGGCTTCGTATGCAAATGCAGCCTGTGGCACCCCAGGTCTTCACCCTGTTAATGCTTCCTTTTAGACAGAAGTTCTCTCATTCCTCAGTAAGGGCTTGACATGGACAATTCATACAGTGTATCTCTGCAGAAGTATTGGAGGAAAAGAGTAAGCTGGGCTTTTCTTTGATGATACATCTTCTTATTTAAAAATTAAAAAGGTATTTATATCTTAGTGAATGTCCTTTGCATGGCCCCTTTTCTCAAGGCCAATGATGAGACCAAAAATTTAGAACTACAAATAAAACTGTGGGCCACTGAAGATGGGCATGAGAGTCACTGGGTCCCACTATGTCACCTTCGACTATTTTAGTTTAGTTGAGTGTACAACATCCAGGACAGCATATAAGAGCCCCCAACCAAATCTAGTCACTCACATATTCTGTGTTCTCAGACTTACCAACAAAATTTGGATTACATGTGAAAAATTGAGCCCTGGAACATTTTTGTCATAAATCTTTATCAAACATTTTACAAATTGGTCTCATTTTAAAACTAAGGAATTATATTAGTAGATAGTATGGCTGTCTTCAGACGTTCACAGAACAAATGTTTCTATAGATCCCTCCACAGTAGTCACACCACACATAAGAAACTCTAAATTCTAAATGTAAAGTTCTGCAATTATGAGTTGACAGTGTGTGTGTAAGAATATGTACAGAAACTATCAAAAGGAAAAAATTTCCTAAGGCAGAATGGTACCTTCCAGAGTTTTAGACTTTATTAGCATTATTTTAGATCAGGTAGTTTAATTGGAGCTCATTTGAACCACTACTGGATAATTTAATAACATAACATTCAATAACATTCAACATATTTGACTGAGCATGTTTTGCATTGGGCTGCGCAGTGGCTCAGTGGTTAGCACTTTTGCCTTGCAGCTGGAAGATCATCATCCTGCCTTCCTGGGATCTTTCTGCATGGAGTTTGCATGTTCTCCTTCTGCATGCATGGGTTTTTCTCCGAGCACTCTGTCTTCCTCCCACAGTCCAAAAACATGCTGAGGTTAATTGGTGATTCTAAATTGTCTGTAGGTGTGAATGTGAGTGTGATTGTTTGTCTCTATGTGTAGCCCTGTGATAGACTGTTACCTGTCCAGGTGTCCCCTGTCTTCACCCTCAGTCAGCTGGGATAGACTCCAGCCCCCTATGACCCTAATGAGGATTAAGCAGTGTATAGATGATGGATGGATGTATGTTTTGCATTAAAAAGCCTAATCTGAAAGTAAATAAAACAGTAATCATAGCTGTTAGAAAAACGTAGAAAAGCAGTACAGTGTTTCCCTTGAAGTCCCTCAAAAGAAAATTCACACTGAAAGACTTCAACAGAAAACACTAACCAGTGGTTTATTCATCTGCCAAAGTGCAAGCTAAGGATAAGCTATGTGATCAGAGCTGTTTGTGTTTCTGTCTGTTTTGCAAGATTATGCAAAAACTACCTGGTTAAATTTCAGTAAGTTGGTCGAGAGGTTGAGCATCACTGGGAAGAAAAGAAAGAAACTTTCAGTTTTGGTGTGGATTCAAACTGCTTTTGTTTAAATTGTGAGACATGACATAAGCCTTGTCATTTGTTGTGGTCTCTGAGACAGGAACATGAGCTATCAATTCTGTCTCCCAAAAATGACAACCCTTTACAACTAAACTGCATTCTCAGTTACATTTTGTAGGAAACATATTTTCTCCTAACAGCATAATGAATTAGGAAGCATTTTCAATTCCACAGAACCACAAAGTTCTAATAAGGAGGATATATGGGTGGTGGTGGCATAAGTCTGACACAGGACTTTCACCAAGAAGACTATGAAGCAAGTTCTATGAGAAACCATTATTTTTACACCATTTTTACTTTTTTTTTTTTTTAACTTAAACTAGTTGTTAGAAATAGGACAAATCTCATGGCTTGCGTTGAGATACAGCCTTCCACAACTTGTTGAAGCTTCTACTCCATCTTCTGCTTTACCAGGGTGATGAGTCTCATCCGTCCCATTCAATATATGATTGGTTGACGGAGAAGGAGCGACAGTTAGAAATCAATACAATAAATGACAGATATACTGCTTTGGAACGCATTGGTGATACATCACCAACAAATGTATTGCGAAAGAAAAGACACTTTCCTCAGGATGTAATTGGAAAATGTAGTTTAGTTGTAAAGGAAGGTAATTTTTGATAGACAGAGCTGGAGTGGTTCACATTACAAAATAATCTAGCAGGAATATATACTTGTGCACTGCCAGATTATGCTGCAGTGTGTGAAAGCTGATCCAGGCTAGACTCCCACTGTGACTACACCGTGCTATTGTTGGGATAAACCTGGCCTAAGTTTTGCAGCATTGCCCTCTGTACGATATCAGTTTATCAGTTTATTTAAGTTGCAGTCAGTCTACAGTGCTGTGAAAACCTTCAGTATCTTCACATCAAATGGTTTTACACAACAGTTTTCAGAAATCTGTGGCTCCATATGAACTTCTTTCTTCTAACAGCCTCTGAAACAACATTTGCAATCTGCTGCCGAGCAATTAAATACATATATAGCTGATTTATTGTTTGAGTAAAATTTTGAGGGAAACCTAATTTCTATTAGAACATTATGCTCAGTGTGGACTTCTTATGGCTTCATGTGGTAATTAAAAACACTTACATCATTTCTTGGTATTATGCAGAGAAAATAAGATAACACTTGATGAAAGTGTTTTGTTTATGCAGACGCTTCATAAGATGCTTTTTATAATATAAAATATAAAAGAGCTTTTACCACAGTAAAGTTCATCATACTGATACTTTGTAAAGATCCTTAATGCACTCACAAGGCCTTCCATACCTGATGTATGCAGCAGCTGATTATGTGTGTCTGAACATTTTAAAGTGTGTCACTGTGTCTTCTGCGTATCCTATTTCTCTACCTCCCATCCTCTCAATGTTCCTCGCTGAGGCTCTTTTATTCCCTCCTGAGCGGCTCTGTCACCCATGTCGCCGGGGGACAAGGAGAACGTGGCGTTTTCCCTGGATCAAAAATTTACGAGCAATTAAAAGGCGGCCGACGCCCAGCATCCATCAGCCCTGCATGCTGCTGCCAGGCTGGGTGAGGGGGACTCGCAGTAAACCACAGGCTATATACTTTTATATCTGTTTTCCCTCCAAAGAGGGAAGGTTATGACAAAATCATGTTTTACTGTTCCTGGTTTCCAGTGCGATGTAGTCATCTTTCATGGAACAGGCTCGTTGGAGGTCAGAAGCCTTGGAAGAGAGGCATAGATGGAGTAATACGTGTGCGTAAAAGTGTGTGCTTTGTTTATGTTGGGTGATTTTCGAACCTGTGACACAGGGCTTTAACACAATAGGAATAACACAGCATCTGTTCTTGTGGTCGATGAGTTACTGAGGGAAGAGTGACCTAATTACTCTGTTGTTTATTACTGCAGAGCTCTGATTTATGTCCCTATGCTGATGTAATTTCAACACTGAGTCTTCCTCCTCAATAACGGCAGCGAGACACGTTTTTGTATTCGAGTATACAAACGCACACACACACACACACACACACACACACACACACACACACACACACACACACACACACACACACACACACACACACACTCTCATGCACAATGATCCATTGCGACACACCTAATACACAAAAAAGCACGCAAACCCTCATACATCAACACAGTCACTCTTTCACTTTTTCTGGCTCCTCGCGACAGGCCCAGACTCATTTGCATCCTTAATTGTGTTGTAATGTACTTTTAATTTGAAAATGGAGGCAATTAATTATTTTGATATGGAACAAAATGCCGCAAATGTAAACATTCTAATAGTTCTCCGTGAACAGAGTATCATTTTTCAAAAGAGGGATTGAATCTTATCTCATTTTTAATGCCATAACAGTTTTTTTTAACATACCGTTTCACCACTCATGCATTCTCCTTGATATTCACTTTGTTTTTGCAGCAAGGGCAGCGTTTCTTTGATCTATTCCACCACTGTTATTTTCTATCTAAATCTCCCACAGGATAATTACTGTAGTTTCACCTATGCTATCAGAAGAGATTAAATGAAATTAAGCCTGTTTGGACGTTCTGCTTCTTCTCCGTACGTCATCCCTGTGGTGCAAAAGCTGCAAACACCAGACTCTCCACTTTCTATTCCTAAGTTAGGGAGGCTTCAAGTGTTGATGTGAATCGGCGATTACATTTTTTTTTCTCCTCTGTCGACCATGTGATCAATAGGTGTCAGTGTTCAAAGGATACAGAGCAATGCCAGAGGAGAGGAGAGGAGAGGAGAGGAGAGGAGAGGAGAGGAGAGGAGAGGAGAGGAGAGGAGAGGAGAGGAGAGGAGAGGAGGGATCCATTTGTAGAGACCCTGGAAAAAAACGGACACTTTCGCTCCCTCATCCTGATAAACTCACCACAGAGAGGAACAGGATGGATGCGTGTTATTTTTTTCCTCTTTCCACCCGTCTCCATCACCTTTTCCCCCTCATTCCCTTTCTCTCTCTCCTCTCTCACACACACACATTTTCTGTCCTCTTATATCTCTATCCCCCACCAACCCACCCAACCACCACCCCTCACCCATATCTCTCTCTCTCTTTCTTCCTCCCCCCTTCCCTCTCTTCTGATTCTCCCGAGGGTGCAGGGAGCCGGCTGACATCACAGCCGGCCCGGCAACAGCCTATAAATTATGAGTGACAAGTCTTTGGACCAATAAAAGCACCACCATATTTCATGCACAGTAAATCTGATTGCAGATTGCTCTGGCGTGTGGCGGCTGACATGTTTATCGTCGTCATGGCGGTGGGGGCGGAGGTTGGAGAGGTGTAGGGTGGTGGGAGGGCGGGTGAGGGTTGCTCCTCGACAGAGTTTTTCTAAAGCTCCCAGTCTATATGGAGGTCAAACAGATGGGGAACTCTGGGACGTGGGCGACCCATCCACCCACCAGGCAACCCCCCAAATCCCCCAAACACACACACACACACACACACACATATATATATATATATACACACACACACACACACACACACACACACATCAACGATAACTCAGCCAACGTCTATAAGGAAGCTATTTCTCTTGCAGCTTTTATAAAGCCATGCAGTCGCTGCAACCATCTGTCCCCAATCCGTACATGCTGCCTGTGAAACTTTTAAAGAGGTGACACCCAACAACTCCATTGATTTTCCCCATTTAAAGTGAGACTTTGCAACTTTTGAAAGATGAAATAATGCTCTGCACTGTAGTTTGCAATTTTGCCTACCTACAGACAAACTGTCCTGCTTACTAGAGGACCAAAGCTGGACAGGCTGTTGTTTGAATCTTCAGTAGAGACTAGAGTTTGGAATAGTGTGGCACAGACAGAGCAGCAGGTTGAGTGATGGACTAACATAACATATTTTTAGTTTTGGTGTAATCAATGAATTTGTGGACAACATGAAAAACATTCTTTGACCTGAGGGAATGAGCATGGTTTAACCAGCACGTCAACATGAGTCAGATGGGAATTCTGCAACATTTGTGTTAATTGTGTTGATTTATTGGAAGTAACTGCATATTTTCAGTTTCAATATGCAGAAAATAAGCCAGCCCAGTGCTAGAAAGCAACTGAATTTAAATACTGGACATACAGTAAGTAAAATTTTGAGGTACTTATTTAACTTGAGGATTAGCACTTTATGCCGCCAAGGCTGCCCAGTCTTGTATCGTTTCCAACGGCCAAAATTTTTAAAAAATTTGTGGATCCAGACTATAAGCCACATCCCTGCCAAAATGTAATCTGTTGGTCCTTGTGTCATTTCTGACCTTCACTGGAAATTTTATCCAAATCCGTTTATCTGTTGTTGAGTAATTTTGCTAACAGAGAGACAAACAGACAGACACACAAACCAACACTGATCGTCACATAACTCCTTGGCAAAGTAAAAACAGCTTAAATAATATGATGCACTGTTATGGAATAAACAATCCCAAAGTATAGAAAGCCTGTTAATATGTTATGATAGCAGTTATATAATAATAATATAATAATGATGTTTAACAACTGCATACAGATACTAGTATAACCAGGTAGTACAGACAGTGGGGAGAGTGCATCATGACAAGTTTTATTTTTGACACTTCAAATACTTACATTTTAACTTCTTACTATTTTTCCATTGTAATGTTGTTGCTTTTATGCAAGTCAATTATCAGAATGCTTCTTCCAACACTGGAAGCCTCATATCTACAAACTAGACACCTAAATCAGTAAAATGAGGGAATTACAAAGTCAGTACCTGGCTTGATGACTACACTATACCTGTGCTATTCTGTTTTAGCATTTACCATCATGCCATAAGTGTTACTTGTGGTTGAAAGTCACTTAAAATGAAAAAAAGAAAGCACATATTACAAAAGAGTCGCCTGATAAATCAAACCACAAACTAGGAGTTAACATAGAACCCTCAGACAGGACAAAATCCTCTCTTCCATTTCCATTCTGGTTATGTTTCGACCATCTTGTTTTGCAAATGAAAGAAAATAACTTTTCTCTATCTCTGCCAACCTTGTACAACGAAAGCACTGGGCGCTATCTTTAATTTTCTTAAACATGGATCCTCTCATTACAGATATCATATCCAATCTTTAATGTATTGTAACAACCTCATTGATGGTAAGCGACCCTGTGCTGATTGCATTGTCTAGTCCTTGCCCATGCAATAAACCATTCTTTATAATTAGTGTGGCCACTGCAGTATGATCAGGGCATTACAAGTCCTCTGCCACAGCCCCTAAATGGACAGATTTCAGCAGACGCCCGCTGGTGTGATCGGCATCATTATATTTTAATTAATCCATTCTTCTCACAGCAACACAGTAATTACAATCTATTTTATGACACAGCATGCTGTGAAAGAAGGGATGGAGGAGAGGAACAGGAAGGGAGTGAGAGGGAATAACCGCGAGAAGAAGGAAAAGAGGAAGGTTGAGAAAAGGGAAAAGAGAGGTTGGGGGCAATTAGTTAGAGCCAGGATGACGAGAGGGAATTTTAAGGTGAGTGAGGCAGAGAGCAGAGGAAAAAACATCTCAAACATTATGACTGACTGCCGATATGTCATCGCCTGGCGGAGACTGTGAAAGCATTGTAAAAGCGTTTTTATACGATGTCTGGACGAGCACAAGGCCTCACTTTCTCTCTCTATGTCTCAGATTCCTGCTTAATACGGTGAGAGGAGAAGCTTCGTTGCCTCCAGTCTGAGTGTGTGTAAATCATGGCAGGTACGGACACTCAGGCACGCCGTGGGTGTGATAATAACATTAGAGGATTACAATGACACTCCTCCCTGGACAAGATCACCTGTCTCAACTGTCATAAAACAGACTGCTGCTTTTTGTGCTTGAAGTGCTTTATATGAGGAGAGTGTGGCGGTGTGTGTGTGTGTGTGTGTGCACTTATAAATTACATTAATAAGTGGAAGATGCTTGATTATCAGAAACTGTTTACTTGAGTGAATTTGTCGTATATTGCATACAGTTAAATATGTAAAACCATTATTTTTTCTTCGCCAAGGAACGGCAGAGTTATGTGATGGTTGGTGTACATTTGTCTGTCTGTTCGTCTGTCTGTCTGTTAGCAACATTACTCAAAAATGGACACTCAGATTCGGATGAAATTCTCAGGGAAGGTCAGAAATGACACAAGGACCAAGTGATTATATTTTGGCAGTGATGCAGCTTATAGTCTGGTTCCACGGATTTGTTAAAGATTTCTGTATCATTGCAAGATAGCGGCACGGCGTCCATGTAACCATGACAAGTGAACACTACGTCAGCTGCCTGCTGATGATCACGATTGTGATCCTACTACAAATCCACCGCTGAGGATTTATCAAGGTTTATTCATCAGAAATGATACAAGGAACAATTAATTAAATTATGGGTGTGTTTCTGAGTCCCATCAATTCCTGCCGCCTCCTACATATTTAGGTCATGTGATTCAGTATCCATACATAATGTGTACATGCAATAACACACGCCTGTGCTCAGTGCAAGGCCATTTTGTTTGTGGGTACATCTATATTATCCATCCATCCATTATCTATACACCGCTTAATCCTCACTAGGGTCGCGGGGGGGGGGGCTGGAGTCTATCCCAGCTGACTCAGGTGAAGGCAGGGGACACCCTAGACAGGTCGCCAGTCTGTCGCAGGGCTACATACAAAGACAAACAAGCACTCTCACATTCACACCTACGGGCAATTTAGAATGATCAATTAACCTCAGCATATTTTTGGACTGTGGGAGGAAGCCGGAGTACCCGGAGAAAACCCATGCATGCACAGGGAGAACATGCAAACTCCATGCAGAAAGATCCCGGGAAAGCCGGGACGCGAACCAGGGATCTTCTTGCTGCAAGGCGAAAGTGCTAACCACTACACCACTGTGCAGCCCCCATCTATATTATATTATACTATATTATTTTTCAAGATTTCAGCTGTCGGAAATCATACAACGATAATAACACTAATCCAAATGGGCACATATCATGCTTTTTGTGATCTTCTTAAATTTGTGTACAGTTATAATATCAGAGTTCAGTCATATACATGACCAAAGTTCCCAAACTTGAGCTGAAGGCAAACTTCAGGGTAAATATTACCCTGTAAGTAAAAAGTTCAGGCTTTAACCTGGCCTGAACACCTAGTTTGTAATTAGTGTGACTCACCAGGTGTAAGATGCAGGTATGAGGATACAACTGGCTGCTCATTTCAGGCAGCTTTGCTCCCATTTTCTACACTACAGGAAACAACAACCTCTGGGCAGCAACCTACCTCACTGAAAATTTCAGGTTTTGCTGAGGATTTCAATTTTTTGTGCTTTAAAGCTGTCCTGCTAGTTTTCCTTTCTTTTTCAGTGGATTATCCATTTTAATGACAGTGCTGGTCTCCTTGCATGCAAACAAACAAGCCAGAATGTTTGATTTCTCCTATGGCTGAATGACACTCATGTAGCCAGACCATTATGCTCTACTTTTTTTTTCCCTGTTAAAAGGGTGTTTTCCTTGCCACTGTCGCCTTGGGGCTTGCTCTGGGGGTCAGGCATATGGGTTCTGTAAAGTGTTTTGAGACAATCTGACTGTAAGTGGTGCTACATAAATAAAATTGAATTGAATTGAATTGAATTACATAAAGTGAGGCTACACTACCACTAACATCTTCGCTAAAGTTCATTTATTCCTTTATTTTTAAGGAACATTTTATTTCTTATCATGTCTTGTCATTGCATATCCTTGTGAAACAGTCACGTGTATTTCATTGCCCATATAGAATCTTTCCTTACCGGATACCATATAATTCCGAAGTCAAGGTCTATTTTTTTGTATTCAGTTTTCCATTTTCAAGGTTCTATATTTGTAAAATCTCCCCAGTGCCTAAAGATGCATTTTATTTTTGTGATGCCACCCCAATGTGAAGTCTATGGGCCAAGTGGAAACCTAGAGGCAAGGCCATCGGAAGAAACACTAATACACATGTGCAATAGGCTGCACAATGTGGAAGCAAACTCAGCAGCTAAAAACACTTTTGGTTCATGTGCCAGACGAGCACGGGGGAGGCCTTGAAAAGTTTTAGAAAAAGGATACCATGAGGGCTTTGAACTGCCAATAATAGGTAAAAAAGGGTGTTTTTTGACCTGTAAATACAAAGAGTAGGGCCCCAGAATGAAAATAATGACCTGAAAATTTAAATTATATCCCCTCTTTAAGAAGGCATTTAAGTGTTCTATGTTATAGTGGCTCAGAAAGTGATAAAACATTCTCTTTGTAGAAATCTTTTGGGAGCCATGTGACATATAACACTCATGTTGCACAATTAAAAGCTCTTTATATATTTATTATTGTCACCTACAATACGGCATATCAAAGTTCACCTATGAAGTAGCAGCTGACTGTGTCGTAGAGATTGTTTTTTTTGTTGTTTACAGTCGCAAGCAAAGAAAGAAGAAAACAAAAGAAAGTGTCTTTGAACTACTTCTTGTTCGTTCATCATGGTAGTTATTTGAAAATTAAATATATATGTAATAAATGTTAATAATGCATTCAAGAATTATGATGAATGATATGCATTTAGCATTTAAGTTCACCTAATAAGATCCACATACTTAATGCATTTATCAGATTCTAAAGGTGTCAGTTATCTTGTTACAGAACAGTAATTCAATTTATAAGTGAAATTTGTTGAGGTTGTAGCAAACTGTGTTTCATTTGTAAAATTCAATATCCGAACGATTTGTGAATGTATGATGAATATAAAAGGGAACAATTTACAACAGCAGTGGTAAATGCTTTATGACCTCTTCCCTGCATTAAAAGAATCGTTTGATATTTTGGGAATAGCACTTATTTGCTTTCTTTGCCAAGAGTCAACTCCACTCTCATACTAAATATATGTCTCCAGCTAGTTACAGCTTAGTGTGGAATAAATCCTTGAAACGAGGGAACCGACAGCTAACAAGTTATGTTTTTGGGTTATGTTTTGCAGTATTTCTTGACTGTGGGCAATAAGTTTTTGAAGTCTTTGCTGGCTGTTGATCAGCCTCACAAGGGTTTCAGCCAGGTGCGGTAGCTCACTTTGGTGTTAAAAAAGCAGTACAATTTGTATGTCAACTAAGTAATGTGATTGTTTAATACAACAGGCAGTTTAAAAATAACCTTAAGTACAAAACTACTGAGACTGAAAGGGTTAAATGTGACCTTAAAGGTGATACCGTGCGCTTGTGTTCAAACCCGTTCAGTATTGGCATGGGTCTATCACAATACCTGTGGTGAACATGGAATCCTGCTGCGTTGATGCTCCACCCAGGCTCTTCAGCGTCGGGTATCTTTGCCGTCTTGGCAATCAGATGCTGAACATCCCTCCACGTCAGCTCAGGACTAGGGCAAGAGGCATAAAACAGAATATCATCAAACACATTCTTCCTTCGGTCTGTGTTCTACACACACTGAAACCACAGAGGAAATACTTCAACTCTGCATGATACTCTGAAAAGAAACCTGCAGGGAGCTCAACACGGACTCCAGTCTTGTGCAGAAAGAAGCCGGAGGACTGTTTTATGGGGTTTGTGGAACATTTTTATCAGGCCTGCATGTACAGCTTATACTGTAGTAATGCAGGGGTTTATTGATACATAAACTGCTGCGATGAGACACTGACATACCTTTAACAGCAGGTCCTCTAAACATAAAAGCACCTATTTAAGTCAAGCTTACATCTTTAATAACAGTGTCACTAAAAACTGTGAATCCAAAAAAGAATATTTGAGACTTTAACAAAAGAGCCTAGAGAGTCGAATGAAGAAAAAGTCTTCTTTTTAATCCCAGGCAGGGGAATTCTAATAGAGCGGACTCAAGTGTCATGTCAAGCAATATACTAATGGAATCCAATTAAGACCTTTAAACTGCACAGAGAGCTGGAGGATATTAGCTCAGTTTTCTATAACAAAAGACCAAAGGGTCGTCAACGAGGGCTTTTTCGGGATATAAAAAGCATAAAGGAAATTAGGTTTTTCTGCTTTATCCACTCATTATTGTTCCCTAAGAAAATGACTTGAATGGAGTATAAGAAAACCGCTTGGCCACCCATTCTGAACAGCTTTTTTTCCATTTCTGAGAAGAAATGCTTCTGTTGTCTGCCTCAACATCTGTACACAGACAGTCATTTCTTCAGTACAGAAGGACAGAATGACGGTAATTAACGGTGCACTACACAGTTAGGCTTAATTTTTCCCATCATTAGTGACATAACTGCAACACATCAAGCGTGATTTCAGCTTGATGTTAAGGTATATCTTTAGTTTTACTCTACGGTAAAACTCAGCGTACAGATGTGAAGAAAAAGAAAGAAAAAATACAAGTAGCCTCTTCATTATTGTGGTGTTGGGTGTTAGACATCTCGGGAAATATCAGGTGCAGATATAAACAGATGTATTCCATTCACGTATTTGAAAAAATGAAGCAGAACAAAAGCGAGGAGAGAAGCTTTCATTAGCGGCATAAAACAAAACCCCGGCAAGCAGCGCGAACAGGCAGCTAAAACAACATGATAGGAATAATACCAGTAACACTAATAATAGACGGATAGAATGAAACAAAACACAAGGCACAAACAATTATTTTAAGCTTTGATTTCAAAGGGATTGGAGTGTGTGTGTGTGTGTGTGTGTGTGTGTGTGTGTGTGTGTGTGTGTGTGTGTGTGTAGGGGGGAATAAGCTTTGTACTTTTGAACTGTTGCTGCTCACTGCATGCATCTGTGTGCGTTCTGTATTATATATTAGCAGCAGCAGCGTGATTCTGTTGTGTGCACCCCCCACCTCTATCATCAGCACCACCACCACCATCACCCCTCTGGTGGAATCAGAGAAAGCCCCGCGGCCCCGACTGGTTTGCATAAAGCAAACAAAATTAAATTTGCTTTGCTAAATCAAAGCATGTATGGTATTCCAAGCCGCTCTCTCTGGGACAAATTACTTCAAACGGCCTCCTTTGTATCATAACAGAATAAAAAAAAAAAAAAATCAGCCCAATCAGCGGCTCTCCAAAACCCTCGACTCGGGAATTAATTATTGAACCGAGGGCTTTTCTCTCTCCTAGCAGTCCGCGACACAGATCTATTTATTTTGGAAAAGTCGTTTTGCTCTTAAAAACACACTGTTGGCGGAGAACACAGTGCTGCTATCTCTCTCTCTCTCTCACTCTCTCTTTTTCTTTCTCGCAGTGTTTTCACTCGTCTTTGCCGTGCAGCCCTGAAGGGACATGTGAATAGGTTTAGGCCACGAAATTCATCTGAAAAACCCCACGACCAGCATCTACCATAGTGCTGCTTAAACAGAAGTATTGCTTGTGCTGTAATGGACTTAAGATGAACTGAGCTGTTAACTCGTGAGGTTTCTTTCACATAGAGGTGGCACTTTTTTCTGTAACAGCTCTTTGTATCAAGGCTAAAGCGTGTGTTTCCTTCTTCTGTTGGATTTGGTTTGGTTGTAAGAAAGCAAAAAAAAAATATTCAAGACAAACAACGTGAATCACAGAAGAAACCCTGAAGATGATTTTCAGGCTTGGCTGTTATTTATTGCAGTCAGTATCTCTTTAGCAATTCTACTAATTATTTATGTCATACTACATGTACTTATACTTTATCTACACCCCTTTAAATATATTCACATTCTTGGTAGCAAACCTTGCTTTACATCTACTGCTGATCTCACATTAAGAGTTACATTAAAAACAAGGCACTGGTGTGAAAAATGTCTTAAAGCTGAAGTTCCAGAGAGATGACTAGTGCTTGGCGATTCTTTGAGAAGCTGTTGGAGGTTTTAGTAGGTTATGTGCTTTAAAAATGCAATTTCTCTACCAGTTTGATAACATCAACACAAGTACTGTTCACTAGAGTGATAAAAATAGTGAAAATATTTTATTGTAGATATGTGCAGCCCAATAAACGTGACCAACTACCACTGGCTAGGAATAGAAAGCATGAACACCAGGAGATCACCGTTCATGAATTCCTGCAATACGGGGTAAAGTGGAAACCTGTAATGACTACTGCTGGAGAAGTACTAAAGCTAAAGTAGCACTAACCTGCTTTCAATCAAGAAACTATTGTATTGCTAACAATGCATAAAAGCTTGAGTTAACACACTTTATTGAAGAGCTGCATTTATACCTTCAGTTCCTGCAACAAGGACATCAATCTTTTTTGGATTAGCTGCCTCCTGATTCCGGTGAAATGGCCTGATCCCTAAATTTTGCTTTTTCAGACACTGGCTTCACTTTAAACCCATAACCTGAGATGTTCCTAACAGAATGCTGGACTGATGTCTTCCTGTGACACTTATGAACAACAAGTGAAAGCTCACGCACAATGAAATGACAAACATTTAAATCATGTTCCCTGTCATGGATTGGCCCGCTCTGTAGAAGCCTATTCTATTACTGTAAAATTACAACTGCAGACAAAGTCATCTCTTGAAAGAAGACACAGCAACACTGGGAATAGAACTGGGAACTGGCTGATCACTGGTCTGCAGGGACAGAGTACAACCGTATATGAGCATCCTCCAGACCCTTACAGCCGCCATCTCCTCGCTAAGGCTCACAAAGCAGCACAGCAGCCGTCACAGTGAGCACACAACTGTTTACAAATCCCCAGTTAATAGGATCAGGCCTCATTGACTGGGCTGCTCCGATGTGTCTGATGTAATCTATTAGCTGTATGATAGTCAGTGTCTCAATCCAATCGATAAACCTGGGCCTCCATATTGCTCCACTGTGGACTGTTACTCCTCTTTAGTGCTGCTTAGAATGCAGGCTTAGTGACTATAAAGTGTGTGTGTGTGTGTGTATGTGTGTGTGTGTGTGTGCAGGTTTGTGTCCATCACTTGTATGAATTTCTTCTCGTGTGTGTGCATACAGTAGCAGTAAAACATACATACTGTAGCTGATACTTAGGCAGATGTTAATTCTGTAATACTTTAATGCATGAATGCATGTGGGGATTGTGCGTGTGTGTCTGTGTGATTATGTTGACATTTGTAATAACCACGCACCTATACACGGGTGTATTACTGTACTGTACAGTGGTGCATATGTGTGTATTAACGTGGCTTTACCCGGCGTGTCGTGTCTGGAAATGCGTGCGTGTGTGTGTGTGTGTGCATGTGTGTGTGTGTGTGCGTGTGTGTGTGTGTGTGTGGTACATGTGTGTGTGTGCGTGTGCATGCTCTGTGTTTGTGTGGGAGTGTGTCTGTAGCTGGTGTAACTGGGTTTCCAATTAAGTTGAACCACAGGCTGGATCAATGCTAGTCCTCTGTGTGCAGGAATGAGCAGCCCTGGGCCCTCCGAGCATGCCCACGAATAATTTATCACTCACAGTGGGCCCAGGCAGAGAGGAGGAGGAGGAAGAGGAGGAGGAGGAGGAGGACTGGCATGAGAAGAAGGAGACAGGGAGTGTAAGGACAAAGTGTCCAGCCCAGGGGAGAGAACGCCAAAGATGGGCAATCGAGGAGACAGAAAGATGGAGGGGTGAAGAAAGAGAGCAAGATCAGGACCCAAAGGAAAACACTGTCAGCTCTCGATCATTTAGAAGCATCACTCTCCACATTTTTTTCCCGGTAAACAACCATCGAAAATGAAAATCTGCGGGGAGCACAAGCCACATAATTCTCTTTACCACAAAATACTATATGTTTGCAAATGCCAAGCTGTGAAGATGAGTGAAGATATTTGGCGTTGAGAAAGGAGCAGGTGATCAGTTTTCCAAAAACTGCCTTTTAGAAATTCAACATCGTCAAGCCGGAGTCGTCTGCCTGTGATGTTAAGGACGGTCCTGTTGGTCTGAGCACACACTGATAGCATGACCTACCTATAGTATTCAGACTGAATTTCACAAAATTGTACAATTTTTATTCACTTCATGACACTTTTACATGTTAAAGCTGCTTTACATTTTGTATATTGATATTTACATGCCTCTCTGTGTCACGACTCCATTGGTCTATTACTTATCCTGTTTTCACTGACTGGTAAAGTAAAGAGACTCTAACGTACTTAGTGTGTACAGGGGAAAATAAAACTGAATCTAATTGGAGCATTTTAATTTCTTTTGATGATAAACAATTGTAGAAAATGCCTAACAACATGCAAACATGCTTATGTTGAGCGATTAAAAATTTTGCCATGTTCACTTTTTTACTCTATTAGCATGTGAGTATCTATTAATTACCACTGAAAACAAAATTCAAGTGAGACAACCTGAAATTTTGACTTCACGAAACCCTGGAATGAAAGATCATGGATGACATGAAGGCGTGTACCAAATTTGGCAATCCATACCATAACAGATAAATTACCCCAAGACATGTCATGGCAGTCCATTCGGTAACTGTTGAGACAATTTGATGTGCACCAAAATAATGAAGCCTTTAAAACTGTTGCACACTACCACAAACCAAAACATCTGTGGACCAAACCGGTAGACAGACAATCAGACTAACATCACCATCCCTAGATCCACCGTGCTAACATGGCTAAACATGATCAAAAACAAAAAGAGTAGAAATATTAAGTATATGTAATATATACTGGCAATTTAGGGCTTCATAGTGGCTTAGTGGTTAGTTAGTGCTAGAAGATCACTGGTTCATGTCCCAACCTGGGCCTGGAATCTTTCTGCGTGGAGTTGGTGCAGGTCCAGGTGAGCATGGAGAGACCACCATACAGGCACTTCATCAGCCTGTAATGTGGGCTGGCAGACAGCAGACTGCAGCACGATGGGGGGAGGGCTGGGTCAAAGAGCCAGGCTGATATATATATATATATATATATATATATATATATATATATATATATATATACATATGTACACTTGTGGGTCTTTTGCGCTGAAGACAACGAAGCTTGAGAACTCTAAAAAGCACTCTGTTTAAAAATGACTAAATATTTCATTTAGATCTACAAATTGGGGCTGCACAGTGGCTTGGTGGTTAGCACTGTCGCCTTGCAGCTAGAAGATCCCCAGTTCACATCCCTGTCTTCTTCTTTCTGCATGGAGTTTGCATGTTCTGCATGCCTGGGCTTTCTCCCGCTACTCCGGCTTCCTCCCACACTCCAAAAACACGCTAAAATTAATTGGTGATTCTAAATTGTCTGTAGGTGTGAATGTGAGTGTGATTGTTTGTCTCTATGTGTAGCCCTGTGATAGACTGTTACCTGTCCAGGTGTCTCCTGCCTTCACCCTCAGCCAGCTGGGATAGACTCCACCCCCCTACGACCCTAAAGAGGATGAAGTGGTGTATAGATGATGGATAGATGGATTTTAGATACACGGAATTTAATATTAATATTGTGTTTTTCGGGACAACTTAGTTTTCTCATTTAAGTTTTTAAATCTTTGAATTTCTCTGAGTAAAAATCCCTAAAGGGTTCTTAAATGCAACTTAATGAGTCTGTAGGATATACAGATATACACCAGGATTAAGTGGTGTATAGACAATGGATGGATGGATGTTCAATTTAAACTATAAGGAGTAGTCAAATATTAACTATTACCAGTTTTGCCTCAAAGCTTCACTCTTTCCTGCATCGCGGACATTTTGCAGCCAGAAGAGATTGAAGCATTTACATTCACCCTGATGCTTGCTTTACTGAAGCTCTGCACTTCCAATTTCCTTGTTCTTTTCTTTCTATTTTAACAGTAACTGAAGGAGAAATCACTAACAGTTGAGCTTGTTAGTCAGCAGGGTATAATGTGCTGGTACAAGACAAGCAGCAGTTTAAACCCCACTGTCTTATCCCAGGCAGCACATCTTCTGCTTGGACACTTCGCATTAAGGTTTGCCAAGCAGCATCGCAGCTTTAGTTGAAAGGCAGAGAAACTAACACACATGTGGATGTATGTCTACAGAGAAGCACAGATCCACCCACATACGGAGACAAACACATCGTAGTAGCACTACTGGACACACACGTGCACATACACACATTTACACCATCAGGAGCACAACCCTGTGTGTCATAACAACAGAGAAACACATGTAGATGCATACAGAGAAACATACAAACACAAAGAATCTCAACTACTGCAAAACTGCACATATAGCGTCTACATCCTGTGAAGTGTCAGAGTCCAATGTTACCTCTGCCGCTTTCCCTAGTTATTAATCTCACAGTAGTGAGGCGTGGACTGGCAAGAAGCTCCGCGACTCTCTGTAATCTTCTCTTAATGTGCTGCACTCTAAGCCTAAGTGAACCCATTTGGAGTGACTGTGAGCTGACTGAGATTCCTCCCATGCTATCTGAACAAGTGTTACTAATGGCTTTATCAATTAGGCAAAGTCCAATAACTGCATGGCTGCAATCTCCTTTAAACACACTCCACTGATGTAGCCCTGATTTCTGTGGTTAATGAGTACATGTAGACACACATACCGGCAGGCGTGCATGTGTCTGTATGATTGTCAGGTCACGGGCAGTTTGTATGTTCATAACACAAAAATAGATGAGTTTCTGTGAGAGCTTAATATGTACAGTATTTTCTTTCTGTGTATGTATATAAATCTTTGTACCTGTCAAAAATATGTGCAACAAATATCTACAGCATTATGTTTTGTTTTGTTTGACTCATTCAGGCCTCTTTTCATTTTCTGTCTCCTTTGTTTTCTTATTTGTGTCCCTCTGTTTGTCGTTGTCTCACATCCCCTTTCAGTTACTCTGTTTTATTTTGAAACCATCTTTCTCTGTGTTGTTTGTGTTTTTACTTCTGCCCTTTGTCTGTTTTTCCCTCTTTTGATAGCTCTGATGAGCTTCACCTGTCTTTTGTAAGTCACCTGTGTCCTGTCTCCCCAATCAGTTCAGAATCTATTAATATTCTTGTCTTTCCCTCTGTCTTTGCCAGTCCGTTCTATTTTGTCTCCTGCTTGTAACTCTGCTTTGCCTGCTGGATTACCTCCTCCTGTCTGCTACACTGACGTTCTCCTGCCTGATTCCCCTCGTCTGTGCCTGGTTTATGGTTTTAGTTTCTTGTCCCATGTTCAGTCACCACGTGTTTGCCTACTTGTTTGCTTTCCTCATGTCCCTCATGCACCTTTGGTTTATGTATGTTTAAGTTTTTCTACTGTTTTCAATTTTCTTTTTCAATTAGTTTTTATGGACCTTGTATTTTCCCTGGACTCTCGAGCCCATCTTGTGTTTGCTCCCCACGTTTTACTAAATAACTTCAGTTTGCTTAAATTTATTTATTTATTTTTTTCCCCACAACCTGCCTGCCGCTTGTAATTTTTTTCTGAATCCCTCGACACCCAGATATTAGGTAGCTAGATTATCTAGGGTGAAAAAGCGTGGCCTGTAAGAGCAGAGAGTTTTGCAAGCATGTAAATAAAATAGTTATTATAATGTATATATAATAGCAACATCATCACACATAAGTCTTTCTAAGCACCCCTGGTGTGTATGCATTTGTGAGAGGTCATATTTGTAACCTTCCATGACAAGCACTAGCACAGGAGACATCCCTGTGTGTGTGTGTGTGTGTGTGTGTGTGTGTGTGTGTGTGTGTGTGTGTGTGTGTGTGTGTGTGTGTGTGTGTGTGTGTGTGTGTATGTGTGTGTACGGCATGGTGGTTGAGTTAAGACCAATTAGAGCGAGTGGATTCACTTTTCCATGTATGCGCCCCAGTGAGAATACTGGCTGATTACTCCTTAACTCCCCACAGAGCATGTTACATACACTCTTCCTCCTATTGGCTCAATGGACACAGACAGAAAGGAAGAAACTGGAGAAGGAAGTAGAATTGATTACTCTGGAAAATTTTAGTCTCTGCTCACAGCTGGTATGAACATACATCTTGGGTGATTTGATCAAAAGTGGACAGCTCTAAGTACATCATCATACCTATTTTCTGTATGCAACTACAGCGTAGAGCAGAAATAATTACACCCCTGTGCAGTTTCACTTAAATGCCAAATGATTCACAACTGTATAACCTCTCAGTATTTTCTGTCTTATTTCTAGGTTGACAAGTACAGCACTTCCTGTTATGATCAATCAAAACCAAATACTTCAGAAGGACTATATGAAAAGCTGTAATCACTGAAAAAAAATTGATTTATAATTTCTGATCAGCCCAATTACAAAACCATGTGTCTAAGGCAACCTGTGAGCTTCAGAACTTTCTCAGTTTTGGCCCAATAAGCTGTTTTTATCTGCTAATGATAGAAAAGGACACAGAAAGACACACAAAAATCAGTTAAAACACAGCACAATTTAGGACCTACCTACACAATCTAGCTCTCAAAAAACAGACAGGCAAGTTTCTGTGAGAGCTCAGACAGTGTGAATAATATTGCACAACATCAACCTCAACGGACGGCAACCAAGAATAAAAACCCTGGGTTGCTCTTTGGCACAAAGCTGCCAGATTAAACTTAGCTAAAGAACATAAAAGAAGCCTGATGAATACTGGGAACACATTATTTTGTCAGAGGATGGTCGAAATAGATTTGTTCAGACTGGTTACAGCATAAAGTGTTGGGGAGATGACTTTTATAGATGGCACAATGAATGCCTGTGGATATACCAAATTACTGGCTGACGAGATGACTCCAGTCTCCAGCCTCCAGAAGCTTGGCAGAGGAAGAATATTCCAGCATGAGAATGATCCAAAGCACACTGCCAAAATCACACAACAGTTTTAAAAGAAGAAAAAAAGCAAAAAACTATGACCTGGCCAAGTATGTTGCCTGACTTAAATCCAACAGAGCATCTTTAGGGTATTTTAAAGACAAAGGTAGAGCAGCACAACCCCTTCAGCAAAGAAGAATATAACACTGTGGCATATAGCAAAATACTTCACTACGCCAGGCATGCAAAGTTTTAAAAACTAAAAAAAACTTCTTTGAATCTCAGTAATGAAAGATGTTCTGATTTTTGTTGCATTGGGTTCCTATTGTGGGGCCTTAATTTGATTTCAGTGCAACTAAACATTGAAGTGATATTGCACCTTTATGTATTCTAAATATAAATCATGGCTTTGAAAAATGTAATACACAATTTTTTTCAGACAAACATCATTCAGTTACTTTAAATAATAAAACAACACTATACTCTGCATGATGTCTACATAAAGTACGAGAGCAGGAATGGCTAAACTTAAGTGAAAAAAGCAGTTAAAGGATTTTTTACTTCTACTGTTTGATTGAATGAAAGTTGATTTGATCAAAGAACAGAGTGACGGGAGTTAAGGAGCAGACGTTCCATCTTTCCAGTCAGCCCAAATAAACTTAACTGGAAGAACATGGAAAGAAAGGTGGGCAAAACCGTGAGGTAGAGCCACAGCAAAGCCAAACGCTCAGCTCCTTTTGGACAGACAGACTGACGAATGGATGAAGAGAAACAGAGATAAAGTGACAGAGAGGGTGACACGGTGATAAAGTGAACAAACAAACAGTCAGAGACAGAAAGACTGACGAATAGGATGAGTGAAGAATTGATTTACCCTGATGGTTTGTTGGACAGGCGTCAGGATGGATGGATGGAGACAGATGGAAACACAGACAGACAGGCCAAAATAGTGTCAGAGAGACAGACAGGCAGACAGTGACACCCGGACACTGGTAGAAACACACTGCAGGCTATTCTGAAAACACAGCCTTCACCTTATACAATATGTGAAGGTTTTCCATCAGTGGTGCTGCATATATGTGCAAATAGAGAGCTTTAAAATGATGATATGTGATTGATATGGATAATATTAAGGTTGTTGTCAAAGCTCATTGAAGTCTGTGTTCCAGGAAGTCACTTTTTAATGAAAACTCTGAGTTTGTTAATCCTGAGATGACAGAAACTCTGGGTTTTCTGTTCCAGAGAAGGGGTAATTCAAACTTTGTTACAATGGTACATGACTGTGTAAACCTAACCTAACTAGTGTGGCAGGTTTTCTTGAACAAACTCTGATTTCCCTGGAACTCCTCCCTGCATGCTGAGCCTGAGAGCTGGCTGACATAGTGTTTAATTTCCTCATTCAAACTCTTGATATCAATCTGGATCAGATGCACTGTAAGACATATATTGTAAATTGCTACTTGCATTGTTTCAAGTTGCAATTTTGATTTAAAAAGAACTGTTCAGCCCTACCAAGGACTATCTTTATGATGACGGCTTTCGTGAGCAATCTGTCATCAATGTAATGACAGACAGTAATCTCTAGACACTGGATTCATCCTCAGTGTAGAATAAAATCGAAGCATGGTTCGTCTGTGGCTCCGTGGACTTAAAGGCAGACGTCAGGTTGTCGACTAGTTCCCCTGGTCTAAAACATTTATTTATTAAACTGTATATTACTGTAGTAACCTAATCACTGGTAAATAAATATAACATAATGAAGCTTTAGACATACTGATCAATAACTAATCATTTATCATATTGTGATTGATCACACTGATGGACCATTCCTATCATAGCACCATCATGTTGGAGAGTACTACTGACTATTCCTTTACATTCACAGGTCCGTACGTATTATCTGGATCATATTTTCATTATCAGCTGTTGTCATCTGCAATTTGTCTCCATTATCTTACAGCTGAAGAAATATACTTAAAAATCAAATCTAACATATAGCAGCTCCTGCAGGATTTCAGCTTTAGTGTCCGTTCAGGAAAATTCAAGTCGGATAAACGATGAATGAGTGGACTACAGTTAATAACATGTAACATTATTAACTTAGACTCCTTTCTCCAGTCCTGTTCTTTAAGATAAATATGTTAGTCTGCAATGACACACATTCATATTCTAAATCCACTGGATGAAAATGGAGGGTACCTCTTTATTTATCTTAGTATCCAAGCTCCATGAGGTTTTTTTTTTTCATTACCCACCCAGTGTTGGTTAAACTTCAGTTGTTCTAAAAACAAAAACTCAGTTTCCCATCTCAGGGTGATTCAACTCAGAGTTTCTTAAACCTGCTTTCTAAAACAGACCACATGTGGATAATTTCTGTTTATCCTTCAGTCGGACTCAAAAGCAGCAAATGTTTAAAATGATAAACGTAAAAACCGTTACTTGATTTGAAAAGCTCCAGGACGTTTGTGCTAGTTGCCCCAATATATCCCATTTGCATGCTGTGTGACTCCTTGTGCCGCCAAATCTCTTCAACAAAGGTGAAGCTTGCAAAGTTAACATGACCCATAGAGACACAATAACCATACTAATGGGAAATATGCCAGGTTAAAATAATGAAGAATTATGCTTGAATCTTCCAGATACTGAATCTTTCCTTGAAACTCAACCTTCAGGTTGGAAAACTACTCCTTTAACCTGATTTTATTTAATATGAATGTTAATTACGATCTTAATGCTTGGTCAGAAAAAGTAAAAAAATACAATTTTAGAAACATTTTATTGGCATCATACACTGGCACACACCACAGATTGGCAAACCGAAGTCCTGGCACTCATTTCAGGAATGTCAACATGGGTCAGAAGCTAATTTTTTTGGAGTGGGTCTCTGTGAATGTTCGTATACTATTTCAAACTATTCAGTATTTCTTAACTGCACTGTATAAACCGGTGCTTCAGTGTTGTGGATGCTACATGTGAGGTAGGTCGTTGCTACTGAATGGGAATAAGAGAAAGAAAAAACTGCAGGTTTGCATGTGTAAGAGCGACTATGGCAGAATATATGAGTGTGTGTCTGTGTGAAAGAGTGAAACACAGAATGAGCAACTGTGAGAAAAAGAGAAAGGGAGAGAGATATACAGACAGAGAGAGAGAGGCCAGCTCCATAAAGACGTGAGCAGAATGCTGGCGGTCTGAGCGAGAGAGGTGATATATAGTTTAGTCAGTAGCAGCGGGTCACGACAAAGCCTTTAACAGTAATGTCCTGGGAGTCGCCTCGCCCAGGGGACCCGCGCTCCATTTTACAGCCAAGCGACTGAGACTGAGAACGCTGCTGCATGACAGCTGGAGCAGTAAAGCCGGCCTCTAGTACCATCCATAACATGAAGGAGGCGTAGACGCCACTGATACCACCACAAAACACCAGGCCCGAGGCCACACCGACAGCTGGCGAGCTAAGAGGGATGAGGAAAAAGGGGGCTTGGGAAATAGTAGGAAGTGGCAGACAAGACAAAGGAGGGAGAGAAGGAATAAAGAGTGAGGAGATATATTTGCAGATTCAAACAAAGACAGAAAGAAAAGGGTAGGAGAAAATGATGATCTACACCAAAGGGGTGACTAAAAAAAACAAATGGAGGGAAGGAGAAAAGGGAGGAGAGACAAGGTGGGAAAGGCTCAAAGACGCAAGGTGCAGAATTTTAATGAAGAATCAGTCAGTCGTTTTCTGTCAATTTTTAGTCTAAAATACTCAGTTATTTCATTAGTTGAGAAGACAATTGACAGGAAACTAATCTTTAATACTTTAAAGAAAGAAGTAATTGTCAGACATTTGTAGAGCAAAAATGTAAAACTCTGGTTTACTTTCAGTTCTTGTACCGTTGAGTAGACCACAGAAGTATTCTGAAACTTCCAGAAACTGTGATTTTTTCATGTTTTATACAAAAACATTTGCTTTGTGATTGGAAAAACAATCAACAGAGTGAAAGAAAGACTATTCAATCTGCTGGACTGACCTACAGAAAGATCCAGTGCTTTATTATACAATACTGTAGGAAGGCCCTGTTCCACCAGCGCTAATGGAGCAACGTTTCTCAGATTTTAAACATAAAATGATACTGAAATGACAGTACAACCCAACTTTCATCGCTCCGAGGCTGTGAATAGGTACATAGTCTTGATGCTAACATGCTCACTATTACTATCTTAGTTTGGTGTGATAGCATGCTAACATTTGCTAATTAGCATTTGAGACAACACAGAAACAGTTGGCAAGTCATTTATTGGTATTGGACAAATGGAAATTTTGACCTGGAGGTAAAATAGAGGGGTCAACAAAGTCATGAGAAAATATCGACGGGTAACAGTGACTGTCTCTTCAGAATGTTGGGCTAATTCATCACATAGATGTCAAGACATTTCACCAGATGAGTGAAAACTTTGACCTGCCAGTGGTGCCAAAGGAAAGCTCAGCGGAATCACTCGGGTCATTAGGATTCACCAAATGTCAGAGCAATCTTTACAGTAGCTTCTGAGATATTTCGACCAAAGTGACGGACAGGCCAACTTTTCTGGCTGCTTTCTTGCATAAAATAGGAAAAGGGAGCTTTTTCTTCCACAGTAAACACAGCTGAGGTTTCATATTTTCTAACAGTGCAGATCGTAGCCACTGAAAGGCTGATGGGAAAATGACCTCTAATATATACAGAGGTGGTGAGGTGCGATACAATCTGGGAGTTTATAAAGCAGTCATCTTAAATATAAGAAAATATAATACATGACAATGCCACTGGCAAAAAAAATAGTCAATCAATCATCACAGCTATGACAAGAAATCAAGGTAAACACCACAAGGTTACAGACTGGAGCCCCTCAGACAGACAGCAGGTATAACATTACTAGTGTGTAGTAATACTGGACAGACACTCACTTTACTTCTAAGGCGAGAGCCAGAATCCCTGCAGCGATGGGCGCAGCACTGGATGTTCCTGGAAAGTGTGTGATACACCCATCACCCATGTTGGTCACAGTCACCTGGAGGAACCACAAACCAAATATAGCTGTCATGTCGGTGTATACAGTGGAAGGGTAGGTGCATGCAAGCTTTCCTACCCTTCAATCAAGCCAGCAGTGTTCTCACAGTGTAACAGGTACTGTATCAGCTGCATTAGAACACATCAACGCAATTTTACAGCAATGATAATTAAAAAAACCCAACTTGTGTCTGGTTAAACCACCTCCTAATGTGAGGCAGAAGAGGGCAGGGATCCCAGCAGACAAAGGTGATATCACGCTTATAAAATTGGCCTTTCTGTTTCTGTAACCTTGGAGCCGGCACTGCGCTTCTTCTTGGCTTCTCAGTGTTACCTCCGCCATCAACACCTCGGCTTCCTCCTCTCTTTCTCAGCCACTACAACCACGCTTTACCTCCAATTAACACTCGTTTGCTTCGGTGTGTCTATGTGTGTGTGCCCAGCAGTCACCTAGGTCATTTGGCAGGCCTCTATAAATATCACACCAGTGGTTGCTCTTTAACAGGCTCCACACAGCTCGCAGGAGCCAAAGAGCAGGGCTGCTGGCACACACACAAACGCACTCATTAATGATAAACACTGTTGTTAGATGTGTTAGGCGGTCCGCGTACACACTAACCAAAGGTAGTGAGCCTCCTACGCTGGACCCTGTCAGAGTGACGGCCATCACTCCGGGACAGGGCTCGCCGAAGTAGGTGGGCTTCCCCGTTTGAGTGACGGCGCCGATGGCAATGTTGTAGATGGAGTTAACATAACCGTCTGCACCGCAGTGGTCCTGCTGCAGTCCACCATTACCTGCCGCCCACACAAAGATGCTGCCCTTCCCACTCCGGCCCTGAAAACACAAACAGAGAGACGTCAAAGCGAAGAACAACAGTGGATTAAAGAATGTTTGGTTGTCAGCAGTGCATTTTAGACATCCCATACTAATAAACAACATGTATTTACACCAGGAACAAAAGTGAGGCAACTGAATGTGATAAAAAAAAATCAAGAATCTATTGAGTATTGCAATAAAGCATTGACATTGGGCAATTATTCATTATTCTTGCGATGCACTTAAAGACAGAAACATTTATCTTTACTAAGATAGTTTTTGAATAAAAATATTTATTTTGCTATTTTTATGTGATTTGCTGATTTCAGTATTTCATATTCTCATTCCTTAGGTGTGATATTTCATTATCATGTGCAATATTACATTTTCATTTGGAACATTTGGATTAAATGTGTAATATTTCACTTTTATGTACAACACTGTGTGCAATACTTCATTGTACTTTTCATCTCATTACTTTGGTGCAATATTTCATTTTCAAGTGTAATATTACTTAATACCTCAGTAGCATTACTTTCAATGTTGTATTGTGGCCATGTTTAAGCCCATTCCATTTCAGTAATGTATTGTGCTTATATCTTTTTGTTTGTACTTTTAGGCTCTGAACTTCTTATGTTATGTAATTGCTTTTTCTGAGCAATATCTGGCACAATAGTTTCCTTCGAGATTAATAAAGTTTTAAGTTATCTTATGTTATCTTATCTAAGAAATAAAGACATTTCTTTTTTCTTGATCTTAAAAACAAATAACTTCATAATTGAAAATTGGGCTAATTAAAAAAGTAAAAAGCAGAGAGACAGACAGCAAGTTGGGAGACTTTTATGCCTATTTTAGGAATGTAAAAACCCGACAAAAAAAAGAGTGGAAAGACTGAAGACAAACAGCCTCATCTAAACTCGAACTAGTAACTGGGAGTGTAGCAGTAACATACAATCAGTTTTTCAGACCCCTAAGCTGCTAGGGTGCTCCACTTAACTCATTTTGGGTTTGGGGCCTGTAAGGAACTTAAAAATCTTAACTACGGTTTAACTGGAGGAACTGCACTCAAAGTTTAGATCTAATAAAATATTATACAGTCAAGAATCAACTCTTCTTACTGTCTGATCATAACTGGGACACTTCCTAAATCATCACAGAGTTAATCTCAGTGTGTAAATTTTGCTCCTGTCTGTTGATTAATGGCCTAAAACAGTGAAACGGTAGTACTGTGGTACGGCCCAGTAGACAGGCACTGTGCCATTAGAATAAATATTAGGCCAAGGGTGGACATTTCTTTGACTGTTCATTAAAACTAACTTTTATGTAGCTAAACTTCCAAACTAGCTTAAAAAGAGCATCATAAGGAGGATTTGTTGTTGAATGAAGAGCAAAGAAAAAGTTTCTGGCTAAACTTTGAATTAGTGACCATAAAAGACGCAATAGATTGTTGCCTTGATGACAGGCACTCTGCATTTTCATTCTCCTTCACAGCAAACACAAAGAAGAACACTATGACTCTCTGTTGTTGTTTTTCTGTGGTAAAATGATGTGTGACAGAGAGCCGTCCGCGTTTAAATCCATTATTGGACAATTTTGACTTTTTCACTTTTCTTTAGAGGCAGTGAAAAAGCAAACACAACTGCACAAAGAGGCTTCAAGTTTTTGATTCAGTTCATGAGTCTGCTTAGTGACACTCAGTCATTACTTTGTACCTTCAACTATACGACTGAAAATGGGCCGATATAGTGGCTAAAGTCTCTCCTAACATACTACTTGTCATGAACATACATTTTATAAGCTATTAATGAATAAGGAAACAGGAATTTAAATTTGGCAATGAAATCTGAACATTCGACATTTTGTCCTTCCAATCTCAGCTCCACCGACAGTGCGACTGTCGGCTTTACATCTGACAGACAGCAGTGTGAACTTGGAGATGAAAGCTGTGCCTTGTGAGTTCCTAGCCGGAGGGCTCGCTCTGTCAGGCTGTGCGGCCCGTCCATCTCGGCCCCGTCGTCCCTCGGGCCCCAACTGCAGACGTAGATGTCGATGAAGTGGATGTTGAAGGTCAGAGCTGTGGCCTCCATGGCATCAGTGACAGAGCCATCCAACAAGCGGATACCTGGACGTTGAAAAGGTCACATAGATCAGAGTTTGGAGGCAGGCTTGTGGGAAAAAAGCGCAACAAAACTTTATGATTTTTATACTTTTCAAAAACATCACGGAAGAGCATTTTGCATTCTGGAGCTGTTGTGTGATATATTTACACAAAGCAGAAAACTAAAGATTCTGATGTATATTTTTGTAAAAGTTAATGTGACATCCCAAGTAGAAGAAGCAGTGGAACAACACTCGAGGTGTAAACGCATCAGAAACATATTGTAAGCACACTTACAGCATCTGGCCTGTACTGTAGTAGAGTCTGTTCCAGCTGTCTTCTGTGTTTTGCTCTGCCTGTTACTCATTGTTACACTGTTGTTGGGTGTTATTTCTGCCTATTTTATCAGTGTCTGTCTCCTTTTTTTCGTCTCAGACTGTTGCTGTGTCTGCTTCTTAGCCATATCTCTGTTTTTCTCTCACTGTGTGAATTCCTTTACTGTATGTCTCTCTATCTGCTTTGCTGTATTTATATTCCTTTCCTCCATTGCTTATTATCATTATTGCAATGGCCATATCAAACGTTAACTGAAACTAGTTAATTTTGGTGTGAATGGACATTAAAGTACTTCGTAGAACCTGTATGGTTAAAAGAACCTTATAAATGATAATTGCATTATACATACATTATATACATACATTATACAATCATTAAATGGAGAGCCAGTGCTGCTCGCAATACGTCTGCTACAGTAGCAGCCTATGTTTCCACTCGATGCTATAATGTGGAATGACTTGATGACAGAGGGGGGTGTGTAAGTATTTTTGTCCTTTCACCTCAGAGGAGCCTAGGAGGTGTGATGACATGCACATAATACACGGGTGGAAGTACAGATTACTTCACATTAGACAACATTTTGTTAGTCCACTAGTGAAAAGAGGTCGAAGTTTGAGCTGCAGCAGCTATTGCCAAACCCCCACTGATAAACTCTAAGCAGATACGAGTCAAAAGTGGCGAGATTTGTGCTCCAGATGCCTGTAACACCAACAGTGTCAAGGCTGCAGAGGCTATTGGCTGTTTTTATCTGATTCTGAGGGCAACTCCAGGGCAAAGTTTGTGGAAAGGACTGTGTCAAAAATGGTTGTTGAAGTTTTCTTGAAATATTAATCCGAAGAATCTGACCCAAACCGAGGAAGGAGGTGGTTAAACAGAGAATCATGTATAGACTCAGCTATACCCAGCTATCACAACATATCATCTGCAGCGGTTTAAACTACACTACTGATTTTTTCACCCCTTGCTATAACTGACGACTATCAGTTCTACATGACAAACCTGTTACCCACTGGTTATTTACACATCCAGCATATGCAGAGCAATATGAATATTTATTGCATCTTATATCCAAGTCTAACAGTCATCATATTCTCAGTTGTGTTGTGTTGTTTTGTCTAGCTCTTAGCAGATAAATGCATCATTATGGTTAATCACTAACTTTAGCTGCTGTTTAGTGCTTCGCAATTAGTGTCACACCAGCTTTTAGACCTATTTGCTGAAAACAGCTTCCTTCAAAAATAAAAAAAAGAAATAAAAGGCTCTATTTTTGTGAGCCATGGAGTGCCACACAGATCACAGTCAAGTGCAATCAAGCTGTATTTATTCATTTCTGAAATTGCTTTTGAAGAATTGAACGGTTGCCTCTTTAATCTTTATATTTTGACAAAAATGTGATTGTGGTAATGATCCACAAATAAATTACACTTTTAAAATAACACCCTTTGGTTTCTGAGGTAAGATTTAAAACAAATGAACTCTACCACATTATGCTGGTCATCCTAGTGACATAACTGCCTGTATCATAATGAAAAACATTCTTAATTTGACCAACCTCCTAAAAACGTATTGCAAATCTACTCAGTGTTTGGAAGTGACTGAAAACTACCAACATCCTGCAGCAGTTAAGAGCACAGAGAGAAGTTTTAATCCTAAACGTCAGACCTATAAATGTTCATGGAACTGTGTGAGCTGCTTTCAGTGTGTCAGTGTCCAACACACCTGTTGATTTACAGAGGATACAACAATAATTAATAAAAATGAGAGTCACACATGCATAAAGGCTGCTGTGCTTATTTTCAGGAAAGCAGTCTGCAGATTGTCGCACGAAATGTAACCAGCAGATTCGCTGTGTGTAATTGTGGCTTGACAGTGCACAACATCACTCCAATTAAAGCCTGCAGATGTAACAGATAACTGCTGCCGTCAGATGGCTGTGAAGAGAAACCAGAGAAAAGGAAAGGACGGCTGCGGACTAGAGAGCTGGTAAGAAGCACGCCTTCTTTAGTCCATTTGGTGGGCAATAATGCCACAACTGCTACAGAATTTTTTTTTTCTGTGTGATCACATGTCAGCTGATAGAAAACTCTATTATAAATGTGTGTATCGTGCCCTTGTATGCTGAGCAATGACATGCTCAGTGCAGGCAAGAATGGAAAACTGGAGCATAACTAAGGAAATACAGTTTTCTCATCTGATACAAGTAGGTATAAAGAAAAAGTTTATCTGGCATCTACTATTGCATCTTCAAGTGGTTGGAGCAAAAAAAAAAACCCAAACATTGTTTTGTAATGTACACTTTAAACATCATTATTGTGTAGAAAACAGTCTTTATCTATTCATCTTTTTCTTCTTTAACTGTCTTATTTTAACCACTTACAATTCAATGTATTTCCAATATAAACACAGTTAATTTTGAGTGACAGTCACACATGCATTCAGTGTAATTTCGCATACATTTGAAAACATCTAAGAAGACAGGGTAAATTCACTATGAATTTCAAGTAAATTTATAAAGAAAATGAGGAGGCAGAAACTCTGAGTGTCAGACAGAAGCTGAGGTCTCAGCAGCACCCAGTAGTTCAACATGCATCTTTCATGTGGGTCTCACCCCTTCATCTCTTTTCTCCCAGACTCTGTTTATGAGTCAGGATAAAACAGACCCAATAAGGTGAAATTGAAACTAACTGTGGACAGCGATTCCTGGTCTTGCCTCATGAACTGTTTTCTTTTTCTCTTTTTGCCAATTCAGAAACAGGCTCTCATCAGTCGGTGACAAATGAGAGAAGGTCAGAGATTAAAGATCACAGAGCAGAGTTCAAATGTCAGAGTTCAGCCAAAGGACTCCTCTTCCCGTGTGTCATGCGGTGACATCACTGTACTAAACTGCATTTGAGGTGTTCAGATCTGAGTGCAGCAGGGACTTTTCTTATTCAAACATATCGTACACTCCTCATTAACTTGGGGTTATAGCACTCTTAGTATATCCTATAAAAATCTTTGATTTCATAAGAGAAAATGGGCTATCTTGTGCATTCGGTTCATTCATCCCTCACCAATGTTACAACCAACACTAAAAAAGCCATTACTGAAGCTCCCACTAAAACAATGAGCTGTTAAAGCGGGTCAGCACAGCTCAATAGCAGCCAGTCACTATGTTGTGTGTCATATTTACACAAACCAAAAGCTACGTACACACAGAAAATGTACAAAATGTGCAAGTGCATACAAATTATATGTTCTTTCTTTTTCAAGAAATATTCTTGATTACGGCCCAGAACCAAAACTCCTTCTTAAATATTTTCTCAGAGACATATGACTTCTCATCCTCCACGCATTTTAAACCTCCGTATAGTTAAAGAAGCTGTTTTCTGCCATCGTTTGCCACCATAATAAACAAAGGAAATCACTGAACAGACGCTACCAGTCAAAAGTTTGGACACACTTTCTCATTCAATGGTCTTTATTCAATTATTTTATACATTGTAGATTAATACTGAAGACATCAAAACGATAAAAGAATATATATGGAATTGTGTTGTAAACAAAAAAGTGTTAATCTTGAGTATTAATAGACAATGTAGAAAATAATACATACAAATAAAAAGCATTGAATGAGAAGGTGTGTCCAACTTTTTTACTGGTAGTGTATATTTTTAATGATTTTTTACCAATTTCAGAATGCTCATGCTTACAGCTAACAAGGCATAAAATGTAAATTTCCATCCAAATGAAAGATGACATTAATCCTTTCATTTAATTACATAACAAATTGTAAAATGCAGGTTTGTTGCTCGAAATAAAATCTGCATGATAAAGTAGCTGCTGCAGTGGGCATGGTAGTGTTTTGTTTTTTGAACTAGTAAAAATTAGTTTGGATTTTTTTATTGTTTCTTTAATATATTTGCTTTTTTGTTCAATAGTTTTCTAATAAAGTAAGTAAGACCCTGTAAATCTAAAGCAGGTCTGTTGTAAGCCTGTTGATTTTATAGATACAGGCTGTTTGCTCTGATGCAGTCGACCATAACAAACTGTTATGCGTGAAAAAGCAATACAGTTTTATATTATAAGGCAATGTCCACGTTTGGCTTCCACTGTCCAGATTACAGTCACTTTATTACAGTATAAACAAAGTGGACTACTTTTTCAGCACGCTGTCATGCAATGCATAGAGTATAATAATATTAATGCATCAGTGAATTAAAACAAGTGTTCTTGAAAATGCTTCTAATGCCATGTCGTAGTCTTTGCCAGTACACCCACGATGCGCTGCCTCCCACTGTCTCTATAAGGCTGCATTGTTTTCCTCACCTCCGATCCTGGCATTGAAGGCAATGCCCACACCGCAGTAGGAGTTGTTGGCCTCCATGGCAACTTCCCCTGCACAATGGGTGCCGTGACTGAAACAGAGGGGGAATAAGTTGTTAGCCACACACTGAGACTAAATAGGCAGAGATGAGAGTTTTCTTTTTTTGGATGTTTTGACCTGGGCACACACCATAATTAAGTCAGGACAGATAATTACACACACTACATCCTGATTATGAGAGTGGTACACATCCAGAGACACCAAGATGCTGGAAACTGCAAATCAAAGCAAGGAAAGCATTTTGCTTCAGATTTCTAGACTAAAAACACAGTATTTTCAGCTTTATACCACACACATGCTGCTTATATATAGTCAAATTTCATAAACTTGAATCTAATTTTAAGCTTTGACCTTGACATTATATGTTCATATCACATTGCGAGGGACTGTTAAACTTTATGTTGTCACACAGCAGATACGTTTATGATAGTAACAGCAGCTTTACTACCTAAAATTCTTCATAAACTTTGAAACAATGGGTCCTTGATGTCAGACAGAGAGACGAAAGCAAGGTTTTCACTTCCAGTCAGTGACGATTAATTCTGAACCACTAAAATAACAACAAGAAAAGCACTCAAAGAACGCAGCACTCCGCCCAGGCTGCTCAGTCATTGTATGATTTCTGAATGATAAGTCCTGATCAGTCCACAGTGGTGGATTTGTAGTAGGATAACAATCATGTGATCGTCAGCAGGCAGCTGATGTAGTGTTCACTTGTTGTCATGGTTACAGTGACGCCGTGCTACTATCTGGCAATGATACAGAAATCCTTAACAAATCTGTGGATCCAGACTATAAGCTGCATCACTGCCAAAATCTAATCACTTGGTCCTTGTGTCATTTCTGACCTTCCCTGAAAATTTCATCCAAATTCGTTGGTCTGTTTTTCAGTAATGTTGTGCACAGACAGACAGACAGACAGACAGACAGACAGACGTACGCTAATTGTCACATAACTCCGCCGCGTTGTGTGGCAGAGTAACTAGTTGTAGATAATTGAGCAAATGTTAGGTTTATCACCCGATTTGGTTGCTTAGGTCTCATGTTTGCATCTCACATTAGAGCAGCTACATATACAGTTTAATACATTTCTTACATTTTTGCTCTTGTATGTTTGGTTTTGGAAGGGCAAAATAAAAAGGATCAGTTCACTGAGCCTCGCAGGAAAACAGCAAAATGACAACCGCCATTACCTGTTCTCATAATTTCTGGCAGGCATGGGATCATGAGACAGGCCGTGTGATGCACGCAGGTCAAAACTGGCGAGGACCTCCTGTAACAGCCAGACAGAAAACAAATGGATCACAGCGTAAGACAACGTAACTCTTGGCACAAAGCATCAGAATGACATGACAGGAAATGAAGGAATCCCATGAAAAAACTCTCGATACGGCCACTTGAA
The DNA here is from genome assembly GCF_022539595.1 of Amphiprion ocellaris. NCBI lineage: Eukaryota > Metazoa > Chordata > Actinopteri > Pomacentridae > Amphiprion > Amphiprion ocellaris. The sequence continues at coordinate 30,797,005 of NC_072774.1, forward strand.
TTAGTCTGTCAACATATTTCTTCTGACTGACGGCAATCACTGTCACTGAGGAGAGGCCTCTGTCTGTGTGGTGTGGTTTATGTGTGTGTCTCATAAAAGTGAACATGTTTGAATGACTTGTTTGCCAGTGTATATAGGCATAACGGGAGGAGGATGTCTTGGCAGCAAAATTGTACAAGAGCAATTATGTATCTCTCTCTCTGCAGCCAGGCTTATCCATGCCAGACAATCTGCTCTGACAAAGTACAAGTTGGCCTGCATGCCTCAAACTGCCTATAGGATTATAAATGACAAGGCACGAGCAACACTGCCACTTCACATATGCTTTATGGCTAGCCAGTGTAACAGTTTTATCACTGTATGCAACTTTTATTGTCCTGGGTTTTAAGCAATAGACTAGTAAGGTGATTAAGAGAAAGTCAATACACGGATTTCAGTAGAATGAAAATCCAAATAGGTTTATGTAACAGTGTAACAGTGAGACTACAAACTGTAATCTTATAGAAAGACAATGAAATTATAAATAATGTTCCATGACCATCTCTGAGATCCATTTAAGACAGCATTCAAATTCATTTAAGACAAAATGATTTGAAGTTTACTCACAAAGTTCTTCTTCAGGTCCTTGTTTGTGTGATCGACGCCTAAAATGCAAAAGAAAGCAAGGAACAAGTTAGATTTGTTGTTATGATTTTTCCGCTAACAAACATCTGTGAGAGGAGACAACTGCTCATCAGTGATTCCTATTTCACATATTAAAATCACCAACAAATCAATGAAATAGTTCAGTGATGCTTCTGTAAAATACTACCAGCAACTTTAAAAATACAATCTAATCAGAAAATGCCATTTTCGTTGCAGTTTCTGCATATTGCATCAGTACTAAGATCAAAGTTCAGTGTGTGAATCAATCAATATACGTAAGCACCAGGTGCTTCCTGTCCTCCACAGTTTTCACTTTTAGCCCTGAAGCGATGGTCTGAGGTGACGCTTCTCCTTGTTTCTACAAACTGTCTGTTCAGACCACACGCTCATGTTAAGACTCATTTCTATGAAGCAGTTTGACATCAACTGAGTCATCCGAGAATTTAAGATTGTTTCTGTCCATGTGCGGACTTCTGCAGTCAGCGTTGTAGATAATAAATGGTGGTGGACACACAATACAACCCCATGGGAGCCAATACAGGGAACACAATTTACTGCGACCCTGAGAAAAGTTCCCGTGATGTTATCCATCTGACAATATTAACAAAATGGTTAAAAGGATGTAGCATTCTGTGGCCACAATGTAGAAGGAAAAAAATAGAAAAGAGTGAGATTTTATGCAGTCAAGGTGCTTAGAATAGCTGATTTTAGGTTTGTACAGGAGGAACCAAGAGACATTTGATGCTCAAACCAAACATGTTTAAGAGATCGATTGCATGCTTTTAATGTTTTGTGTGCTCAGTAATGCCTAAGTGTTCTTGTCGTTTTATTACGTTTCATGGAACCACAGGAGCAGCGCAGCTCCAAGTCACTGTGTGGTAGACAGGTTATTAAAACTGTGAATTTCAAGTGCTCTACTAATTGCTCCAATTCATTTGCCAGAGTGTAGCTGCAAAGTCAATTTTTTTCTTAAATCAAGTTTTGTCAAGATTCATGTTTCACTCTACAAGGTTTTGCACGACTAACGGATGAGTAAATGAGTGAATGGCTACAGAATAATGCAAATCCCTGAAAATTTACTCTATTTATAATGTCATGTTTTTTCATTTTTTATTTCATCCCCCTCACATTCTGTACCTTTCCCTGCATCTTTGCATCATCCTGTTTTTTTTCCACATTAGTTGCGTCTCTTTGACTTGCCCCCTCCTTTTGCTCGCCCCCTTTCCTCGCCCCAGACACCACCACCACCACCACCACCACCTCCATCTCTGCTGCATCAGGGCTCCTGTGGTCTCAGCGAGAGACAAACGAATGAGGGCCCCAGGAGGGCCGCGCCCGCTCCGCCTCACATCGCTCACTCGCTGTCTCTCAATCACACACACACACAGGACCTGCCAGCCTTTGTCCCATGCAGGCAGTGGCTCCGGGTTGTCATGGCAACCTGCAGTCGGTTTCGCTGTTGAGGCCTGATTGTGTTGTGCTCAGGCGGGATGGAGCCCTGGGTGGGTGAAGCCTCATTTGAGCCCTCCATACTGTGCCACGCTGAGCCGTGCCACGCCAGGTCATCCTGCTATGTCCGAGATATAAGCTCTGATGCTTTATTGTCTCCTCATGCACCCCGTTTTTCTCTGTGTTTTCTCGCCTCAGACACACTACCTCTCTTTCAGTAATTTGTTTCGGCATCATATATGGACAGTTTCCGGTTTATTCTTGCTTTTGTGTTTTACAGGCAATTTGTTTTCAAGCAGATTTATTTTTTTTGGTTCCTGCATGTATCCCCAGTGTAGCGTGCCAAATTCCCTCTGCTGCAGTCATTGTCCACTCTTGGTCCTAGACAGCTGTAGACAGATAGCTGTGTGCTACTTCCATGACAAATGGTGCCACCATTCATTTCTTTTCACCTGCCAGAAATAAGCTTCGCCTCAAACTAAAACCTTGCTAACAGCCAGTTGCATTTGTTGGAATGCACCACCATGCAGGAACACGAAGCACACTTTGCATTTTTAAGATTTATTTCTAAACTTAAGCAACAGTTTCAGTTTTAGTTTTAATATAAACTGTGGCACATGAGTTTTTTCCTGGTATTTATGCCTAAACTGCAGTGGAAATACAGAACTGTATGAGCATGAAAGCTGCCTTATTTCAACTCTTTTCAATCACATCTCAGTCATTGTCAGAAAGCAAACTGAGGCAAAACAAAGCAAAATTAAAAACTCCTCACACGGATATGCAGAGTGAAGCTACTTTCATCAGACTAGTGCAATTTCATGTTTATAGCAACTGTGGGTCGCTGTACAGAAAGGCTAGAGAACGTAGCACCAGTTGATACAGAGTACTTTTTATCAGCAATCACAAAGCTCTGATTTCTTTTTTTATTATTGATTTTTAGTTTTTGATTCTTGAGGGAGCAAGAAAAGGAGCTCTCTGGCCAACTTTCCTTCTTGCCTGAGCCAATTTGGCTTTCCACATGGAACACAAGGCCAAGCAAGGATGTTGAGCTGGTTTTTGTAGACTCTGATTTAAAGTTTGAGGTGTGCTTAGAAATACTATTGGTCCACACATTGTCTTCATATGGAATTAAACAGCCCTGGCATGTTTTTCCCCAAATCTCCCCACATGCTGATATGTTTTCTGCTTTAATCCACTTCAGCATCAGAGAAATCGAAGTTCATGCTCTGCTCACACACCACCATCCTTTGCTCCATCTTCTGTTATTTATGGATCAGAATCGCTAAGCTTTCAATTCTGAAAGATGCTACTGTTAACATCTTTTAGTTGCATTCGTGATAATTGGTAGTCACTTTAAAACATTGGACAATATTTGAGAAGACCCACTTTTTTTGAATATGGAGCACGCTTAAGTCATTAGAGACATTGTTGACATACAGTAGCTCTGCAAAACAGCACTGATCCAGGACAATATATCATGTCCCCTCTCTGTCTTCACTTTGTTCTACTTAGAAAAAGAGCATGAATTTATCATTTGTGAAAGAGACCTAAAAAACAAACACATGCAGTTTTACAATAGATTGACATATTACCATTTTCATAGTATTTTGTCCTGTTGTAGTCAACTGCAAACGTCTGTAAACAAAACAGAAATAGGTACGTAACACTAAAGGTACACAACCGTTCAAAAGTTTGGGGTTAGAAATGTACTTATTTTTGAAAGAAAAGCAGTTCTCAATGCTCAGTTTTCAGTTTGAAGATAACATTAAATTTATCATAAATCCAGTGTAGACATTGTTAATGTAGTAAATGACTATTCTAGCTGAAAACAGCTGATTTTTAATGGAATATCTCCATAGGAGTACAGAGGAACATTTCCAGCAACCATCATTCCTGTGTTTTAATGCTACATTGTGTTAGCTAATGGTGTTGAAAGACTCACCGATTGTGCAGTTATGTTAGCACACGGATAAAAGTGTGAGCTTTCCAGGTTACAGCAATCTCTTAAAGCTTACAGGAACATAAAGCTAAATATATGGACATTGTTTCAGTCCAAACATGCGGGTCTAAAAGCACTGGATCACTGCTGCTACTGCATGTGAAAGGAATTGCTTGTCTGCAGGAGGCAAAGCAGCCTGATTTATTAAGAGCTCATATTTGTTTCAGCTCAATTATAAGACAGACGGCTTAGTGTGCATTCATGCATGTTCCTGTGCTTCTGTCTGTGTGTGTCAGACCATCACACAAAGACTATCACACGGAGTCACATCAGAGTTTAAAAGCTGACACTGTCACTTCTGCAAGTCTGTGATGGAGACATCTCTGGGAATTAACGTCAAGCTGTTCAGAAGGGAACAAAGTAACAAGTGAGCAAAGGACGGAGGGAGGAGGACAGAATGGAAACAACGGAGGGAGGGGAAAGATGACTGGAAGTATAAGATCTGCACCTAAACCCCCTTAGTCTGAGAGTGTCACTATCATATGTACAAGTGAGAGACACCCACAACACTGACATGTGGTGTGCTGCTAATCACTGTGGTAATATGTAAAGGCAAGGCAAGTTTATTTGTATAGCATAATTCATACACAAGGCAATTCACGGTGCTTTATAATGGCAAAGAAATACATTCAGATTTAAAGGTAGACATTCACTAAAACCATAGAAATAAAACATCAAAGTAGACATAAAGATCAAAAAAGTGTGTTAAAAGACAATAAAATAGATTGAGTATCTAAGAGAAAGCTGCAGTAAACAATATGGTTTTTAGGCCTGATTTGAATAAGGCAAATTATTAATCGTATTTCTTACTCACAAATAAAATGTATGCCTCACAAATAAAATAGGATTTGAAAAATGCAACACATTTAAACTTTAAAATTACATTATCAGTATGTATAGTAAATTAGAAAATCAAAGCAGATTTTTCTGTGGAAGCATTTTTAAGAGTATTTTTTTGTTTTTGTTTTTCTCATATGGTGTTAATACAGGAACTTTAGAAATGTTGTTTTGGTTACAAAACAGTTACAGCTGTATTTTGCATTAGCTTGGTTATCCTGCTTCATTCGGAGTCCCTTAAATCCATATTTTGTAATGCTAAAGTTTTTTCTAGATGAAAAAATTCATATCAAATTCCAAGACAACATTTTGGGCCAGCTTTGTCTTAGCAAAAGATCTTTTATGGCACATCACCGCAGGAATATTCTCACCAAACTATCAAGCAAACAACCACAGTCCTTGTATGAAAGCAAAAATGTAATGTCAGTGTTCTAAAAATCTGGCGGTTTGTACAGACTTAATAAAAGAGGGCTAAGTATAGAGCCATGTGGTACTCCACACTGACCTGCTTACATGTGACATAGCTAAGGCTAGTGTTTTAATTTTTGCATCTGCTATTATGCCATGATCCGCTAGCTAAAAACTTGACTAGTGTTTGTAAAACCAGTTATTGAAATTGATTCACTTGTTGATTGCCAATTTTCTCACGTCCTTTTGCTATGGAGGGTAAATTTGAAATAGATGTGTGTGGTTACAGTGCAGAGAAAATGTATTTGATCACCTCTTGATTTCTTCTATTTTTGTGTACATTTCATGCTAAACAAAATTTTCTATCAAGGCTTTCTGAGCAAACACAAAATGCACATTTACATGGTAATTGTATTTCTTGAAACAAAAATGGTATCAATACCTAAATTCACCAAGTGAAAAAGTAACATTCCTCCTTAACTTAATAACTAGTTAATTGTGTTATCTTTAGTAGCAACAACTGCAAAGAAACCCTTGTGAAGGCTAGAGATCAATCTCTGACAGCACTGTGGTGAAGCTTTGGCCCACTCTTCTTTGTAGAACTAGTTCTGCCACATTTTAGTGCTTTATGAGCATTAACTGTTTTTCAGTAACTGCCACACCTCCTTAATGGGGATTAGGTCTAGATTTTGACTAGGCCATTACAAATCTGTAATTTTATTCATTTTGAGTCCGTCAGAGGTGCTTGAGATAAATGTCGTCCTTCAAAACCCAGTTGCAATTCAACTTCATCTCACAGGCTGATGATATGTTTTTTTTCAGGATTGTTTTTATCTGAGAGCAGAATTCATGTTTAACTCAATAATGGCAACAACGCTTTCCTATCTAATTACACTGCCACCTTCATCTTCCAAACATTTCAGTTTTAAGTCAGTAAGTCCATAGAATTTTCTTCCAAAAGTGTTAAGGGTCACTTAGGTGTGCTGTGACAAAATTCAGAAGAGCCTTAAAGCTATTCTGGGTTTGCTGTGTGTTTCGCCTCATCACACTGATGCAACCTTTTCCCAGTACCTTTTGGATATTGAAGTCATTGGTACTGATGTTTATTGAGGTGAGACAGGACTGCAGTTCCTTGAAAGTTTTGGATCACTGTGACTTCCTGGAAGAGTTCCCTTGGAGGAATTTTGGAAGGTCAGCCGATTTGAACTGGGAAGTTCAAATCTCCTCCATTCGTAGATGATGTCTGTCACTGCGCCTCTCTGGAGTCCTACAACCTCCAAAACACCTTTCTAACCCTTCCCAAACTCATGTTTTTCAATTACCTTCTTCTCATTGTTTTGAGAACTTCGTCTGATTTTGGCTTAGTGTGTTCCTGGTGAGACCTTTAAACCGACTTCATGCTGTCTGGAAAGAGGCTGTTAGGTTTTGACTTTACATTTCTGGTAGCAATCAGGCCTGAGTGTATATGGTCCTATTGCAGCCGGCTATAATATCACTTTGGTAGATTTTGTAGCTAAGGGGAGAATATTTTTTCACACAAAACTAATTGGTATTAGATAACCTGTTAATGTATACTTTGGTATATACAATTATCATTTAAAACCTGTATTTTGAGTAGTTTGATATTCAGTTTAATATGAGATACACACAAAAAAAATAAAGGAAATTAAAAGGGTGGTTGAATACTATTTTATAGCATCGTATACAGCATTTCTGCCTACTAATGGAGGATCAGACTGTGTGTGTATGTACATGCATGTGTCTGATTGTGAGAGATTCTGTTCCGGTGACAGAGACGTATTTGGATCAGGATTGAGACATGTACAGGATGAGCTGATGTGTCACAGGGGTCAATTTGAGCATCAAAACACAGCACCCTCAAGTACTTTCAAGGATGATACAAGTGGAAAAATGCATTCAGCCAGGTGTATTCACTCAGGTAGCACCATACTGCCATAAATACAGCCATAAACACACTCCAACACAGTCCAAGGTCTTCTGAGTGCGAAAGTAAAAAGCCACGTCCCACAGTTAGATGGAACACTGTAGGTGGTGGAGCCAATGCAAAACCTTCCATGAATACAAATGCTTTGAACCTGGCTGACCCAGTCGAGATTGTGATTGTGCGGGTGTGTGTGCGTGTGCTTGCGTTTTCTGCTCTGCATGTGTGTCAGCATTCAGCGGCAGCAGCTGCACTCTATCTCCTTGCTCCTGCAGCATTCACGTCGGTCCTCAGGGTCAAACACACACACAAATCAGACATCGAGATGTGTCGGAGGCCATTTTGAGCCGACGGTGAATCGTGCCTGAGCCACCGCAGAGAAAATGAGCCGACATCACTTCAGAAGAGGCCCCCACTACACCTGACCCCCCTCTCCCCCTTCCTTTAGCTGGCTCTAGCTGCTTAGCTCACCTCTATAGGAGTTACTGTACACAAAAAGCAGAAGAAGTCAACAGACTGCCACAGAGACTTAAAGGTGAGGAAGGGGAGATGTTGAGACACACGAGGGAGGAGGTAAGTCATAAAACACTGATATCAATATTTCTTTAATGAAGCTGCACATGGCTGATGATTTGCATATGCAAGTGTGAAAAAGAAAAAGGAAAGGTGTGTACATGTGTGCTAGAGAGCTGCAGGGAGGCGGGGGGGTGTATCACCATTCGCTAAGGGTGAGACTTCCTGGCCCTACACCTCCGTCTCATTAATCAGCTCCGTATTTAAGAAGGGCTGGAGTGGACACTTGCCTGTAATTAGCTGGCTTTGTCAAGGATGCACATGTGCCTGCATGTGGGGAGGTTTAAAAAGTGAACGGCAAAGAGAGAGATGTTGGGAAGTTTGATGAGTGATACAAGATGGAGAGTTAGATAGAGGGATGAGGAGGGAGAGGGGAGTGTGGGTGATGGAAAGCCTGGAGCAGGCTGCCACAGGGGGAAAAGGAGTGAAGAGAAAGCTGGGGGAAGAGTCGGGGAAGAGGAGAAGCACTGTTGGGAGGAGTAGGAGAGGTGACAAGAAAGATGAAAGAAAAGAGAGAAGGTAGATGAGAGGAGGGTGTTGAGGAAAAGGTGCAGGGATAGACAGGGACAGAGCAAAAGGGATGTGAGGATGAGAAGAGGGTTGACTTCTAAAGTGGGACATTAGCATTCAAGAGGCACCCATTCGCCCCCACCCTCCACACATGCCCACCCCACCTCACCCCGCTGCCCTGCCTGCCCAGCAGCCAGCTCTCCTCCTGCGGTGGACCCAAACACAGAGCTTTAAGTTCAAGTCTGACACGCTTCCTTCAATGGAGATGTCTACTTTAGAGAAATATCGTTGTTTTTCTCCTTCCACGGTGTGTGGGTTTCAGTGTGCTCTCAGCTGTTACATTACCGTTATTACTTCTGAAATTCATGAGCAAAATTTTTTACCTGCAAGTTAAACATTTTCTGTCAATCACTGTGAATGCATGACTTCAAATTTCTTGTTATTGAGAAACGGGTGCGAATCCAAACGGTGCCACACGCCTACATGCACAGATAGTGATTCAGGAGGGGAGACGTACAGTGGAGCAAGAAAGTGAGCAAGAATGTACTCCGATTAAACAAAAACATTAAGGGCACTCGTTGATTAAAACTAATTTGTAGAGTTCTACTGCTATCATTGTGTAAATGTCCCTCTGACCTGCAAACAAGTGTCGCCCTCATCTACCCCGACCTGCACTATTTTTCCTATGCGTCTTGCATAAAATTAACATGTGAATGTATTAATGCATGTATGTAAATAAATAAGTATAACAAATTTAATTTGTTACCAGCATTGCCTCAATACATACACAGTAAAATCATCTTCGTGTGTGTGTGTGTGTGTGTAAATCCATTTAATTACAACAGCAAAGCATCTGTTAGCACATCTAAAAGAGCTGCAAACATTTCTTCAATTATTGGCTATGATTCTTTGATTGATCTCTTGACTCTTACAGACATACATTTGGATTCATTCAACTAACTAAAACAAACAGCTCCTCCACTTTCCTCTAATAGTCAGATTATTTTAATTATCGTTTTATTTGTCCAGGTTTGGCTAGATTATGTCTGTCTCTGAGATTCCCATATAAACTCCACTCCAATACAATTACAATTAATTAAATTGAAATTGTGGCACTCCAAGGTAAAGTTTAAAAAAATTGAAATAAGAAGAACAACAAATGAAACCAGACCTTTGAGAAGATCAAACAATCTTCTTAAGAACAACATTCCTTTACTTTCTGTAAATTACTAGCATGGCTATCAACACTTTTCAGTGGAGGTACTTTTTTACTGAATAAGTATCTCTCACCAAATTCATGTAAGTACAGCACAGTAGTTTTTAGAGATTACTGATGGCTGGGTATATATTTGTTTCTGTTGAGGAATCTCCAAAACTGAAAAGATTCATCTCTAAATTTTTACCAACTTCCCTTCTTTTTCTGTAGGTCTGAGGCAAAATCCCAATAATTCCAATTAAGGGTATAAAATAGAGTATAAATACACAGTTTCAATTTTGATCAAAGGCATAAAAGGTAAAAGCATTTCTTCTTAAAAAGCAGGGGACTTGTTCACAATAATATTAATACAGAATAATGTCACATCTTACACTTTTTCTCACATTGACAGAGGTGAGAACCAGTCTTGATTATTATTTTCATTCTAATCTATGAACTGTTTTCTTTTCTATGGTGCTCCTGTTTGCCACAGACAAATGTACTGACTCCCTTTGAGAAGTGCCACCTTCACTCTCTCTCCTGCTTCTGCTTGTACCTATTCATTCAAAGTGATGCAGAAAATCTGGAAAAATTAAAGTTGTGGCAACAAAACAGAGTGTCAGTCCCAGAACTTAATGGCCTGGCTCAAGTGATGTATAGTGGGCATTATCCAGCATGTCTAATAAGTTGTTTACTCTTCATGAAGTGGAGGACCCTCAGGGGAAAAGCTGTTTTTCTTCCATATTTGACACATCCACTGGTAATCGCATTTATCTCCATGAGCATCACTCAACACACATCATAGAATACAGACTACGATTCTATGATCTATTAAATTCCTCATAGCTTCCTGCTGCACGTACTATCTATATATACACGACTTCCTTTTCTTCCCATTAAACTGCTTCCCAACTCCTCCTCTGGTCTCCTCCACTGCTTTGCTCTCATTTGACTAATTATATTCACTGAGAACGGTGTTGACAAATTCATTTTGAAATCCATTAGTCCCGTGGCGTTGTTTAAACAATGTGCACGTTAATGTCCATTGCTTTAATACCCTTGATTCACATTCTAATAGCCGTCTGATAAATCAGGTTATCTGCGACACCTTCTACACACCGTGAAGAGCGGAAATTAGAGAATTATTAACTATCCGTGGTGTTCTGTCGTGTCTGGGTCTGTTAGGAAGAAGAGGAGAGGAGATGACAGAGCAGAGGAGGGAGAGAGAGAGAGGAGAGAAGAAAAGACAATAATAGTGAGAGAGCTCAGACACCGGAGAGACAGATGAGTTAAAGGAGACCAGAGGGAAAAACAGAAAGGGATAATAAGGAACATGGAACACAGCAACACTAAGGGATGGCAAATCTAGATGAGAATAAGACAAACATTAAAGAGAAGGGACTGAAGGCACGATGTAAAACACATAGTGAGAAAACAAGTAGCTGTTTTAAAAGCCTTGGTCACTTTATTCCCCCTCTTATGAACTTCATGTGACAGAAAAATGTTTTGAAAGGCTGTACAAAGTGGACGATCAAGAATAACAAGTGAGCTTCTGTTGCTTGGACTCAAGAAACCTAATGAACTAATGGATTTGTGTAATATAAAATAACTACAGCTTATAATGTCTGTATTTTAATCTTTCATTCTAAGGCATGAACACAAAAACCCATGAGGGACACCAGGTGTGATGTGTCGAAGATAGTGGTAAGTTGACAGTTTAATAAGAACAGAAAGTTGGAATGTTCACACAATGTATTTATAGGGCCAGTATTAAGGGACCAGAGATAAAAGCAGCATGTCTCCACAGAGAATAATGCACTTATCGACTACTAGATATTATTATTATGACTCATGGGCTATTAATGGGGCTATTATATCTGTCATAATGTCATGTCGCTCATGTCCCTTAGAATGACCATGTTCAAGCCTAAGATACGCACAGTTTGGCTTTGACCAAGAGTTGGCCATGTTGGACACAAGAAATTTCCATTCACAGTACAATGAACCTTTTTACAATATGTAGGAGACTATGAAAAAAAAACAGCAATTTATTCTAATCTGACATTAACACCAAAAACAATACAAAAGTTTACAGGTATCAGTGAGACAAATAAAATGTAAACAAGGAGAAACGGTTTAAGTGGACAAATCATGGGTTTGAAGGTTGATAAGATTGTAAAAACACTACTCAACAGTTAATAACGCTATAAGACCTACTCTTACAGCCATGGAAATCTATCCACACTGTTGGTCAAATGTTTTTTTATTGAATGAAATTGCCTGGGTGACTCCAAACTTTTGAACAGTAGTGTATACTGGTATATAACACAATATTTTGTCTTTATTATTTCTAAGCTAAGACCAACATTAAAAACACCATGGAAATGTTATATTCCTCATTTGTTCAGTTGCAAGTGTATTTTGTCTGTTATTTTAGTCCACATTTTCAACATTTCATATGTTCCTCCATTTAGCTCATTTTCAGATTGTGGCTACAAGCTGTGAAAATTTAATTAGTATCAATGTTGATTAATTCAGGAGCTACCACTGAAACTGTAGTATTTTTGGCTTCTCACCCAACAGCTGATCACAGAACTACACTGAATCTGTTAAGCTGGACTTATTCAGAACTTTGCAAAGTGGATTTGATATTAGATTCAGTTCAATAACATCCTATCAAACCCCAGCCTCAAGTGACACATACAGTCATACAGTCAGCACACATGTTGCTGCCTCTCCACTCTTATTCCTCCTCCTTACCGACTGGCTCAACCTCCTGATTTAAATTATCTCAGAATTTCCACTCCACCTACTCTCTTGCTCCTATCTCTCGCCAAATCCTGGCTGCTTCTTCCGTTTCTCCTCCTTTCCCGACTCTCCCAACTTCCTCCTCCTCTGCCTCTCAGTGCCTGCTGAAGCCAGAGAGAACATCTATTGGTGTCAGTATCCCTGCCTGTGGTGCCCGGTGGAGTGTATGGATGAGACACAGAGGCCTGATTAGCTGCTTGTTTACCTAGCACCACCACCACCACGATCACCACCACAGGGCTTCAAGGGCAACGCCAGTGGATCAGCTCCCCACGTACAGCAACCCGCATGAAAACACAGCTCACAGACACACTGTGCTGAGCACTTCTGGAGCGAATGTCTGTGATGTGTGCGCCATCATGCCCCCGTTGAGTCACCCACCACGGCACAGGGCTCTTAATTAAGAGGAGTGTGTGTGTATGTATGTGTTCTGGGGGCGGAGCAGCTGGCAGGAGGCAACGGGGCCAGAGAACATCTGCAGGAGGCCGCAATGCAACACACCTGCACACACACACACATACACAGTCACACAAAAAATACACACAAACAGGCACCTACAGACAGGTGACAAATTAAAGGAAAAACTTGAAAGAATGGGCGGAGGAAAATGACCAATGTAGACGCATGGTACAGGTAAAGACTTACCAGCCAGTCATGCTGTGTGGCAAATGCTAAACAGGTCCAGTAGATTTTAATTTTGTATCAAGGTGGCAGGATTAAATCATCTACATGTTTTGAAAGAAGGATCGTTGTTGGGGAATTGATGGCAGGAGCTTCAGTCACACTGACTGCTGGCTTGTGTTTCAATCAGAACAGTGACTCAAGTGACATCGGTGTTTAGATCCGTCTAAAAGGCATCAGCAAAAAGGGTCAGAAATCGTCAATAGCACACATTTGATGACAGTGATTCTTGTGCATGAGCGTGATATGAAATGAAAAAAAGAAGAGCAGCTCTTCCTCAGGTGATTGAGCATCTTAGTGCGGGACATGATCTGACTAGCAGCAAAAACAGTCCATTAACAATTATATAAAGGAGGACATTATAGCAAGATGCAGTACATGAACCCCCTCATCACAAAGATATACATTGTACAAATGTGGCACCATTTACCATATTTTCAACAAGTGGTTGGGTGCATGTGTGGTATAAACCAAAAGGACGGTACTGGCCTGAACCACTGAACCCCTCCATTGAAGGGATCTGGTGCACGTTTGAAGCATTTTGCTAGCATGGTTTGATCCACTTGTCCACTTTAGAGGGAAGGATCACCGCAAATCAATACAAAGCTCATCTAAGTGATACCCTATGCTGCAACATTTCTATTCTGAATGGTCTCTTCCAGGATGACAATAAGGCATGAGGGGTCACCGACTGATTTAATGAGTATGAAAATGATGTTAATAATATGCTATGGCCTTTGCAGACACTAGATCTCAACCCATTTAAACACCAGTCTGATGTTTTGATTGACATGTTAGATAGGGCTTTCTACCACCATCATAAAAGCACTAAATGAAGCGGTAACATTTGGAGGAGAAGAAGTTGCATCCCCCAGTACATGTTTGTGTGCAGAGAAGCACTGAAGGTGTTCTGGCAGCAGGTGGTGGCTCAACACCTTTCTAAGACAATTCAGGTTGTATATATAATAACTGATCAAAAAGTAATCAATAAGCAGAGTCTTAGTTGATCAGTTTCTGACTGGCCGTTTGTTCACACCACAGGAAGTGAAAATAGTCATTAACAGACATTACCCTTTACCGAGTCTTTCCTTGCAGTTGTTTGATAGCGATTAAAAATGTCTGGCAGGTAAGGGTGGGATGAATTCAGGGTAAATGATGACCTCAAGGAGGTGCCACTCAGAGAAACTCAGGGTTTCCACCAGCAAAACTAGGACTGGCCTGAGAGGAGCTCACTGGCCCAGTCTCAGGGAATGTGTACAGTTTGTTATCTTGTGCACCCCAAGACAACACAATCAGGAAAAGGCAGGTAAACACTTCACAGATGTTTCTGGGGACTGACTGGCAGCAATACAGTAGGGTCCAATGGTTTCTTTGATAGTTTTGTAAGGATAAGGTGCTCAAACTTTAAGAAAATGTTTCATCTCTTTGCTTTTTTTCTGACGTATTCAGAATCACTGCTTCTTTTGCTATGGCTATTCAGTGCATGTGCTTGTAATATTTACATTTTGTTCATTATTAGCTGTTGTTTTGTAGTTCTCCATAATGTAGCACACTGTTAGCAACACTAGCCTTTAGACAATTAAATTAACAACATAAATGTGCAACGACTACTCGACTAATAGCTCAAACTATTGCCTAGTATTCCACTACGAATACCTTCGGTCGGGGGAAACTAAAGTTTTTCCATTTATTTGTCACCCATCTGCACACATACATTCGCTGGTAGATGAACACACACAATTAACTACACACTATTGGCACCAGTTGGCAACTCACACCCCTGAGAACAGACACGGAGATACACACTCGCAGGCACATACGCAGACCCGTTCAACACTGCCAACGCCACTGCAGCCATACCAGTGGGACTGTCACCATAGCAACCCAGGACTGGTCATGTCACCCTGGTTTAGCGAGACGGGTGACAGCGAGAGAGAGTGAGAGATAGGCAGGCGATAAAAAGAGCAAAAGACAAAGGCAGGGAGCGAGGGGCATTAAATACCCTCCACAATGCTTGGCCTCAGTCTTGTTTTGAAACAAAAGGGTAAAGAGAGAGAGAGAGAGAGAGAGAGAGAGAGACAGAGAGAGAGAGAGAGAGAGAGAGAGAGAGAGAGAGAGAGAGCGAGACAGAGAGAGAGAGAGAGAGAGAGGGAGAGAGAGGGAGAGAGAGGGAGAGAGAGAGAGAGAGAGAGAGACAGAGAGAGAGAGAGAGAGAGAGAGAGGGAGAGAGAGAGAGAGAGAGAGAGAGAGAGAGAGAGAGAGACAGAGAGAGAGAGAGAGAGAGAGAGAGAGAGAGACAGAGAGAGGGAGAGAGAGAGAGAGAGACAGAGAGAGAGAGAGAGAGAGAGAGAGAGCGAGACAGAGAGAGGGAGAGAGAGAGAGAGAGACAGAGAGAGAGAGAGAGAGAGAGACAGAGAGACAGAGAGAGAGAGAGAGAGAGAGAGAGAGACAGAGAGAGAGAGAGAGAGAGAGAGAGAGACAGAGAGAGAGCGAGACAGAGAGAGAGAGAATCCAAAGGCGTCTCATCCACTGAGCAGCTCTGAATGTGAGGAGGTCAGCAGCTTAGAGGACTTCAGATGCACCATAGGGCTCTCAGAAGCCAGTCTCCTTTTTTCAATAAGTCAAGAGGAACTGTGTGGTTGTGTAACGCATGCACACACATGCACAAACGCATACACACACACATGCGTGATGTCATCATGTAGATAGAAAGAGGAAAGATAGAGAAAGGGAATGGGATTTTGTCCTTGCACTGGGGCAAAGGCTACAGCCGAGGGTAAAGGATTAAAGGATCATATCAGCCTTAGTGAGTTTTCTTTATGTCCTGCTGTTATCTGTTTCAGACCTTATAAGGAATTTTGCTTTTCTTTTGACCTCCGTTACCGTTCTGTATTCATATCCATGTTTTTAGAACATTTCACATTTACTGAAGTAAAGGAAAATATTAGTGGATGAGAGAAATTTGGAAATTAAAAATAGAACTATTGCAAAAATCTCTTTCAGACTTGGTCACGGTGGAAAATCTGGTGTCTCAATAAAAGAAAATTGCAGTGTGAACAGGCAAAGCAAAGTGATGACATACAAGAGACATACGACTTAAACACCCACTGAAACTCCACTGAAGAGATGAAAAATCAAAAAAGGAAAACTGTAGAGCAATGAGTAGTAATTGTAATGTTCCTTAGATAAATGAATTAAAGTATGAAAGAAAATTAATACTGTGTTCCATCATTTGAGATGTAACTGGTGCTCTTTTAATTATGTCATCTGTTCTTGTATGACGGTTAATGGCTGCTTTTTTCAATATGCTCAACTCTTCATGTTTGTATAGCAAATAGAATGATTTTAAATTGTATTTCTTTTTTAGATGTATTGTTACATTCTGGCTGCAGGAACCAGACTATAGGGACTCTACTAGCAGCCAAACTATGGGCCCCATTTTTATGGCAGTGCAAAGACCAGCGTCACCAACTTTCAACAATTTGGTAACTTCCTCACCTTAAAATTTGTTTTGCACATCTGCGTGGTATTTTGGTGGCAAGTCCAGAGCGCATGGTGCACAGAAACACAAGGAAAGCTGGAGATTCTTTAAAATCAGGCAGTTCAAAGTGAATTTGGTGGAAAATGTGTCATTGCACTCAGAGTAGACCTCTTAAAATGATGTCAGTTCGTCTGCAGCTACTTTGGTAGTTTTACCAATAAGAGCAGCGTAAGGACTTGGATGAAATTTGCACCAATGATGAAATTATTTCTTAAAATGTAAAGAAATGTTTCTAACAAACCACTCCTCATCCAGTAGATATGACATACAAATGTGCATTTATTATGTTTGAGGCAAAACGTCAGTAAAGTGGTGTGCAACGGTCTATAAATTAGAATAAGTGATTCTTACAGTACCGATCATCTACAGCGGCGTTATACTACGTGAAAAGCTTCTCCTTCAGTTCATTAAACCCATGCAGCCACCTGAAGGCATTAGGACACAAATGTTGATAAAGCTGCACCCTCTAATTTGAGAGTGAATTACCATTACACACGACTGTCCACTGTGCTGCCTTAATTACATCATGTGCAGATGACACCAGGCTGCCACAAAGTAACCCCATTTAATAAAACACACATTGTACTTGTTCTTTATGACTCAGCCTTCCCCTGTCTGTGTGGGCAAAGTCGGATTATAATGTTTCAAAAAGAGCATTTTTTGTTTTATTCTCATAATACATTATAATGCAAAAACGGTTGTGTTGCATTTTCAAGCATGAGGTGGCCATGTACGTGAGATAAAGTGGAATTAAAACTGATTATATATTTGGATTGATGTGATCATATAAATGGCTTCATCGAAATGATGTATTTCAATCATCATTAATTAAATAAAACCCACACCGTCTGCCTCTGACTGCAGATTTGAGATGTTGTGTGTGGTTTGCTATTCAGAGAACAATATAAAGAAAGATTAGACGAGTCCTTCTATTTGTTGACCTGTTGTCATGTGTCAACAACATGTTTCACAATGACAAGAGCAGTGATGTTACTGAATGAGTGCATTTTTAAATTACCAATATATATATATATATATATATATATATTTTTTTTTTAACTGATTTACGATTTATATTTCAGATCATTGTTTGTTGCATTACTTCACCATATGAGCTGAAATAGGAGGTATGCTCAAGACCTGCAATTTTGAGTTTGTTGTTAAACTTGGCCGTCCTAAAGCCAGTTCTGCATCTCTGTGTGCTAATTAGTGCAGACTCTAAAAGCAGACACAGTTCTATTTGTTACTACAACAGATATGAGTGGGTCATTAAACACATAAACACACAGGGCTTCCGTGAACGTTTCTGGCTGTGACTTTGAGCTTTTTACAGTGCTACAGCAGCTGCTTCACATTGGGTTGCAGCACTGTGTCGGTGTTACTGTTCCTGAGGTTTGCTGAACACAGCTAAAATAGCACAGGATACCTGGAGAACTGAGAACTTACCACAGTGTTTGGTCTCTGTCGATTGCAATCATGCAGTGCCAAAACAGAACACTTTGAAATTCCCTTTTGCATATTTTGGGACACACTCTGATTCACATTTTTCTTAATGTTTAAACAAAAATATCAACACTGGTGTCATATCTGTACACTGGGAGCAAAAAAAAATAAAAATCGCTTGCATATAGCCTGGAAAACAAGGGGTAAAGAGCTGGCCTGACTGTTTTAATATGAGGTGTTGTGTTTCTTGGCTGGGTGCAGCCAAGAAAAACTGCCAGGTTACAATGGTTAACTTGAACATTTATGACTGGATATTACTAGTCAAATGGCAGCCAAGCCGGTGATGAATGAGTCTGCAATGGTAAAGCATGAAAGCTGCAGGAACGTTTGCTTAAAGTAATGCATTGCTCTTTTTGTGGGCTGGGGGGAATAAAGACGTGACTTGAAATATCCATTTTGGTTGATTTGCATTTGTCATGAATACCGTGTAGTGTTTCAGATTTACATGAGTTTACCATCTACTACATGTCTTGTTTCACACAGAGAAAGGTCTAGCTGGTGTCTGAACTTTCCTCCTGTGGAAAAATAAATGGTAACAGGAGCAAGTGCTGTGTGCTTCCCTGAAAGATGAAGCGGAATACAGACTACCAATCATCAAACCCATGGTCTCATTTGTTTACAGTAATTGCACTGGGGTATAACTATTAATGGTATAATGATGTTTAAAGATGGGACAGAAAGCACCTTTAAATCATCTTCTGTTTGTGTTCTATATGTGGGTATTCAATCACTGTGTTACACAATAGACAAATTGGCTTATTAGCTGCTGAAACTGATTTGTCAGAGGAAAAAAAAACTCCTGTACTAAATAATAAAATTCAAGTCATACTAACAGAATGTACATGTTGCTGCTTTTGGAGGCATTTGAAGGTTTAAAATACATATCTTCATTGTATATTTCTTAAAAAGTCAAAGGTTGGTATTGAACAAGCTTTCTCTGGCTTCTACTGGAAAATGGTCAATAGCATAATCCCTCGAGTCTCTGACTGTCTGTACATGAGTTGTGAAATGATGCGTAACAACAAAGACAAGAACATACAAATACACAGAGACGTACTTGTATCGTTGCTAGCTGCTGTTGTTTGTGTGTGTGAGGGAGATGTAGTGTGACATGGGATGTGTGCATATTCATCAATCAATATTTCTTTTCCTATATGATATATATATATATATATCTGATCTGCAGCCTAGCGTATATGTGCTTGACCCTTCATCCCAAGAGAACCATAATACACCTTCATAATAAACAATGCGTCCCAGCGACTGCGATGACTCGCTAAGCAGCTACTGAAGTGGAAAAGAAAGCCACATCAGTATTCACAAAGGCACTGCTTGAAGCTTCTGAGCTCATCCACTTCACACTAAGAACGTTTGCATGAATTAAATGACATTTTTGAGATACTAGAGAGTGGTTGTTTCAGTTTTTGATTAACTCACCTTGTTTTAAGAAGCTTTTTAACACTGAAACAACACTATATAGGTGAGATTATCACACCCCAACAGCGGATTTTTGGGGTGTGATATGTACTCAGTGGAGTTGAGAAATTGCAGGAGTCATTACGAGAATTGGGTGAAGTCACATCATTTTTGCAAAAAAAAAAAAAAAAAAAAAAGGGCAGCTTATATGGCATCTGGAACACTTCCAACACTTAAATGAACAAGAGCTGATTGAAACATAAGTACAAAACTTGGCCAACAACACTTGGATATATCAGCTGATTGGATAAAATGCAAAAAAAAAAAAAAAACATACATAAAAACATATGTAAGAAGATAAGAGTAAGAAATCCAATCTAATCTAAACTGAACTCAAAGTGGTTAAAGCGCCAATGTGAAGCTAAGCTAACAATGACAATTTATAGAAACATTTATCATGTCAAATCATTTTCCTCTTTAGATTAAATTTTACATTTATACATATTTCAGTCTATAGTCACCTACTGTAAAGTTCTATACTCTTTTGTGCAACAACAAAGCAATGCAAAAATTTTCACCATATAAAGAGCATCTTATGCTAAAGAATACAGTAAGATTAGAGATATCTGTCATGGCAAACATAAAATAAGCCATGGTTTAGAAAAACAACAACAAACAACTAAGTTGAAATAGTGAAAACAAATAATAAGGGCTCAGATTTATGGTATTTTTACACCATCTATAAATCTGTGCTTATACATTGAGAATCACTGGTGAATCATCACATGGTGACAGTGGAAAAATAATCATATCGTGATTGTGCTAGAAAATTACTCCTAATTCAATAAGTTCCATATCTGGCCAACAAATTCAAGTTTAAGATTCATTCTCTTTTTAGTTCTGCTTGGTAGAAACAAGAGAAACTGTACAGTGGGTTTGTCACGTTGAGCAACACCTTTCACATCATAGATAGTCAACTGTTAGCAGCAACTCCTCATGTGAAAGAAAACTTGATTATGTGGATAGAAAAAGGTTTGTGCACAGACCAATTAGCTCTGACTGCATAGAGTAAAAACTTTTAGACGATATACATGCTAACTACAGTACAGCACTGGATGACAATGGGTGTCAAAATATCTTCATGTTGTTCTCATGCTGCGATTTTTGTATTTCTGTCAATTCTATAAATTTTAATTCAACAGTCCACGCATCTCCTCTGCAGGTGCATGCACATTGTCGGCAACATTTGACCAAGATTGCAATGGAAACCGTTTTAGAGTAAGCATTGGAAAGCTGTCGTAGAAGAAAAAGGATGGTAAAGACAAATGTGACAATATTATGTAAAACTTTAGCAGTGCCAGCATGTCACCACTGCACAGGTCCTGAGCTGGGTTCTACCTACTTCTATTTGTCCGACATACACAAAAATATCGGAATTTTTTGGATGGAGGAAGGAAAAAAAACTGCTTAGTGGTCTCACAGACTCCGCAGATCCATCTCAATGTTTCAGATTTCAACATAGAAATGCTGCATCCACAGTTCAGCTGCAGTCAGTTATTCACCAAATCAGTCACATTTAGTCGACTTTAGCTGTTCACTGTTGGGAGGAACAGCAAAGGTCACACATCATGAGTGATGCAACTAAAACACAATGATTTTATGAAAGATTGCAGAGAATAAATTCTGTTTTGATGCTTCAACTAAACCAGCACAGTTGGACTGAGGAAATAAACATGCTATGATTAATTTAGAAAGTCTTACGTAGAAGATCATAATAAGGACATAATCTTTGTGTGTACACCCATATGTGTGTGTGTGTGTGTGTGTGTGTGTGTGTGTGTGTGTGTGTGTGTGAGTGAGTGAGTAATACAGCAATGAAAACGTGCTCTGGTTCCAGCCAAATTCAGCATTAATGACCGACTGAGATCAGCTCTAGCAGTGGGATCAAATACTCCGTCTGCTAAATAATGTAGTGTACAGGGCCAATGACAGTCCCGTACGGACCACAGAGAAAGCTGCTGGGACCCTAATGTATAGCAGGTACTGTAAGTATGTCAAGCCACTGCTGTTAAATACTGCTGGGGGAAAGATCAGTGCCAATTCTACACTATTTATATGTGTGAGTGTGTGTACGTACGCACGTGCAGATTTGAGGTTGCATGCGTGTGATAGTGCACACGAGTTCGCTTGTGTGTTGTGTTTGTGATGATGTCGGCAATGTGTGTCACTCATCAATAATGTACAGCGCTTGGTTCTCCCCTCTTCAAAGCCAGTGACACTCTAGTGTTCCACATAATTAACTCTCTCAAACACACACACACACACACACACATTCCCTCACACACAAACACACACAGCTAAATACAGTGAAGGAAACAGCAGACAAATGCATATAAATGAGTTCAACTTCTAAAAAGTCCATAGAAAATTCAAACAAAAAACTTGTCTAAAACACGCTCTTTTAAAATTCAATGTAATGTATCTTAATAGAGTGAAAAATAATTTATAGTCTTCATAGTCTAATCCCTCTTCAAAAAAAAATACTTAAGATATTAAATGACTCTAGAAAGGTATAATCAGCTAATCTGGCAATAAAAAAACAACATTTCTAACATTTAAAAAATATATTTTTAGATAAAGGGTTATTAAAGCTCATACCTCCGCAGGATAACTCATCTTAATTTATTAATTTGTTTAATTTCCACAAAGGTTATCTGCCTCCCAGTGGCCATTAGGAAGCAAGGCAAAAGCTACACATACAGTAGCATACTGAACCTGAACACTTTTAAACTCCATGAAAAGATCAAAGCCAAAAACAAGAAATGCATACTTGTCTGTGTAGCCAAAGCCTGTCATGTCATGTTTCTCTGAGCAGCACAAATGTTCAAAAACGACAAAAAAATACACACTTGAGTGACACTGGTGCACTAGATGGTGTGTTCATTCATTATAATGAACAGGGGCACCGTAACTTATTTAGCCTCAGTCCCACACACACCATCCTGCTGCTGCAAATACTACTGCTGCTCCTGTTTCAGTCATGTTTGATGAAAACCACAGAGCCCAGCTAAGTTAGCAAATGATTTAAGCCTTTTTCCTTTACAAAGAAACTTATACTTGGCACCTGGTTTTACAAATGTACGGAGAACCGGAGAGGAATCAAAATGTTCTGGGAGGCAGATGAATGTGTTGTTATATTTGTTCTTTTCATGGAATTTGTTGATAAGAACAAAAGTACAGCATATCACCACGATGAATAAAAATAGATGTGACTATTGTATATAAAAATGAGGACCTTAACCACAGGACTGCACAGTAGCTTGGTGGTTAGCACTTCTGCCTCGCAGCTAGAAGATCACGCCCCGGCCTTCCAGGGATCTTTCTGCATGGAGTTTGCATGTGCTCCCTGTGCATGTGTGGGTTTTCTCCAGCTTCCTCCCACAGTCCAAAAACATGCTGAGGTTAATTGGTTATTCTAAATTGTCCGTAGGTGTAAATGCGAGTGTGATCATTTGTTTGTATACGTGGCCCTGTGATAGACTAGTGACCTGTCCAGGTGTCCCCTGCCTGTCTCCAGGCCCCCACAACCCTAATGAGGATTAATATAGATAATGGACCTTATCCACATTCCTTTCTACAGGTGTAATGCTATGGAGATGACAAAGAGTGTGATGTAATGCAGCACTCATATGAAAACAATTAACCCATATGTCCCAACTTGGGTTCTCCGTTCCCAGGGGACTGGGCTTCTGAATGTCCCAAAGGTCCATAAAAAGATGGTTGGGGAACGGGCTTTTTCATTCCGGGCACCAACATTATGGAACTGTCTACCTGCTGAAATCAGGCAGCCATCGTCCACTGATGGATTTAAAACTAAGCTGAAGGCCCACTTGTTTACTTTTACATATGAATCTTAAATTGTTTGTTTTATTGATGTGTTTTTCAATGTTTTGTTTCTGTTTTTACTGTTTTTATCAGTTTTTATCTGTTCTTATTGTTTTTATCTTTGATTATCTTTGACTGAAAGCACTTTATAAATAAATGTATTATTATTATTATTATTATTATTATTATTATTATTATTATTATTATTATTATTATTATTATTATTATTAAGTTTCAGATATTTTTGCTACATTATGTCATGCTCAAGTAATTTTTGTCGCAATATCAAGGACAGGTAAGGACAAGTGGATACAATAAAACTAAATTGAGACTTCCAGAAAACTCCAATCTGACTGGATTTAACATCTAAAATCAAAAATAAATAATAAAATATAATAATAATAAGTAACAAAGTAATAAAAGAATATGTCCTCTGGTTGTTATATGCAATACACACTCAGTTAAAGTCATTTACAGTTTACAGAACACACAACAACAAGATGTGATGACATCA
Source organism: Amphiprion ocellaris (assembly GCF_022539595.1). NCBI lineage: Eukaryota > Metazoa > Chordata > Actinopteri > Pomacentridae > Amphiprion > Amphiprion ocellaris. The sequence continues at coordinate 30,820,911 of NC_072774.1, forward strand.
AAGCACAACTCACAATGCTCTTTGGTTTTTTTCTTTATGAAAAACAGCTTTTAAGATGAATTGCAGTTCATTTCTAATGGGGAAACCCAGATGAAGACAGAGGCTGGCAGATAGAAGTGAATCACCATGATCGTTTTTTAGGAAAAATAAACGGTTAATAAAGAAATAATCAAGCAAGAAGAGCAATGATGATGATGATAATGCATTTGTGTGTGTCACTGGATTTTCTTCTTTTTTTGCTTTTATTGAAACGGATTAAAATAGTTAAAATTTCAGGGCTGCAAGGATCTATTTTTTGACAACTGTGCTTTGAAATCCTGCTTCAGCAAGGCGATGTGTAAAATACACACAGACAGAGATGAAGAAACATCTGCACACACACACACACACACACACACATATACATAGGAAGTGAGTGGTGCTGATGCCAGCTTGGAGTGATGGTAATATCACAGACTGGAGGAGCTGCTAATGAACAGTGTGAATGGGAAGAAAGGCTCCAGCTCAATCCACTAATTGCCTTAAAAGCTTTTCGTACAATTTACCCTGTCAACAGAGATGGTGGTGGTGGTGTGTGTGTGTGTGTAGGTGCGTGTGTGGGTGGGATATGGGATAAGAAAAAGAGATAATTCTGAGAAAACATATTGTAAGAAAGCGAGGAAGGAATGCACAATGGTTTTACACCTACGCAGACCCAATCAGACACATGGTCTCACACATGCACCAGGACGTCTTGTTTAGCTGAAGCCAGTAGCATTTAAAACTACAGCCAGACATTTCACACACCCGAACAGAGCCACAAAACACGCAGAGAACTCACATGCACTGACTGCCACACACACACACACACACACACACACACACATCCATATATATATAGTATCATATGGCCATAACTTTTACACACAGACAGAAACACACTGCAGGCTAGGAGCTGCACAGTGCACTGCAGTGGTCCCCGGCCCTCATTAAAGTAAAAAGCCTGCTGAGTGTCTTAAGCAGCATTAAGGCAACAGCAGAGTCATAAATACAGCAGCTCTCCTCTCTGCTCTCCAGCACGGCTCCCTGGCCTATTGTTCATAACGCACAGCTCAAGGGCCTGAGCGACACAGTACAGTACTGTACAGCCACACAGATCTCACTGCATCAAAGCATTCAATAAAACACAGCGCTCAAAATCAGACAATTTCTGCTGACACAATGCTAAAAAGACTAGAAATGTAAAAGAAAAAGACTTGAGTCAGGATAAATCATAATATGATGCACACATTCTGATACTGTTCCGTATTCATTTGATAGTTTGAATGCATTCTAGTGATGTTCAGTAAAACACAGTCAAAATTAAACTTTACTGATTTTCTTAGTTTTATCCTCAAACAGTTGAAGCAACCACTGTGGTTAAGTTTAGGCAACTCAGTTAAAAGTCTTTTCCGATATGAATCAAACTTTCTGGATATCTGCCTTTTGTCAGGCAAAGTTTAGGCATCTGAAAATGTTTGGTTCAGGGAAAAACTAAAGTCATGCCTTGGTGGTTAAAGGAAAACCAGAGTCGACTCTTAGTACAGAAGACATGATGCAAACTGCAATCTACTGTTCCAAAGCATACACTTAGCTCCTCCATATGACTTTTTTCTTGTCTTACCCTAAAACCCAAGACAAAATCAATACACTTCAGTAGATTCAGTAGGATCAGATCAGCAGGCAAAGTAAAAAAGACAATTTTAGTGTCAATAACCAGTTAAAGTGTAATAAGCTGAAATGATAACCAATTGTTCAAGTGTGTTTTTGAAACATAAATGACCAAAAGCCTGTTTTAAGCTCTAAAAACGTATAATTTGCTGATTAATGTAGACCTCAGCAAAACATGACTGTCAGCTTGTGAAGACTTCGCCAATTCCTGGATGTTTTTCAAAGATACGACTACTAGACTGAGCTTGAAATTCATCATTCACCATTGGCCATCAAATATTAGGACAAGGCGGATGTCACAGACAAAAAACAACAAGAAAAGTGGACCAAATGCTTTTGTTGTGATTGATTAATCATGAAATTATCACAAAAATAATCAATAATGAATATTCTCAGTACTAGCAGTGACTGTGCTGAGTTTGGAGGGAACACATAGAACTGGAGTCTTCAAAATAAAGGAATTCACTTCTACCTCATTCATCAAGCAGCATCATTTTCTAAAAAAGTGTGAAGAAAGGTTAAGTCACTTTCTGGTACACAAACACACACACACACACACACACACACACACACACACACACACACACACACACACACACACACACACATTCACCAACACACGGTAAATCCTCTCTCTGTGGGTTTTTCTTGTTAGATTAAAGGAAAGTCTTTAAAACTTGGAAGTTTGGAGACATTCGTCTGCTTTGTATCTGCCTCTGAGTTTATTCTGCTTGTATGTACAATATATATGGAAGCGTGGGTCAGTGAATGAACATGTGTCTTCAAGCCGCGATATATGCACAGTGTTAGTGTGTAATTATGGGCTAAACATCCATTTACAAAGCTGCTGACTGGGGATTTCATGCAGCAGTGGTGATGTTGGAGAAGCAGCGGTTAGACATGTCGCCCGGTTATTGTCATCAGACAGGAAACCACCCCACACACCCCTCTCCCACCCCCAGCCCCCAAATTAAAAAAAGGAAAACAACCAATCCACTTGCTGTCACACACAGCTGCTCAGAAGATATCCGACACATGTCCTGTATCAGCAGCTGTGACGAGCATACCAACTATTCAAGGATGGGTGGGGGTTGATCGTATGGTGGGTGGGGGTTGATCGTATGGTGGGTGGGGGGGTATTTGCTGGCAGGGAATAGTGAGACAGTGACAGGTCACGACCTCTGAAAACAGGGGTATGGAGGGTTAGCAAGGGGCAAGGCTGTCATGGGTTGTCTCCAGAGGTCAGATGGGTCCGAGGTCAATTTATCACAGTCAATAGATGGATAGACAGAAAGAAGAACAAAGAGGCAGGTAGACACCCCCAAAGGGCTGATGGTGACGAATAGAGCTGCAGGGGATCGGTGGGGGGTGCAGGGGGTCAGGTGTGTTTATGTAGGTGGAGGGTTGCATGTGTGTGTGTGCCTGGGTGTGCTCCAGTTTTTATGCACGTGCTCAAAACATGTGTTTTCACATTTTGTGTTTGTGTCTGTGGAGGTGTGGGCATTGTGCTCGGTGGAGGAGTGTATCTCCAGAGTATGGAGGCCTCCACACCTCAAACTCCTCCCCTGAGTCTGCTGCCTGTCATTATAGACAGCATGGAGAGGCAGAGCTGGCCCTGGGTCAACACCAAAGCCAATACCTGAAGACAGACAGCAGACACGTGCACACACAAGCACCGCAATCACATGCACACACACACACACACACACACACAGCCAGCAAGTCAATAACTGCAGCCCATTATTGAGCTGGCCAGGTCCAAGTTCTGACACGAGCCACAATTAACCCTTGAATCCTCAGTGGGCTGCTGGATGTTCATTCAGAGTGGCTAACGAGGCTAAATGTGAGAGCAGTGGCTTCGGTAACGAGACAGGATAACTGTGCTGTGTTCCAGCCTGAGCAGGTCAGCTCTCACTGGCCCGGAGGATAATATCCCACTTCCAGATTTATGTCAGAGCAGCTCTGCCTTGAATTACCTAGTTTTGTTTCTGGAACGCCAACAGCTGACTGTCACTGGACCAATAAACTGAACTCCTCTTATCTCTGTCTCACACACACAAACACAGGTGGCAGCCTAGAGTTTGGAGAAGCAGGGTAAAGGCTGCTTTATTCTTCAAACAAAGTGCTGTTCACAGCGTCTGCACCAGAAAAGCCCCTTCCACAGGTCGGATTGGGAGGAGGGTGACAATCTTTTTTCACTGGCAGTCTTCCAGCTGTAAGATGTGGCAAAAAATGCAGCAAATTCAAGTTCACTACAAATTCTATTCTCTTCACATTCTTTACTGTAAAAAAGATTGCTTTGAAAGGGTATCAGTAAAATCTAACAGGGTTATTCTTAGTTTTGTTATCGTCTTCAGTTCATGACCTTTCTATCCAGAGTTACCTCCTGTGTCCACTGGATGAGGCAGAGTTCCAGGTCCATCATGCTAAAAACTCCAAATGATGCCACTGCAGCTAGTGTGTAAAAACCTATTGCAGAGATCTTGATTTTTTTTCTCATTTTGTTTCTTTTTTTATACAGTAGGTCTTCTTGTTCTTTAATGGAGCAGCTTCTGTGTCTTAACACTCTCAAATGTGTTTAAATGCCAACTTCTTTTAGATCACTGGGTTGAATTTAAAAAATAAGTGCCTTCAGATTTTACCGTTACATGCACTGGTACTTGCAAATATGTAGGCATGTATCAAATTTGTTTAAAAACAGCATTAAGAGGAGAACCATATTTTAAGAAATAGAAAATTAATGACTGAAAATGACGTCAAAATGATTCCAGAACGTACTTGAACAGGCCAGCAGGGATCGGTAGCTTGCTTAATGAGATGGGCTTTGCCATCTAAAAGCTCTGGTGGCCATGAGTCCTCCATCATCTCCAACATAAGCGATGCAGTCTCAGTGGCCTCCTCCAAAGGCTGACGGACTGTGTATGTGGAGGCCAGTGAAGGTCGATGCCATTTACTGATACCAGGTCCATTCCAGCTACTCACAACCTGAACCTCAATGCAGTGCAGCAGCTCGGACTGGTCACCTGCTGGGAACCTCTGGGGTTGACTTTCTTTTTTCAGCACGTATCAAGGTGAGATCATTAGTTTATGTCTATTTATCTTTAATTGTGTGTGAAAGTAACTTTTAGCTGTTGTTGCTTTATTGAAAACGGATCATTAAAATCTGCGGTCATTATCAATATCGGCAGAAATTAAATATTTTATTGTGATGACTTTTTCATGTAAATTGTACATTACTAGGCCTTTGCACTTCCTGCACCTATTTTAAAATACGTATGTGCCTATGTGACATGTAGGTGCCTCTGGAGGGATTTTATGTTGAAAATTTGTATGTTTGTAAGTCTTGAGTTAGCAAACAAGTGATGTGGGTTCTGCTTAATATTTTAATTCTTTTTGTGTTTCAGTTTGAATCTTTGTGAGAAATAGACTTAAATGGCCCTCCAGGAGGAGCAGTTTTAAAACAGTCAAGTTTTAATCTGTTTCAACATTAACATCTAGCAACAGACAGCCTTGAAAAGACAGGATAAATCTCACAAGTTAGGTTTTAGTGTGAAATTCATCCAGTGAGAATCAGCAGATGGAAGTTGGTCCAATCAGCAAGCTGAGCAGTGGATGTGACTGACTGCTTGTCATGTCTTCAAGCGTATGAAGAAGTCTTTTTATTACAGGTTGTAGATAACTGAACCACAAAATGCAATGATATAATCATGACACCATGCAGTTTAACTTTTTTCTATTTTACTAACGTCTTCAAGGTCAGTGGAGGAGCTAGACGGTTGACTGTCTTTGGTCAACCAGGACCAAAGGTGCTACAGTAAGTTTCGTACAAGTTACTAGCGCATTCAGTCAAAAACAATCTAACTCAAGCTTCTCTGATGACACACTGTAGCACTTTTTTTTTTTTAAAAAAAGGAGAAGGGCAGCAGGAAAGGGTGATTTGTAAGCACTGCAGCAAGAGACACAACAGAGCCTTCCTTTTCCTTTTTGGTTCTATTCCTCTCCTCCCCACCGTTTATTTTCCACTAGGGCCGTTATCAGACGCAAGTGTGCGGTGAGTGGAAAGGGGAACGCAGAGAAAATAATTACCCTCTGCCTCAACCAGCTGGTTTGTTCATAAACACGCAATTATGATTTCATGGCAGTCCATTATATACCAGCCACTTCAGGGCAAAAAGCTCTGCCAAGGCATGATCACTGAAAACATCTTAAACACTCTGCAAAAGCTAATACCTCAGCTACGGAATGCAATTTTCTGATTTCCTTGGCAGGTCCTCAATAGCAAATCAATTAGTCTTTGAGAAATATGAGCAGAAGTCCTGTAAAGCTAATGTGTCTGGCCTGGGAGGACGGTTAGCACATAAAGAGGGCACCGGCAGCAAACAGCCATTGTGAGAGTGGGACAGGGTTTGGTCACATTCTGGCAGGTTGTTTGTTTGGTCAACTGTTGTCAGATATGATATTTCAGCAGCAATGATTGGATCTTGATTGACTGTGAACAAACCTGTGCTTTGTAGCAATTTAGAAAATTACAGTGATTGGCTGCAAAACGGTGTTACAATTACTAGATAGACAGATGAGATCAAAGAGACAAAAAGGACGAACAAAATGCACTGACATAGATAAAATGATCCCAAAAAAGAGCTGACGATGACAATGTATTCATATTTATTTAGTAAGTTAAGTCATGTAACTCTGACCTTTTTCATATTTACTCAACTGATTATCCAGTGTATTATTTGTAGAGACATTTAATGAAAACAAAAATGGCTAAAAAGGATACGTGATGGTGTTCTACAATGTAAAGGTTACGTAGATCACAGTGTTCTCACCAAACTTCTGCATCCTTTCTCTTATTTACATACTACATGCCTGCTGTGTCTTTCTGCTACCTGACCTATCTTTTGTTTGTTTTCAGTGATTTTACCTTTCACATTGCATTACCACTGCTACCACTTATCTTCTATTCTGATCACAACATATTTCTAAAACGGCAGCTGATCTCCTCTTTTAACACCACCACCATTATTCCCATCTGACAAAGATGCCTCCTAATCCAACTCTGTCTTGTAGGAATTATGTTTAAAGCTCCCTAAACTTGCGTTCTGATTTTGTTCACAGTTTGTTTTCAGTGAATGGAGTGCTATATTTATCTAGCGCATCAGCGCTACAGGGAGGTGTTTGGGGTGGATGGTGGGCGCACAGAGCTTGAACTCTGATACCAGAGTTAGGAGTTTTTACAGGGGTGTAGAAGCAAAAATAGCAAAATTATTTTTTCTATAATGAATCAGATCATGATCTTTCTCTTATCTTAACCACATTTCATAATATTGTCAGATATTGTTTCACATGATAGGATGTTCTGGCAGTTTTACATGAAAAGTCCTTTTTATATGTCTTGACTGACCAGACATGGTAACAATATTTCATAAAAACTGTTGCCAGTTTTTCGCATATGAACAGAATTTCTAGGAGACAGAAACACGCGATCAGATGGATTACTTGGGGAGGATTAAAGAAACAGGTGTCAGCACTGTGACAAAGCTGAAAGGCACAGTATACACCTGAAAATTATGCTTTTCCTTCCGACTGGACTGGACTGGACAGGACTGTATGCAGATAAATATCTAGTATTTATGTCTGCATTTCCTGACACACTAGGGACCTTTATTTTTTTTTCATTTAATTTGGCAGTATGCAATCCAAATTCTGTTTAAAAGTAAAATAAAAGCAAAATTTTAGGAGTAAAGATGAAAAGCATCATCCTAACTTGCATTATTTGTAATTATCAATTCTTACACGTAAGATCAATTTCATCTTAGTTTTATAATAAAATTTTGCTGTACACTAATTATCAGGTTTCACATTTTAAATTACAACAGTTTTAATACAACTGAATTATTGCACAGAAAAACATACGTTTAAGGGAAATGATGTCTAGATAGATAAATAGCAGATTTCCTTTTTCTGAAAAATCTTACATAAACTCCTAATTTGACCGCAGAGTGGTTAACACCTGCTCTGACTCCACTTCACTGTCCATCTGAGATTCAGTGCTTTGAAACCTGCTGTGTTACACCAAATTCAGTCACCACAGCTTTAAAATTCATTCCACCTTATTAAAATCTTTCATGGAAAGTATCTCTGCCTGTCTACTTATTATTCATCAACACAGCTGGTGTGCTGTAGAAGAGACCAGTTAAACTGTAAAGCTAGAAAGAGCGCAGCTGAGCAAAATAAGTCAGAATCATCTAAATTTAGGTCAAGATGAGTTTCTACCCACTCACACCCTCCATCAGTGACAGATTCCTGTGAACTCCTCTTTCTTTAGAGTGGTACACAGAGGATCCACAGCAAGCTGTCTGCTGAGTTTAAGCCCATTCTACATCCATTGCAAACTGGCCACAAGATCAGAGATCTCTGTGGAAAGAAATTGAATGGTGTGTCAACCTCGCCTTGGGTTATTCGTTGTCGCTGTAAAACATTTTCTGATATACACAGGGCCACTGGATGCATCCGTGTTCTCGCTGCCACCCTTCAAACACAGTCTATTGACCCTAAACTGTGGGTTCAAGAATGAAACCACACTGTTAAAGTAGAAGAGAGAATGGAGCAAATGAGGCAGGAATAAAAACAGAGAGATGAACACTGTTAGCAGCATGCTGACAGATGCATGGCAGCAGCCTCCAACAGGAGCAAACACGTGTGCATTTCTCTATGGGAGCCACCTCGGTGCATTGTGGGAGTTGTGCCTCAGCAGGAGGGCGTGTCACTTCCTGGTAGAAAAGACCTCACTGATAGAGCAAAGTCTCCCGGGATGTGGAGCTTTGAAATACCGATGCATTGTGGGAGCCCGGGTGTATTGTGGGGAGCGGTAGGCCCAGTGGGTGTTGTGCCTGTGTGTTGTCCCGATGATTGTGCAAAAGGCAATGATGCACACGCACATACACACACAGACAGACACACAGATACACACACCTCTGATCTATGGATACACAGCAGCTCAGCAGGATCCTGCCTTTGTTAGTTTGGAATACACACAGAAAGTTCACTCTGAACAATGCATGTATCTGTGCACCCATAAACACACATCCTGATACACGCACATTGCACAATTTACACACACTCACACTCACAGAGGGAGTAAAACTCCCCAGTGCTCCTGCTGCAAACACATGGGAGAGAGATGAAAGACTTTCACATTCTCAGCAAGCAGCAGCAAGAGATGGATCTCTTAAACTTCATCCACTGACTCGCAGCTTCACCATCAATATATGCGCAGTTAACACGTTTCCCCGAGCTTATCCACATCACGGCTACAACATCCTCAGCCGACGCTCGCAGCCTCCTCTATGGAAAAAGGTGGAAGTGTTGCTGCAGTTGAGCTGTGGCCATCCTCAGTTCATCCACACTCCTCCTCATCCACACCACCCTCTCCTCCCTGCCTCCCTCTGCGATCAATGCACTCCTCCAACCTGGACTTACATCAAAGTCACCCACTTCCCCTCACCCTCCACCACCACCACCACCACCCCCGGCCCTTCTGCACCGAAGGTTGGCTGATCCACAGGTAACCTTTTTCTCTTTCATTCCTTCTCTCTGTCTTTCTTTCTCCCTCTCTCTCTCTCTCCCTGTGTTGCCTCTCTCAGAACCGGAGAACATCAAAGACCGCTGGGCCTCACGCCAGGGGCTCCCTGCTAAGCAACCTACCCCAGACCCCCCGTCAACATCAACCCCCTAACGCCACTGCACCTCTGCCACCACCGCCTCCTCCCTGCAGCCTCCCCCTACGCCCCAAAACCTGCCGGTAACACACACACACACACACACACACACACACACACACACACACACACACCGGTATATCCACCTCCCGCCAGGCCCCCGATCGGCAGAGGCCGCCCCACGCTGACTGCACATACTGTAAACAACAAGCTGTCAACAGGGCTCAAGCGTGCCAGCCATCTGATGTGACCTATGGAACAGAAATCTGGCTGTTTTGTGAGGCTCAAGGCACAGCAGGTGGGTGTTCAGGGGAACTGTGTGAGTTTATGGGAGATAGGAGGGGGGCAAGGCTTTGACTCTGCAGGTGTAGCAGAGGTGGACTGGCCTGCTCTCTAAAAATCATGCCAATTTTTAACATACCTCTGACCAGAGAGCACGTTTTGTTTAGCGGGATGGTAAAGGTGCTCCGAGCAGCATTTTAAATAATCATGAAATAAAGTAGACCCCGATCATTTTCAGGTGAAGCCACGCTGCAGGTTCTGATGTAGCTGACATCCTCATAACGGGGCAACATGGGGCCATGCCATCTCCATGCCAAGGTAGTAAGGACTGATATGACCGGACAGCTTTAGCTGCTTGTGCTTCCACCTACAATCTACAGCAACTGTTGACATTAAATGATGCCAGTCAAGTTGTACTGTTTTGACAAGGAGAATAAATGTATGAAATTAAAAAGACTTCTGTCTTGAGTATGAAAATGTTAGAGACGATCAACATTAAAACAAGGGAGCAATTTTGGATTTGGAAATCATCCTTATCTTGCAAAATCACTGTTAAAATTCAGCTCACAATGTTTGCACAATAACACAAAAAAAATAATTTATTTTATTACACTCAAGTTTTTAAAAGTACATATAGCACCTACTGTATGTAGCTCACTACACCGCAGTCTTACACTAAAATATGTAAATGCTACATTGAGCCACAGTGCAAAAACACCAGTTTCACAAAAAAGGCTGTAAAATTGTGAGATTGTTTGTATATAGTACTTCGATTATTCTTTTTATTTATTAAGACTATTTTTTATCTATTTTTATTATTTGCACTGCTGCTAATTGTCGTGTTCTTCAGACAAATTTCGTTGTACTTCTGAACAATGACAATAAAGTCTATTTAATCTTTAATTCCCATGGTTGTCTTTTCTATTGGTTTGCATCCTCACCATGTGGCTCCCAAAAAAGTCATATGAATCGCATGTTTCTTTAATTCCACACAGCAAAGGAGCAATAAAAGTCTGCATGAGCAGGCTGCAGGGGTGGAGGAGACATAAACCAAAAGACTTTCACCCATGAGATTTTGGTTTGTGTCCTGTGTTGGCACATTATTTTGTAGCATTAGTTTCATTTTCTGTCACTGTTTGAGACTGCTTTTTGCTTCATTTCACACTACAAGACTACTTTGTCAAGTATAGGCACCAAACTGCTTGGCTTAGAGACGGTTCAAGTTAAAATACATACACGTGAAAACAATAAGCACAAGACTCAATTTTTTTCTATATTTTTTTCTATAGTGATGAACAATAACGCCTAAACAATTAAAGCATGTCACAATTTCACTGGCTTTTGTAAAATTTGTAAATTTTGTGCTGTGCACCAATCTACACTATCAATCAAAAGTTTGAACACACCTTCTCATTTAATGGTTTTTCTTTATTTTCATGACTATTTACAATGTAGATTCTCACTGAAGGTATCAAAACTATGAATGAACACATATGGAATTATGTAGTAAACAAAAAAGTGTGAAATAAGTCAAAAAATGTTTCAGATTCTTCCAAATACCCACCTTTTGCTTTGATTCCTGCTTTGCACACTCTTGGTATTCTCTCCATGAGCTTCATGGGGTAGAACCTGACAGATGTGCCTTGTCAAGGTTAATTTGTAGAATTTCTTGCCTTCTTAACGGGGTTGTGATCATCAGTTGTGTTGTGCAGAAGTCAGGTTGGACCACAGTTGACATCCCTATTTGACAACTGTTAGAATCCATATTATGGTAAGAACCAATCAGCTACGTAAAGAGAAACAACAGTCAATCATTACTTTAAGAACTCAAGGCCAGTCAATCCAGAAAAAACTTTGAATGTATCCTCAAGTGCAGTCACAAAAACCATCAAACAAACGACAAAACTGGCTCACATGAGGACCGCTTCAGGAAAGGAAGACCAAGAGTCTGCTCTGCTGCTGAGGAGAAGTTCATCTGAGTCTCAGAAATGACAAGTTAACATCACCTCAGACTATAAATGCCACACAGAGTTCTAGTAGCAGACACATCTCTACATCAACTGTTCAGAGGAGACTGAACCAATCAGGCCTTTATGGTCCAGTAGATGCTAAGAAACCACTACTAAGGAAAAGCAACAAGCAGCAGAGATTAGTTTAGGCCCAGAAACACAAGGAATGGACATTAGACCAGTGGAGATCTGGACTTTGGTCTGATGAGTCCAAATCTGAGATCTTTGGTTTGTGCGATGCAGAAAAGGTGAATGGATGGTCTCTACATGCATGGTTCCCATCATGAAGCATGGAGGAGGAGGTGTGATGGTGTGGCGGTGCTTTGCTGGTGACACTGTTGGGGATTTATTCCAAACTGAAGGAACAGTGAACCAGCATGGCTACCAGCATCCTGCAGCGACATGACATCCCATCTGGTTTGTGTTTCGTTGGACTATCATTTATTTTTCAACAGGACAGTGACCCCAAACACACCTCCAGGCTGTAGAAGGACTATCTGACCAAGAAGGAGAGTGATGGAGTGCTGTGTCAGATGACATGGCCTCTACAGTCACCTGACCTAAACCCAATCCAGATGTTTGGGATGAGATGGACCACAGAGTGAAGACAAAAGGGCCAACAAGTGCTCAGCATCTCTGGAACTCCTTCAAGACTGTTGGAGAACCATTTCAGGCTCTACCTCATGAAGATCATCCAGAGAATACCAAGAGTGTTCAAAGCAGGAATCAAAGCAAAGGGTGGCAATTTGGAAGAATCTAACATATAAAACACGTTTTGACTTATTTTGTTTACTACATAATTCCATATGTGTTCATTCATAGTTCTGATGCCTTCAGTGAGAATCTACAATGTAAATAGTCATGAAAATAAATAAAAAACATTAAATGAGAAGATGTGTCCAAACGTTTGACTGGTAGTGCATGTACTACACATATATATATTGTGGAGTTTGGACTGCTCATTATCGTTCTCCAGTATATCACAAAACAAACGAAACAATGTAAACACAATTACTGTGGGGTGTCATATCCTGAGTTTTCTCACCACATCTGTTAATAATAACAAAACCTCTGGCACCTACTGAACGCTAACTGTCTTTGTTGCTAATTACAGCACATCCTCATGGTAGCGTGCTCATAACAAAACATTGCATGGCTGCTATCCACAACCCCTTTGCATGTTGTTTGATTCCTGAGTTACTTAAGGCTAAATGCACAATATGACCCGATAATGTACAGCAGGATACATGTAGAGCTGATTTGTTACCATTAATAGGTGAAATGTGACAATGGATTATAAATCAAAACCTACATGGTAGGTATGTATGGCAAGGATGTAGTTTACACCTTATTTCATAGAAAATTCAAATTATGACTCTAGGATGTGTGCAAAGTCCATTTTCATTCCCTCATCCCACCAGCTTTCCTCTCTGTTGTAACCCATCTAATAACTATGAAATGCTAAAAATAATACCAGAAATAAACATGCAGAAATTTTAACAATAAGGCATGGCATTATCACTGAATGACATCACTGATTTTGATGACACGTTATGATTTGTAATTTCTAAGCAGCTTTTGTATAAATTGTTTATAACATACGGCAGTATAGTTGAACACAGCTATGGGATATTTAGGAGATGATTTTATATTTAAAGTATAGTATTTGACACTTCCTACAATTTCCTACAGACTGCATTATTACTGTGTGACAATATTGTAATTAAAAATCTCTTTATATAGAAGCTTCTACTTATAGATGCCTAATTATAGGTGGAGTTAAAGTTGGAAAAAAAATACATAAATAAGTATTTAGAACTGCTTACAACCACATTATATTGATTGTTAACCATTTATTAAACCTAATATACTGCTTCTATTTGCTAAAGGCCACATTAATGCAAAATCACAATCTCTAATCTCAGTTCCAACAAATGTTCCAAGTGCTTCCTGTGCGACTGATGGGATTAGACACCAATTTTGCATTGATTAGTTGGCACCAGTGCTTGTAATTAATTTACAATACACAATTTCTATAAAATAATCCATCAGTTGATTTATGTGTGCTCTCTACCAAAGCCTTTATTGTGCAGGAAGAGCTGAACTGAAGTCATTAAACAAAAGTGTGGAGTTTCCTTTTAAGTTTTCTTCCCCAAAGTATACTTTTGGAGCTGTGGATAACAAGACAGTGAATGTGGTTTTGATAATTTGGGGGTGGAAAGATGTCAGTTTACAGTAAATTCAATTTCAATTGTGGACAGATTTCTTGGCCCTCGTCAGATGAAACTGCAGTAAAGGCAGATCGTTGGCACACAACTACAACTTCTAATAGTCAATAAGTGTTTCCATATGTGTCATACTGTCAAATAGTCATCTGTAAATGTCTTCAATATACTATTTAACAGTTTTGTCTGATACATTTCAAAGGAAATCTAACTGCTGAATGAATTATTGTCAATGGCAACATTTCTGTAGTTCACAAAGTACTGCATTCATGCAGACTCATGCTAAAGTGGAAAGGATAGGTGCTTGGAGCACTAAATGTTGTAGTTAAAATTTATTCAACAAAATCTGAAGTTTTTCTGTTATTAATTGGTTTCGTAGGTGTATTGGTTTCTGTCCAATATTTAACTCAGACAATGACCATTCCTTACCCTAACCTAAGTGCTTTGAGTTGACTTAACACTGCCAAGAGAGGATATTCTAGAGAAATGAAACTCAATAAATTGACACTGAACATATCCAGGAAGCACAATGTTTGACACTGCAAATCAGTTGCATATAATTGTAATTTTAAAAAGCTGCATACAGTTATCGTACAAATCAGACAAGTTTTCAATTCTTGAGTCACGAGTCTCCATTAGGGGACCAAACAGCACTCAAGTCAATTATAATAACCTGCATCGACACTTTCACTTACAGTGCATTATCCAACAAGTTCCAAATAAATAGGATAAAAAGATGGCTGCTCTTGCTGACCTGAACATGACATAATGGAACACTGAAGTTTAGGAAATTTGATACAACTGCACCAGTATTGCATTGCATACAGATTGGTAAGCTCCATAATGTAGTAAACATTAAACAGCTTGAAGAGAAATAACAGGAAATCCATGGGAAATCATGAAGGGACAAAACTATATACCGTAACAGGCTGTTGGTGCGAAAGATAATTGAGCATGCAGTAAAAACCACAGATAGGATAATTCATGCTGTGACTGAGATAAGACGTTGTGACAATGCTGTAGTCAACTCCTCTCTTCTCAAACCCAGATTTACGTCTGATATCCTTTTTGTCTGCACATCCTGTCTTTTGACATGACTTGTACGACTGCACTCAATCGCTGTCTCCCTCCCTGACTATTGTCTATATGCTATTATTACTGTCATCTCCCCCACTCTTCCTCCTTTCTCCCCCACTCCCCCACTCCTACCTCCACGTCTCCTCTCAACTCACACTCAGATTTGTGGCTCTTAATATTGTATCTGTCTACTAGAAGGACAGGAGCACGGGAAATGACATGTTTCCGCCTGGGGTGAATACACACACACACACACACACACACACACACACACACACACACACACACACACACACACACACACACACACACACACACACACACACACACACACACACAAGCTGACAGCACACACTCAGGCATTGGAGACTGCGTGGAGCTCACAATGTAATTATGGGGAAACAGAGCAGTCAGTTACACACCTGAGTGCAGCTCGGATCAGAGCTGGGGTGTTACTCTGACACTGATGGGGAAAGCCAGGAGTTAGTCTGTTAAAACACAATGACAGACAGCTACATCTGCCGACATGGCCGCGCTGACAGACCAAATATTTGGACTGAAGAGGAAAAGGGAAAGGACTATGTGAAACATGAAGGTGACACTTTGGTGTGGTGCCTTTCATGAATGTGAAGTATATTGCACAAATGTGTGTGGACGGAGATGTCTTATAAAAGAGATTCCACAACGTATAACAAGTCTTGTGGCTATCTCAGTATTTCATGGGAAGTGTGGTGCTGAAACTCTAATCTAAATCCTTTCAATCATGATAATAAAATGCATAATCTGTGATTCTTCCTCAAAGTCATAATTCAGTATTTTGGGAACTATTCTTATTTGCTTTGTTTTCGCAGCGTGAGATGAAAGGATTAATACAACTTTCCTGTCTGTGCCTTTAGTAGTGAGGTGGTGTCAGGAGGCAATTAGCTTAGCTTAGCTTCAACTAATGACTTGAACTAGAGCAAAGCCAGCCTGATTCTTTCCAAAGGTCACACCTCAGTAATCAGCATGTATTTTGTTTATGTTGGTTAGTAAGCTTTACATCGTGTCCCAAAAGTTTGTTCTCCCCACTGGACAACATGTTTGATTGGTTGTCACCAAAATGGTTTACACCTGGTCAATCAGGTTCTGTTTGGTTGTTTGTCTGGTCAAACTGTCAGGTCCCAGTAGATAAATTTCTTGGTTGACCGAAATTCATTACACTCATAACCAAATTTTGGAAGTGCTGTTACCATGACCAAGAGTGAGGGTGGAAAAGCTCCTCTTCCAGAGTCTGAGATTCATGCACAGGCCATTGCTCTTCGGAATGCAGAAAAAATTCCTCAGCTGATAGCTCAAGCCCTTGGCAGAAGTATCTGCTGGGTGCAGAAGTGATAGCAAAGGTACAAGAAAGGAGGATCCTTCAAAGACTCAGGACGTCCATGTGGCCGAACTGCAAGAGCCAAGGATCTGATGAGAAAGGCCGAGGGTAAAAGACACAGGTCATGCCAATGACTCAGTCAGAGGCTGAAAAATCTTGGAGAAGATGTTTGTTAGAGCTCTGTGCATCGTTGTTTAAAAGACACACTGGGGCTGAAAGCTTACAAGAGGCAACGTAGTGTTGGCAGTGTTGTCGGAGTATTTGAAATATGTGGTGATGGATGAGTAGCTGGTGCAGTCATTTGTATAGAGGGTGTAGAAGAAGGGGCTGAGCACACACCCCTGGGGGGCGCCGGTGTTGGTGATTAAGGTGGATGAGATTGCTGAGCCAACTCTGATGGCCTGTGGTCTGTTGCTGAGGAAGCTATGGATCCAGTGGATGAGAATAGGGGACAGGTTGAGGAGTTGGAGTTTTTTGATCATCTGGTGTCGTTGTATTGTGTTGAAAGCTGAACTGAAGTCAATGAACAGGATGGATGCAAAGGTGCCAGGTGATTCCAGGTGTTGTAGAAGGGAATGAAGGAGACATGCTACTGCGTCCTCCGTTCCCCTCCGGGCCCTGTAGGCAAATTTATATGGGTCCAACAGAGGTCTGACTGTTGGAAGGATGGAATGGAGAACAAGCCTTTCCAGGCACTTCATTATGATGGCGGTAAGTGTGATGGGATGGTAGTGGTTTGGCTCAGATGGGCGGGGCTTTTTGGGAACCGGAATAATTGTGGAGGTTTTCCAGACTGTTGGAATGTGTGCTGATCTGAAGATGGAGTGGAGGATGGGTGACAGCTCCATAGCACACAATTTCAGCACCTTGGCTTGGATGCTGTCTGGACCTGGTGCCTTGCCCACTTTACACCCTCTCAGTCGCTGGTGTACATCGTCCACTGTGAATGGAGGCTGGAAGGAGCATCTGGGGGCAGGGCACTGAGCAGCTCTTCACAAAGGGCAGAGTGATCATAGGTGTCGAAGCGTGTGTAGAAGGAGTTCAGAGAGTTGGCAAAAGTAGCGGGGTCGGTTGTTACATGGTGCCCAGTGCTAGATGTTGTTTGACCAGTGAGGACCTTGATTTTCTGGTAAGCTTGCTTAGTGTTCATGCTGCTGAAATCATGCTCGAGCCTGTCTTTGTATTTGAGTTCGGTCTTAATTATGTCATTTTTAATTTTTCTGTTTAGCGTATTGACAGTATTCCAGTCCCCACATTGGAAAGCTTTAAGCTTTTCTTTCATGCTGCTTTTAATGTGAGATGTGATCCAGGGTTTGGAATTTGGGTATTTCTTTAATTTCTTTATTGTTCTTGTAGGGATGGTGGATGCAACACAAAATTTAATGTAATCTGTTTAATGTAATCAAAGTGAAGGGGGGAAATACTGGTTATTGAATAAATTGATTACATTGCATATTCAGTCTTTAAGCTTTGTTTTTCTGGGGAGAACAAACTTTTGGGACACAGAATACTTAAACAGGCTGGTTGTCTTAGCTTAACTGCACATAGCTCCTTCTAAAGTGAGCTAGATCAATTGTCTTAATGTTATTGGATTTTCTTGACATGCATCTGACAGTCAGTTCTTTTCACAAGGGAAAGCTTTCATTTTAGTCAAAAATTCATATCATTGACAAAGAATTACAACTGGTAGGTTGATATGAGTGTTTTACCCAAACAGTAAATTTAACTTAAACAATGTGCTGTAAAAGCTGCATTTACACACAGAAACTGCACTTGAAAAATGTGCAAAAATGTTCAACTCTTTATTTTACAACAGGACAGGAGATGTATATTTTCAGATACCTCACATAAAGTCTGATATCCAGGGAATGCATTCACTCAGGCTCTATTGGACATATATCATATATATATATACATATATATCGTATTTGGAAATATTTAAGATAAATCTCTAGTAAGCTTTGGTGAAACAGAAGAATTCTGACAAAAAACACCAACAAGAAAAGCAAGCACTGAGTGTGACATGTACTGTGTGTACCACAGGTATGCCACCATATGAGAAGTTGTTCTGTACTAGTCATGGAACGGATTTCCAATGATTTGGACTCCAGATGATGTCTTTTCATTTCCTGGCAGCACCACTGTCTGTTCTCCTGAGCTGCTTCAGAAGATTACCTTGTGACCTGACAAAATCCCTAATGGAGTATCACTCTGCAAACTGACGGAGGTTATAGCTGCTGGTTCAATGTATCAAAGCTCCTTCTTTTTATTGTCCTCATCCACCACTGAAGGTTGGCTCAAGTCAGGTATTGAAAATCCCTGACAGGATGATAAATAATGGATCACTGTTTCCCAGATTGCCTTTACTTTACCTTTTCTAATGAACATTTCTACTAATTTTAATTTTCATATACACAATAAAGTCAGATTGATGCCATAAAGAGATTTACAAAAATTTACAGAAATAGCCAGTAAAGGAAACTGAAAGTGCAGTGTTACTATTGTCGATGGCTCAAAGGCCCTCAAAATGACAGACTGCATGCTACTTGTATATGATAGTAGGACCAAGCCTCTAACCAAATTACCATGCATAAAGAAGTGTACCGTTTGAAGAGAGTATCATGTATGTATCAGCAGTTTCTCTCTAGAAGAACCAGACATGCAGCTCATTAAGTCCACGGCCTGTCATGTTCACACTGAACCTTATCAACCTCTACATGACACAACACGACTGTACAGCAGATCCAGACTGAAGGAATGTAGAGCCGGTGCAGCATTACAGTACTCAGATCCATGTGTCTCATCTACACTGTTCACTTCTGTCTCTCTTTGTTCTGTTTACCGGAAGGTTTTGTTTTTATAAAGCAAATCCAGGAAGAAGACTGCATTATCATTTTCCTTATTTACTATCACATCATTCACTGCTGTTAGTGTGCATATGTTTGTGTGTGGATATGTGTGTGCACGTACAGTACCACAGGGGACGAAAGGGCCGGTTGATAAATGGCTCAAATAATGAGTATTCCCAGGAGCTCTCAACTTAACTCCAGTGTAGGACTGCTGTGATGGAGATCTAGATAGATACACATGTGCGTGCAAATTCTGCAGTCTGTGGCATAAGCTTACAATCTAATCTCAAAAGTATACATTTGTTGAGCTCCATGTGCAGATACACACAGTATATCTGGCATCAAAGAAATGCATAAACCACTGCGGTACAATAAACAGATACTTGTTAGATACATTTCTTTGCTCAGCAGCACAAAGCCTGATGCAGGAACATGCATCCCAAGGTATCATTAACCTTGGCATGCTTTTATATATATATATATATATATATATATATAGCCATTCTTGATGGCAGTATATCAGTCCATCCATCCATCATCCATGCACTGTTTAATCCTCATCAGGGTCATGGGGGGTGGAGTCTATCCCAGCTGACTGAGGGTGAAGACAGGGGACACCTGGACAGGTAACAGTCTATCACAGGGGTACATATAGAGACAAACAATCACACTCACATTCACACCTACAGACAATTTAGAATCATCAATTAACTTCAGCATGTTTTTAGTGTGGGAGGAAGCCGGAGACCCAGGAGAAAACCCACATATGTACAGGGAGAACATGGAGACTCCATGCAGAAAGATCCTGGGAAGGCCGGGACATGAACCAGGGATCTGCTAGCTGTCAAGTGGCTAAGGTCCTCATTTTTATATACAGTAGTCCAACATGTATTTTTATTCATCATGCCAGAAAAATACTTCAAGGATAGGGTTAGTCATCTTTAAGCTGCAAGTCGAAAGTGCTAACAAGCCACTGTGCAGCCACAGTATATCTAGTGATTCTTACATTAGGATGCCCTATACTGTACAACCCTGTAAAGAACAGACAGATCTTTGTCGTTTTAAATTTCTCTTGACACCGATTTGGATACCATAAGTTAGAATCCTGTGGGCTATTACTATATATTGGAAACAAAGTCTAGTGGTGACCAGCAATCTAACTAAATAAATCTAAACACAGTTTATTACAGAAACTTATTTACCTCCAGCTGCTGACAGAAATCAGAGGAAAAACACCCCCTATTTCAACTTGAAAGAAAATGTGTCCACGTTGCCACTATAGTATTTATTTTGTTCCATTTCACAGTACATGAAAAGAGGCTTATTGCTCAGCAGAAATGCATGTAAAAGAAAAACACTGGTATATTAAAAAAAGAAAAATCACAACACTTGCGTACATCATTTAATTTCATTTCCTTCTGTAATATTGCCGTAATAAACTTGCTGGTACTGGTAGGAAAATTTCAATTTCAACAGTATATATAAAGAAATAGATATATCTCTATGTCAGCATTTTATCATTTCAATTTAACTAACTTTGTATTAAATTTACATCATATAGCAACACAAGTTGTGTCAGCTACTCATAGGTCAGTTTAAATGTTTGTCCTATAATATTAGAATGATTATCAGCCTGCACATCCTGTCTACAGATTTTCTAAATCCCAGGGGGGAGCTGCCAGCCATTTGTCTGTCACAGGTGCTACAGCAATAGAGGTCTTCTGCTTGACCATCTCTGATTTGCTTAAAACTTTTTGTTGTTGTTGTTGTTGTTGTTGTTTTAAAATCATAAACTATGAATACTTAAAATAGCATCAGTGAAGCTTTAGACTGATATATCAAGAACTTTCTGAGATTTTTTTTTCTTTCAATAAGTTTTGTGACAAATTAAATTTGAAGCTATGTTTGGATGGCAATATTTCAGGAACTACTAAAGATACAAGTATGAAATCTTAAATATCATTTGTCATATGAACATTGAGTTAAGTCGATCACATAGCCTCTTATGGGTGGATTATGGGTGAAAAAAAAGCTCTCATGAAAGGACCCATCATTGAGGTCAGATAAATAAAAATATTGACAATGCAGAAGTCAACAAGTGACATTTTTTAAACATATGTAGTTGCATGTCCCAATAATACTAAACAAAACATACAGAATACTTATTTAATATGAAATATCTGATCAAAACAATTGTATTTTGTTGAACTTTTTGAATGGATTGAACAGGAATGACAAGTTAAGACAAGAACAAAAAATCTTCTAGATAGGCCGATCTCAGATTCTGGTTTAATGACATGATGAGAAATAACTGTGAAAATTTCAGACTTTGATCTTTATTTCCTGAGATATTGTCATCCAAACATAGCCTTAAATTTCAGTGTGAAAAAATTTGCTAAAAGTTGGTTGATGGGCAAATTTTTAATTAACCGGAAAATATTTTATATATCAAATTAAACCCTCACAAATATCTTTATAAATATCCAGGTTATATACCATAAACATTTTAGGCAAAGCAGAGATTATCGCATCAAAGTTGTTTTACAAATTTTATCATTTGAGAAGGAAGGACCCAATGGTCAAAACTGTAGATAGAATATTCAGAAATCTCTACTCACAGCCTGACGATGTGTGTTATAAAACCACACTTCCCCTTAAGTCAATCTTTTTGTTTGTTTATTTTTCTCCTATCTTAATAGGATGAATATAGGTACAATAGAATCGTCTTTACTTTTAACTGGTAGACAATCTAAAATTCTTCTATTTATTGGCCATAAAACATCAGATATTCCACAATGACTCTGTCAGTGGGAAAAGTTGAATGTTCACGTAGAAACTGGTGAAATGTGATGATGATATTTTGACTGTACATGTGGCACCTTCAGATGACTGCATATGTTCTGTCTGTGAGCACACACGGCCAGTCTCCATACTGGTCCAACACATCAGACAAAGAAAAGGAGAAACAGTGGCAGACATAATGGCCCAGTGAGAGGAGCAGCGGCGTGGGTACAGCTCCAGCATCAGCCACAAGGTACAGCACCCTGCATGAATATCAAAAAGCTGCCTCCCTTTGACCTTGAGATTAATATTTAAAAGCTGGCTACACACACACACACACACACACACACACACACACACACACACACACACACACACACACACACACACACACACACACACACACACACACACACACACACACACACACACACACACACACACACACACACACACACACACACACACACAGTTCACATGTGCCCTGCAGCCTGTGGTGCACTGAAGTCTTCCTCATTAACTGACTGTTCTGGTCTGATTTTGTAACTAAATACTGTATAATGGAACACAGATTACATACTGTGTGTTATAACACATATGGATTACACAGATGCAGATGTAATACCAACATAATAAACACCTGAAATATTCAAATACCATAACAATGTTACCGCATGCTTTTTATTTCATGTCACTGTGATGAACTATCTACAAGAAACGTGTTTCAAGTATGCGTCCGTACATTTCAACACTGTGTATCAATAAAAGCAAAGATCATTCTAAAACAATATGGGATGTCTATTAATATTGTTGCAGCTGGAAATAATATAAATAGGCAAGACCATGCAAAAACACTTCTGTGGTCTTTTAACCCAGTCAACCTTTAGCTTCAGCTTTATAATGTGACAACCAATTGTACATTTTTTTTGAATAGTATGTAATTTTGATGAGTTCCACAGATCCATGAATCACTCAACCAAACATATAAGGAAAAAATAAACAATGCAGATAAAATAAAAATAGTAGCATAAAATGCAGTTTAGTCATTTTTGTCTCTCCTTTATTTCATTTTGCCCTTATGTCCTTTCGGTTGTTTTTTCTTCTTCATCTCATTGGTGGAGGAATGAACACTTGGTGTCTTCCGCTGTTTGTTTTACTTCTCAGTTTTGCTCCTGGTGGACATAAATTGAGTTTGACAAACTATAAAAACTGTCAGAAATCTGCAGCCTTCAATCTCTGCACTGGTAAAAATGTGTGTTTTTTGAAATAAATCAAATACCTCACAATGTGTTTACTCATTTGATTTCAAAAATATTTTAGTTCAAAGTACTGTACAGGTTATTGGTTTTGGGTGTAGCAGGGCTACAGTCCCTACTGCACTCACCTCAGTCCTGCTGACCACGATTTGCTGCACTGTTTCAAAAAAGTGATCTGGTTTTGCTTTGAAATCACATTTATGAGGAAATGTACCCCTCTTCTGCAACAAACAGATCCTAGATCAGCTAAAGGTCAAAGGGTGTTTATTTGGCATGCATGTCATATTTAATATTTATAGCAGTTTATATTTATAGCTCTCATTCTAATTTATATAGTACACAGCACACATTTTATTGTCTTATCAAAGCAGTGGAATGTTGTCTACAAGAATTCAAAACTGATAACTTGCATCAAGCTGTCTGTATTTGTTGTGTTTGCATGAAGTGCAGCTTTGAGCAGATTCATTTTAATCAAATCAGCTGCATTGTTTGTGTTTCCAGAATTAAATATGAGCCTGTGTGGTTTTTCACTAAGGAAAATGTAACTTGTATTTTTCCTGTGCTGCAGATTTCCTTTGAGACTTTGTCTTTTCCAAATGTAACTTGCACCTAATGGAATGTCATTACTTGACTGAAGCTTAATTTATTATGCGCAACAACTTTGGTTTTACTTTTCCCAAAGAAAAGTAAGATAAAATGCTAAATGGCCAACTTAAACATGGTTTTAGGACATTTTTTCCTCAGATGTTGCACCAGTGATGTTTGTATAGGTGGTTTTATTCGTTTTTTTTTTTCAAAATCAACCATGGTTGCTTTAATTAATAATGGAGAACACATTTTGTTTTAATATAAGTTTTAAGGAGGAATCAGCGATTCTATAGAAAATGTGTTAATATTCAGTTTGTATATTTGGTATATTTAGACAGTTGGCATGTGCCAGATTAATTGTCTCCCTACTCCCCACTTCTCTCTGTGCCTGATGCAGCTACTTCATCCTGGTCATTTATTGTGTATCAAGGTGAAACAATTCCTGTATTCTGATGTACTTTTATCTATGTGTGTAAATATTTTTTTATGCATGTTTTAATTTCAAGCTGAAGTGGATACATTCATAATAGGGTAGTTAAATTTAAAAAAAATAATAAATTCTTATCAATATTTATTAATATCACTGAAATGAAACATTTTATTGTGAAAACTTTTTTCAGTTATATGACTCAGGAATCGAAGTGGATTTAAATTGCTGGCTTGACCTATCACCAAAAACAAATTGTTAAGACAAGTTAATGAAAAGATGTCGTGGAGTTGAATGGAGGCAGCACTAATAGTACAGACAGAAAACGCTAGTCACATGTGTGACAGTATTTCAGCTTTTCTGTAAAATATGGACAAAGGACATACTGACAAGATGAAGATTATATAAACATAATAAACTTTACTACCAACATAAAGACAAGACAAAGAACCTCAAAAATAATTGCCATGGGAACAAACAACACTGCTGAAATATGATAACTAATGCAACTGGGACTGGAACTGACCACGAGTCATTTCAGGAAGTTACTTGCTCTGCTGGATCCCAAATACTAGTTCCACAAAAAATAAAAATCTGCATTGAGACGCTGTTCGCCCTCATAAGCCTTGGCAAGTGTCAGAATTTTTTGTTACATTATCCACACCAGAATTTTCAAAATGATTTAATTTTGAGAATTACTGTGTGTACCCACTTTTTCTAACCCGACACTCATGTACTCTCCTCTGGCATTTCCAGGTTGGTGTAATATACAATTCGGCCACAAAACACACACATAATAACGTGAAATCCTCAGCCATACACAAATACACATGCACTGTCCCTGCTCGCAGCTTTTCCTTCCACCCAGTATGCTCCGACTCGCTTCTGTCCACCGCTGTGAGAGATGCAAACAAACACGCAAACAAACAAACAAAGTGATGAGCGGACATGACGTCTGAGGCTTAGCTTTTGTTTCATCGTCTCTCTCCTGTCTCTCCCTCTATGTTTAGCGCAGTATGTGAGGCCCCAGTGCAACACGCTTCTTTGTGGAGAGACAACCTCACTGCCACAGCAACTTTATTCTGCCAAGTGTGTGATCAAAGGCTGTGTGTGTGTGTGTGTGTGTGTGTGTGTGTGTGTGTGTGTGTGTGTGTGTGTGTGTGTGTGTGTGTGTGTGTGACATATAGATAGCCAGTAGTCTGGTCAGCAGTGGCTGCTGGCTTAACTGGTTTTTGAATTGTGTATTTCATGTAAAAATGATGCTTTTGTTTTGCTGGCGGGTTGATGTCAAAGTGATATTATTACTGTGTAAGTGCTGAAGGTTTGATACAACACACAGATCAATGTGGAAATACAATTGTAAAATATTTACATATTTGAAACTGCAGCACCAACTGCACGAAGCATAAAATAATGAACTAATGTCGAATGTTTCTACCCTCTGCATGCACAACACATTTTTAGCACATGGCTGCCGGATTTGACAATCTGCTGCTAAAACAGCGGACAGGAGATTTTTTTTTTTTTTCTACAACTTGTGGCTGCTGAACAAAGTGGTACAAACACAATAAAAAGGTAATCATTAATATCTGATTATTGACAGTTATCGACAGGTGATGCAAGAAATGGAGACAAACTGGCAACGACTGCAGCTGCAGAACAATCGCTTTATAAAGAAATGCCGGTAAAATTAAAAATCGGCGTTTGCATTTGCGTCTATACGCAACACTGCAAATTGTATTTTGTTGATTTAAAGTGGATTTAGTGAAGTGTCTTTGTACGCATCAAAGGGACAACCAGGCAGGAGGTACAGTATTGACATGTCACACCCCCAACATGATACTACAAAGCTTCTCTCTGTGATTTCATCCTTCCTTCTATCTCCTTGCTCTCTTTTTTGCCTTATCTCTCCTTCCAGTGCTGCTCTCATTCTCTCTCTCCCACCCTCCCACTATCAGCGCTCCACCATCGCATTCCTTATCCACCTCCCTCTCATCTTCTACGTCTCTCTCTCAGACATGTAATATCTCTTTGTATCTCCTACTTACTTCCTGTACCTTTCTGTTCTTTCCGCTTTCACAACATCTCCACTCCCTCTTTCCATTTTGATATCCTCCACTCCCCACATCTCGTCACAGCATCTATGAACACATCCCTCGTCTCCCCTCCCTATATTTATCTCTTCCTTATCTGGATCTCCCTCCCTCTCCTTCCATGCATGCCTATCTGTCTGAATCTGCTCTGTCCCAGTCTCAGTGGGCTCAGCTCTCATAAGAGGAGGGTGCAGAGGAAGGAATGAACCTGAAATGGTAAATTGTTTATTTCTGACAGCTCCGCGGCTGCATTAAGCACCACCCGGTTCCCACAAAAGCCAGATGAAGGTAGCAATGTAAAAGAGTTGGAAAAAAAAGAAAAGCAAACAACAAAAACAAGTCATATTCATCACGGTAATTGTGTGGGTGCTTTGGGTACGCGGGCGGCTGGATGCTGATGAGGGATGGCGCTGCTCACAGGCCTCCCTGATGTCCATGAATCACAGCCAGAGTCGCTCGCCGGCCCTCAGCCGCCATAAAACAAAAGATGGAGATGAAAAATGCAGCAATTAAGTGATTTGATTTCTGCTCTACCCTCCTGTCCTCCTTTCTACCCAACCCCCTTCCTGGCCACACGCATGCACAAACACAAATACATTAAAACGTGTAAAAGCAGAACACGAAACACTGTTAGAAACAAACATGCAAAAGACGACGCACTGCTACAGTCACACATACACATGTAGTAAAGTAAATACAGTTCAGGTAGTGACTGTTCCAGATGCATATCACTTTAAAGGGCACTCATTGAAATACTTTGAAATTCACAATTTCAAACCTGGAGAGTTTTTACTTTTGTGACATTGTTCAAAATTTTTATTTTCATGTTGAAATTCAAGGTCAATGAAGTTATCATATATGGTTCTTTGCCCAATAATGGAAACAAAACATCCCAAGAAATGTATATATCATCACTTAGCACAACTACTCAGCTGTAAAATGTGTGAGTTTCAGCAACTAACCATGGTTAGTTTGACATTTTGACCACAAACACGGAAGAGGACTTAGACGCAAGTCCGTCTTTTTCCAACTCGGGAGAAAAGAGAAAGTTTGATACGTTCCTGGCCTCTACTGATTGGTCAAATGCCACAATGTAGTGTGCAGTAACGTAGCGTAATCTTTGCTGATTGGCTGGGTGAAAACCACATGCTTGTCGACCTCACTGAGAGGAAGGAGCAACGTCACATTTAATGTGTGTGGAAGTTACCAAATATGAAGGGATATGGCAGAATCAGAATTTACCTCTTATAGATCAAGTATATTATGAGCCCTGTGCAACACTTTTATAAAAAGTCTGTCCCATTAAGGAGTGGTAATTATCTTTACCAACACTAGACAGATAATGTGAGATCATCTCAGAATAATAAGCTGCTGAAAGGTGAATACAACAGACCTTCACGAGCAGCATAAATTAACTGTTAACTCTTAGTATCTAATGTGTTTACGTGTGTGTGTTGGTGATACAATAAACCGTCTTCTCATGAAGTCCTACAAAGGCGCCACAAACCACTGTGAGCTACAGCTTCAGAAAAAGACTCATTTAACCAAAGCAAACAGCTCCTGTGTTGATAGCTTCCTAATTAGCCAGTAGGTTAGTTTAAAATGCAAGCAGTGTTGTACAAATATTAGCCACCAAAACTAGCTGACAGCCAGCAGGTAATTTTATACAGTAGCCAATGGCAATGGTAATGCTTCACTCATTTACAATTCCACACAACTGAGAGACTGATAAAAAAAATCAGAGGATTCAAAATCAATGCAGCAGTGCAGATATCTGGATTTTTAAGGGCAACAGACACTGGCACACTGATGTATGACATGTACTGAAACACCCACATTGTGTGGTTTCTTTCTGAGTCCACACACTCTTGATAAGGCTTCAGCAATTTAGAAAAGCATAAATTTTATTGCATTAGAGATGCACAACATCTTTTAAAACACTACTTTTCTAGCTATTTTGGACTTTACTTAGAAAGAAGGAAATTTACACTGTAGCCAACGGCAATAATAGGAAAATACCCGAGGAAGAAGGGGGATTTGATGTGCCGCAAAGTAGCCTGGCAGATGCTGTAATTATATGGCATGTTGCTACTGGCTCCCCTGGATTGGCAAACAGTATTTGTACTGGTACTCTGTCTGCATTATACATCTAGGCATGTAAAATCTTTGGATGGGCATATCCTGACATTAAGCAAACCAAGTCATTCTAAAGCATCACTGAAAAAAGATAAGGTCTAAACGGCTCATGTCCTTTAGATACCACTGGCACTGTTCTTTGGTGTGTTTTAAAAAAAACATCAGCTGTTCATTACTGCGTGTTCACATCCCTCAGACTGTAAAGACAGCCACCAAGGTGCTTATCACAAGGCATCTCCTGAAAACTCCCTAAATACTTGATAAATCTTGTGCTACATGATCCTGAAATCCTTACATGGACACAAACATGACATTAATTAAAACATAAAAACGATTAACACATTTTGGGGAATTAAGCTGAAACTTCAAACTCTACCTCTTCCTCTGGGCATCTCAGGAGCAAACATATTAGAACAATTTACCTCCTACACTCCTGCAGAGTTGGGACTATATTTAAACACGGCTCTCTATGAGGAATATGGATGCTTTACCATTGTTTAGCAAGGTGGGGGGGGCTTGCTTAATGGGACTTGGCTAAGCATGTGTAATTAAGAGCAGGGGTAAGTGGTGAGTTGCAGAGTGCATGATGCTGTGTGTGTGTGTGAGCGTGTGTGTGTGTTTGGGAGGGATATGGTAGCATCAGGCCATGATGGAGTACTTTGCGGAGCCAAACACCCATTCAGCAAGCTGTGTGCTCATTAATCCTGCCAAACTCCACTTGTTACATGCACGCACAGGAAATCATGAGGCTAGGTAAACAGGGAACTGCTGCGATCCATCACTGCACGCCAGGAACACACTGATATAGGTGTGCGCGCACACACATGCAGCACGCACACAGTCCGATGCAGTCTACATGCAAAATGATAAGCTCGTACGCATACACACATACAGTGAAATCACACAGCACTCTGCATGCACGTGACAAATATACAGAGATAAACAGATGCAAACTAAATCATGCATTAATATTTTTTTATCTGTTATCTTTTCGTAAGTATATATTAGACTATTTTGCCTGTTTGTGATGTGAAATCTAGAACCAGTTCTCTCCTGTAATGATACAGAGAAATGACATCCAGTGCTGGTAAAGGTCTGCACTTGCTATTAGTCGTAAGAAATACGACCACAAAGCCTGGAAAGAAATCAATAGAGGTAGCTTGACCTCAGTTTGACCTCTGGTTCAATGGAGAAATTATGGGACCACACTGGCCTTGGCATTAGCTTATTTGATGTGTATTTTCCCAACAGAAACTCTCTCTTTTCTCCATCTACTCCTTTCTTTCTCCTCTTTCTCTGTCTGCATGCTCTCTTTGCTTTGTTTTCATCTCAAAGACGCACATACCTACATGCACAATCACTCCAACGCACACACGAATACACATTGTATGACAAATGCAGCATAGGGCCAGTTACACAGCCCAGTGGTTAGATGCAGCGTTGGAGTAGATCTGTTATATCTATACGCCTGCCTGGCTGGAGCATTTACTGAAGCCATCAGCGAAACGACATTCCATATATCTTTGACAGAGAGGGGAACAATACTATTTACACCAATTTAGCCCTGGGAGGGGGGATTTCCAGTTAATGGGCAACCTTTTTTCTCCCGTCTCTCATTTTAACATTTGGAAATGGCCACCCTTCAGGAGGACAGATGAGATACGTTCCCAGGCTGCTACTCACATGCTAATAAAGTCAATAACAAGGCATGTTAAAAAAACAAAACAAAAAAAAACCCTTTACAAACAAGGTCTGAATACAACACTCCATCATCACAGACACTCCCGCTGTAAGCTGCTAAATAAGATACTAAATCAATATGCAAATAATAAACACGACTACAACACAACCAGTGCAAACACAAGCAGCAGAGGAGGTAAGATCAGCATTTTTTATTTTTTAAGTCATTACATGTTTAACAAGTACAACTGGGCCTGTGTCAATGCGTAGGGTTTTACCCAATTGAGCAGCTCAAAATATTCACCCAGCGTGGTCTCGCTACACTAAGGCACCCTGGGAACGCAAATCCGATAAGGTTAAAGGTCACCGGTCACTCAGGGGCCAATCAAGGGTTAGTGGTGGAGCAGGTTCAGGTTTGGGCTGGATGAAAATGGTCAGAGAGGTCAGATCAGGTCAAACAAAGGACAAGCTGTCCAGTGGGGTTAGTGAAAGGTGACAAGAAAACTAGGCTGCATCTATATGTAGACAATACAACCCTGTAGCTATCAGAACAAAATATTAAGACTGAGTATGAGCTCTTTAATGTAGGAAATGGTCAGAACTTTTCCCAGGAATTCTTACCATATATGCTTTATTTCAATCACACAGCTCATCAAAGTTTTTTTTTTGATTTTACTTTTATGTAGCAGTAGAATAACTGATGTTACAATTACACTTTGTGGGGAAAAAGAAAATGTGCTAAACAACATATGCTCATATCTACCAACATGTGGTTCCGAAAGAATGTATCAAAGTACCTTTACAGTGGTTAGCTTGATAATAACACTTAATTTCCAATTCGTTTTAACTTCCTTCTGTATCACTATTACTTTCTCAGTCACTACAAAACTTTCAATCATTATTGTGAAGCAGAGTGGTGTAAAGTGGCAGAGAAGTAACAGCTGTCATTGCAGCTATTTTAGTGTGTTTCGTGTTTTGAAGGATGGGACATGACTAACATCAAGTCTACAGCTGCATATAAAAGTCTCTCTGCAGTCTGATTCAGGGATAACCTGCATATTTCTTGTTTATAGATTTAGCATTCCACTTCCTGCACACGTATTCTAACAGGACTAAGAGTTTTCAGTGACACTAGTTGTTCTGTGAATATGACAAAACGCTAACATGAGCCTGCTAATGTGGCTGCAATGACTATCCTAATATGTTACTATGTTTGCCATTTTAGTTTAGTGTGTTTGCATGACAAAATTTGCAAATTAGAGCAAATTGTCTGGTGCTGATGGTCATACACCTACAGCTAGAGTTCGTCCATTTCTCTCTCTGAGCAGCACAATGCAGCGGCCAGGGCATACTTTTATATGCAGCAGGCTAGATTATTGTAATGATCCCTTAGCCAATAAGGTTGTAAATCCGTTACAGTTGATTCTAGACTCTGCTGCCCAAGTGCTAACTAGGACTAGAAGGCAGAAATAAATTCCACCTAAATTTCTTACACTGGTTGCCACTCAGTTTCCACATTGATCTCAAAAGCCTTTTCTTTGTTGTTAAAACACTTAATAGTCTTGCACAAGCCAACTTGTTTTCCAATGTAGGAGCCAGCAGGGTCTAAATTTTTGGGCAGTGGCACTATTTTTGTTGTTTAGCCTCTGCACATCAATGAAGCCATCAAGATGTGATCAAGTGATTCAAGGTGTTTCAAAAAATACTGCACTAAACAACTACATTACAGCCATTTCCTTTACACAGTAACTCCATTTTCACAATTAGAAGTAGAAAGATGCAAATTCTTTGGCGTTAATGACTACCTGAAGTCTGGATCCCATGGACATGACCAGATGCTGAGTGTCCTCCCATGAGATGCTTTGCCAGGCCTTTACTGCCGCCACCTTCACTTGCTGCGTGTTTGTGGGACTCTCTGCTTTCAGCTTTGTCCTCAGTAAGTGAAAAGCAGCTCAGTTGGGGTGAGGTCAAGTGACTAACTCAGTCATTTAAGAACACTGCATTACTTTGTATTAACAGGCTCTTGGGTTGCATTCGCAATATGTTTTGAGTCATTATCCATGTCTGCTGTGAAGTGCAACCTATCAGTTTGGCAGCATCTTAGCTGAATCTGAGTATAAAGTGCAGCTCTGTATACTTCAGAATTCATCCTGCTATCATAATCTGTCAGCAGCCACATTAATAAACATCAAAGAGCAGGTTCCACTGGCAGCCACACATGCCCATACCATAACACGACATCCACCATGTTTGACAGACGATACGATCAGCTTTGGATTGTGAGCTCTTTCTTTCTGTCTGCTAGCCTTCACTTCCCATCATTCTGGTACATTTTGGTTTCAGCTGTCCTTTCTATTTTTCAGCACTATAAATTTTTTGCATCTTGAGATAAACCCTCTGTATTTGCATTCATGAATATATCGCTTTAATGTGATTTGGGCAATGATACACCAACTTCCTAAGGGTGTTCTTGACTAACTTGGTTTGATTTGTTGAAGAAGTTTTTGCTCACCAAAATAAAAGCTGAAATCATCCACTTTAGTTGTCTTAGATTGTCCTCCAGGCCATTTGGTTTTACTGAGCTCATATGACTTTATTTCTTTTGATGAATACACCAAATTTTTGGATTTGGCCGCTCATTAAGTTTCTGCTACCTCTCTTGTTTTTTTCCAGCCTACTTCAGTTGCATCAACCTCATATTAAGAGTTCCCACAAACAGCTTCCAAATTTGCCATATCAAGACTTGGAATCAACTTCAGATCTTTTATCTCCTCATTTTGTCATTAAAAAAGAAGGAAACAGGCCACCGCTGGCCATGAAACTGCTTATTAGGAAAATGTCCAATTACTTTTGAGCCAGTTAAAATTAAGTGACTAAAAAAAATCACTGTAATTTCTAAATGATTAATGCAATATTTTGTTAAATCAAATGAAACTCTACACTGCAATTCAGTCTTGATTGCTTCTTAAATCCAGTATGGCTGCGTACAGCAGAAAAATTAGTAAAACTGTAATACTGCCCAAAAGCTTTTACTGAGCCAGGTATTGGTTTTTATGCTCTGTGCTAATTGAACAATTTGCCTGCGAATCTGAAAATGTTTGAAAGAGCTGACATTCTTAAACACAAACTTAAAACCTAACTATAGGACTGTTTTTTAAAAATAATATTATATGGTCATATTTATCTTACTATAGCTTATTCATGTGCCAAAATCTTTCTTTAATATAATATTTTATGTATTTTATCCTATTTAGTTTTCTTTTTTCTTTACTTGTAACTAAGCTGTATTTTCCCACTATTTTTTTTACCTTCATAAATCATTTATTTGTAGTATTTTAATAGAAGTTCTGATGTCTCAAGTTCCAGTTTTTAACCAGAGACAAGATGTAACAAAAAAAACAGAGTAACAGCCAGAAACAAATTAACTTTAACTACAATATCCTGCAGTGCTAAAAGTGCAAGCTGAACACAAGCCCTTTTTTTTTCACTAACAGGATCAATGTTTTCTTAAACCTTTATAGCACTTCACAAACAACTGCCTATATTTCACTGTACAAATAAGTAAAAATAAATAACGGGTGACAGCTCCCTCTAGACCTTTATCCTCCTTCCATTTTAGCCTCATAAAAACAGAAATGACCCACTGAACACTTTGAACCACTGTATCAATGCCTGACTGACAGAAATGGAGCTCTGCCTCCTCCTGCCCAGCCTACACAACATAAACAGACTCACAATGAAGCCAGCACCTGTCAATCACTGGAAACCCCTCCAATGGGCAATATACAAATGATCATCTGCTAGAATCAAATTCATCAGGTGTGAACAAGTATACAGCGACACACACGCGCACACACATACATACTGGTATTGTAGATAAATGCACACATACAAACAGTCAAACACAGGCTCATATACACAAACAAACATGCACACATTCACACGAAAAATACACACAAGCATACACACATCCCTTCTAGAGTGTTGGCACCCAGACTGTAGAAGTCATCAGGGACCTGTAAAGCATTACCCTCTGTGTGACTCGAGCCACTCCAGAAATAGCCTCTGTAATGTATTCTTACCGCTGCCGTCTCTTTTGCACAATAGTGCCCTTAATAACACACTCCATTTCTGTTGGCATAAATAAGGGCTCCATTTCCATCTTATTTCATGCAAATGAGAGCGCCGGCGCCCAAACAGGTAGTGGGAGTAGTGTGTGAGTGGAGTGTGGAAGTGTGCAGTCGCTGAGTGTAGTGGCATGATTGGGGACGAGCGAATTCAAATGAGCATTGGAGAGACCCCACAATGTGCCAACGACTCCCACGCCAGCCTGCCAACGGCGTGACAGACAACGTCACTTAGTCACTTACGGGCCCCGCCGCCTGCACAAGATGCCATTACAGGGGCCAGCGCAAAAACCAATATTTATCCAGGGAAATGGTTCTCTGGAGAGAGATTATTGATGCAGACACAAGAGTTTTACTCCAGTAGCAGGCGCTGGTGCAGACAGCTATCATGGCAGCTGATTTTCTGATTCCAATAGTTCACTGTGTTTTGGAGAGCAGAGATTTGCTTTGTTTGTATCCAGGTGGACGACAAGAAGCAGTAACAGGAAGTAACTGCACTGACAATGTTTCACGATGGGGATGATGTGACTGACAGCACCATCGCCTCACAGCTAGAAGATCCTGGGATCTTTCTGTGTGGAGTCTGCATGTTCTCCCTGTGCATGTGTGTGTTTTCTCCAGGTTCTCCAGCTTCCTCCCACAGTCCAAAAACACGCTGAGGTTAATTGGTGATTCTAAATTGTCCGTAAGTGTGAATGTGAGTGTGATTGTTTGTCTCTATGTGTAGCCCTGTGATAGACTGGTGACCTGTCCAGGTGTCTCCTGTCTTCACCCTCAGTCAGCTGGAATAGACTCCACCCCTCCATGACCCTAATGAGGATGAAGCAGTGTAAAAATAATGGATGGACATTTTGTAGTCAAACTCCTGCCAGTTATTGGAAACACCCAGATAGGGGGAATTCATGCTTTTGGGGATTTTCATTCATTTATTAACTGTTGTGATATCAGAAGTTTGTGATATCGATGGTGCAATTTTATCTTAACCTAATCTACATAAACATGCTCCCTGAAAGTCAAAAGTCAAAACTTCAGCCTTGATTGCCTTGTATGCAAAGTGACCTCAACTCCCACCACTGAACTGATATCAGATCATTCACACATGCCTCCAAACAGTCATAGGTGCTGTGGTTCTTCAGTGGGTTGTTGACTTACAAATTTTAGATCTGTCCTTCAGCATGCACAGATCTATTTCAGAAGTCGGTATTTTACGTAAAAATGTAGAAAAAAAATGATCAAAATCAAACTACACTATACTGTTCTTTGTTTTCACAGTATTGTAAAGGTTTACAAATGGCAGATTTCACTGGTTAATGAGAGCTGGGTAGGTGCATCATGAGAAAGCTCTACAGGAGGTAAATATATGACAGAAGAAAATCTATGGGGCAATATAAGACAAATAAGAAGATTTTGTTCAATAAATCATGCAAAGGCAAGTCAGGAGAGACTCAGAATCAGAATACAGACCCGCAAATATGCATGATATGTCCCAATTCATACTTACATAAAAGAGGGCTTCACCAATGTAGTACTACAGTGACATGGTACACAAGCAGTGATTAATGAAGCCTCAAGCTGCTAGCCTGAAGCAGAGATGAAGTTTGGACTGCAGGGGATTGGTACACTCACTTCTCTACAACTTCACAGCCCCAGATTTTTTATACATTTTCAGACTTAGTCCTCAGCCAACACTGACACAAGGGTCATCACTTAAAGGTGTTTATCAGATTTAACAGAGCTCTCTCTGGGGTCATTACATTGTATTTTTTATTCTAATATGTGTTTACCGCATATTTGGACAGTGTTTGGCACCGTCACTGGCAAGAGGAGTCTGTTTTGAAATCTGCCTGCCAGTGGGGTTTGCATGGTCTCCTTGTTCTCCAGTTTAGGTTATATTGACTAAAAACTCCAGTTTTCCAGTGGGAGTGAGTGTGTGTGTTGAATGGTTGGCTGTTTTAGCACAGTGATCGACTGGCTACCGGTCCTGGATGTACCTTGCCTCTGGCACAGCATCAGGTGCCACAGGCTAAAGTCTACTGCTAACATGAAAAGGATGAAGCGAGTATGGATAATGGATGAATACATAGATGGGTCACAATACATTGTTATGGTGTAGATATGCTGTACTTAACAATGGCATTTTATGCCAGGGTTACAATGGCAACAAGAAGATTCTTCAGAGCAACGACAAATGAAGCAAGTTGAAGGCTGAGGAGTTTTCTCCTTTTCACCACATCTAAACAGTACCTTCCCGGCAAGCCTTCGCTGAATGTGATTCTCTATCTGTGAATGAAACGTGAACACAGTCAGGGAAGCATTGTCCTGTTTTATAATGAGAAGGTATGACAGAAGTTACCTTATGGTAAAGGTAGAACATGCCATTAGTACCTCTGTTCAGTAAGATATGATGTAGCCCAATGTCACAAAGATAAAACAAGAAAAGTACTTAAAGAGCGCAATGCTCTTCCAAGGCTGTTCATTCCCCCATATGGCATAGGCAGAAATGCAGCATATTTTTGTAGAAATGCAGCATTTATTTATTAGTTATTGATGATCAGAAATCACGGCACGATAGAATGTCCATTTATTATAGATGTACCCACAAACAAAATGACCTTGCGCTGACCACAGGCGTGTGTTACGCATGTGTACATTATGTACAGATACCGAATCATGTGACCTAAATATGTAGCGGGTGGCAGGAATTGATGGGACTCAGAAACACCCTCACAATTCCCCATAATAATCAGTTGTTCCTTACACACGTGGACAAAATTGTTGGTATCCCTCAGTTCATGAAAGAAAAACCCACAATGGTCACAGAAATAATTTGAATCTGACAAAAGTAATAATAAATAAAAATTCAATGAAAATTAACAAATGAAAATCAGATGTTGCTCTTGAACCGTGGTTTAACAGAATTATTTTAAAAAATAAACTCATGAAACAGGTCTGGACAAAAATGATGGTACCCCTAGAAAAGACTGAAAATAATGTGACCATAGGGACATGTTCAATCAAGGTGTGTCCTCTAATTAACATCACAGGTGTCTACAAACTTGTAATCAGTCAGTCGGCCTATTTATAGGCTTACAGTAGTCACTGTGCTGTTTGGTGACATGGTGTGTACCACACTAAACATGGACCAGAGGAAGCCAAGGAGAGAGTTGTCTCAGGAGATTAGAAAGAAAATTATAGACAAGCATGTTAAAGGTAAAGGCTATAAGACCATCTCCAAGCAGCTTGATGTTCCTGTGACTACAGTTGCACATATTATTCAGAAATGTAAGATCCATGGGACTGTAGACAACCTCCCTGGACGTGGCTGCAGGAGGAAAATTGATGACAAATGGAAGAGACGGATAATACGAACGGTAGAAAAAGAGCCCAGAACAAATTCTAAACACATTAAAGGTGAACTCCAAGGTCAAGGTACATCAGTGTCAGATCGTACCATCCGTCGTTGTTTGAGACAAAGTGGACTTCATGGGAGACGACCAAGGAGGACACCATTGTTGAAAACAAATCCTAAAAAAGCCAGACTGGAATTTGCCAAACTGCATGCTGACAAGCCACAAAGCTTCTGGGAGAATGTCCTATGGACAGACAAGGCAAAACTGGAACTTTTTGGCACATCAGCTCTATATTTACAGATGCAAAAATGAAGCATATCAAGAAAAGAACACTGTCCCTACTGTGAAACATGGAGGAGGTTCTGTTATGTTCTGGGGCTGCTTTGCTGCATCTGGCACAGGGTGTCTGGAATCTGTGCAGGGTACAATGAAATCTCATGACTATCAAGGTATTCTAGAGAGAAATGTGCTGCCCAGTGTCAGAAAGCTTGGTCTCAGTCACAGGTCATGAGTCTTGCAACAGGATAATGAGCCAAAACACACAGCTAAAAACACCCAAGAATGGCAAAGAGGAAAACATTGGACTATTGTGAAGTGGCCTTCTATGAGCCCTGATCTAAATCCTATTGAACATCTGTGGAAGGAGCTGAAACATGGCGTCTGGAGAAGGAACCCTTCAAACCTGAGACAAGTGGAGCAGTCTGCTCATGAGGAGTGGACCAGAATACCTGCTGAGAGGTGCAGAAGTCTCATTGACAGTTACAGAAATGGTTTGATTGCAGTGATTGCCTCAAAAGGTTGTGCAACAAAATATTAAGTTAAGGGTACCATCATTTTTGTTCAGGCCTGTTTCATGAGTTTATTTTTTAAAATAATTCTGTTGAACCACAGTTCAAAAGCAATGTCTGATTATCATTTGTTAATTTTCATAGAATTTTTATTTATTATTATTTTTGTCAGATTCAAATTATTTCTGTGACCATTGTGGGTTTTTCTTTCATGAACTGAGGGGTACCAACAATTTTGTCCATGTGTGTATATCGTTTCCAATGGATAAGTCCTGATAAGTGCTCAGCGGTGGATTTGTAGTAGGATCACAATCATGTGATCATCAGCAGGCAGCTGATGTAGTGTTCACTTCTTGTCATGGTTACAGTGATGCCGTGCTGCTATCTGGCAATGATACAGAAATCTTTAACAAATCCATGGATCCAGACTATAAGCCGCATCACTGTCAAAATCTAATCAGTTGATCCTTGAGTCGTTTCTGACCTTCCCTGAAAATTTCATCCAAATCCGTTGGTCCGTTTTTGAATAATGTTGCTAACAGGGAGATTCACAGAAGGACAAACATACGTTGAACATCACATAACTCCGCCGCGTCCCTTGGCTGAGTAATAAAGAATGCAAACAGTTACTGTGTGGTGTATCATATCATGTTTTTCTATTTAAGAAAAGGCAGTGTTCATACTACGATTGCTGTGAAATTACCATGCATCCTAGTTTTTTTTTGTCACTGTACACTGCTCGACAAACACCCCATGCATGCTTAAAGATATTTCAACTGAAATCCTTTTTTTTTTCTAAGACGGCATCTACAGTGCCAGCAGCAATGCCAGTGGCAGTGGTTGATTATTGATGATGCTGATTATTTGTGATATTTCACCCACAGCATATTTACTCAGCTCCCTTGTGAGTCCAGTTACAGTCACCAATACTTGTTGCCCTTTGGAGCAACACAAACTCATTTCACAATCCCAAAAAGTTAGACTTCTATGCGACGCATATGTGGTCCCAGAAAATCAAACCAAATTCATATTTTATTATTCAAGAAGTACAAAGGCAGCCTAAAATACCGGCGGCATTGCCAGTGGCAAAAACTGATTGCTGGAGAAGCTTGTGTTGCAGATTGGTTGTTTGTTACCTCATACTGAGGTACAGGATATATATGATGTGCAGATGTGACGCTTTGTAATCCTTAAATTTCTCATTTTGTAATTGAATTTGCCTCCATCTTTCATGCCTTTACTCTGCACTTCCCAGCAATAACTTGTCTGTTGACTAGTGTGGGCGGTTTCCTGACAGATTTTTCCTTGGGCTTTATTCTGTTGATGAAGTTTGTTTTTCCACCCCAGACTTCTCCTGTTTTTAACAAAAACACATCAGAAGACATGTAGGCATTACTTCCTGTGCAAAAGACATCATCAGGTGTTCAGTCCAACACACAGAGCTTGGCTTCAGTCACAAGAAATCTGTATCAGCTGGTTACATAAAGTAACAAAAACAACTTAAGTGTGTTTTTCAGATTTATACTTGAACTCAGTGGAACCGAAGTTGATCATGATTACATAACACATTTGGGAAGCGCAGTCCAAGAACAGCAGTTAGTAAAATCAAAGGTAGCAGGAAGTGGAGATCGAGAGCAGAAAAGGTTTACGGGGAGGATGGTGGTCAGATGAAACAGCTTCACACTTGCTTCAAGGAAAGGTTAATGTCTCTCTCTTGATTTCTCCATCTCTCCCTCCCTCGCTTTCCCAGCTGAGGTCTGTGTGACTTACAGCAGGTCCAGACTGCATTAGATTAAATCATAAATTACCCACCCACCCCCATATCTGCATCCCCCTCTCTCCCTCCCTATCTCACTTCCCCCCTCCCATCCTTTCCCTATCTCAATCTCGCTCTCCTTTATTCTCCTATATTCCATTCCCTGTGTATTTCTCCCGTTTCCCCACTATTATTTCTCCCCAACTCTAATCATTATTCTCTTTTCTTCGCCCCCCCTTATTTCTCTCACTCTCCCTGTACTCCACAACCTGAATGCCTTTTCTGTTAGAGGACTGCCACAGTGATTTGGACAGTGGCGTATGTGGGTGAATGCTTGCTAGTTTGATGCTCTGTTTGGTGCTGCAGTGTGTC
Organism: Amphiprion ocellaris; assembly: GCF_022539595.1. NCBI lineage: Eukaryota > Metazoa > Chordata > Actinopteri > Pomacentridae > Amphiprion > Amphiprion ocellaris. Next base: position 30,861,474 of record NC_072774.1, read on the forward strand.
TAAGTGCAAAAATGGAGGGAGTTGGACTTGTTTGAGTTTCTTGAGGATGTTTTAACTCTCATCTGAAAGGCTTCATCAGTTTTAACTAAGCAGACTAATGTAGTTTATTTGGCAAGGAATGTACAGAGGTGTATAGTGGGGAAACAAAAGCCGCAATCTGAAGGATAAAGGACACTCATTTTAGCACAGGAATGTACACAAATATTTTGGCCAGAGAAGATTGATGATTTCAATGAGGAGTAAAAGAAGCCATCTATGTTGAATTGGAACAACATTATTAAACAGAGGAGCTGAACACCACTTATCAGCCACTTTAAAGGCGGTCCTGAGATTCCTCTTCAGATAGCTTAACATACATTCACATTTTGACTCATGTGATCCAAACAAACAAGTCTCAGGATAATAATAACCATAATAAAAGTTTAAAAGCTTGGGACTCCCCACTTGTTGGTTAGAACTCATGGTGAATGACTGAAAATCTCCACAGACATGTTGCAGTGTAGCATAGGCCAATATGCTAATATTGAACTGTAACATTGCTGTATCTGATATCCTGTTTTCTCCTGTCTACACTAGAAGCATATGTCCCTTTAAAGGAATTGACATATGTACTTTATGATCATCTTTGGCCTAAATTTTAGCAGGTGCCTCACCAGTTTTATAATATAATATACAGTGTGAAGTAATGCACAGTGTGTTCTGACAAACACTGAGAGTGACTTACACTGCAGCTCTAATTAGATCAGTTCTCCACCTACACAGCACCAGGATCAGCTGGTCATCCTACAGTCATGGCAGCTGGCCAGGGTTTGTTTTATTATGTGCTTATAATATAATTATACCAGAATAGGTTGTCTGATCGTAGGCTGACCTATTCTTTCCTCCCAAACACAGTGCAAACTGGTTTCATTAGTTGCACCATCACATTATACGTTATTCCTCCATTACATGCCTTTAGTATAGCATCCATCCATCCATTATCTATACACCGCTTAATCCTCACTAGGGTCGCGGGGGGGTGCTGGAGCCTATCCCAGCTGACTCAGGCGAAGGCAGGGGACACCCTGGACAGGTCGCCAGTCTGTCGCAGGGCTACATACAAAGACAAACAATCACTCTCACATTCACACCTACGGGCAATTTAGAATAATCAATTAACCTCAGCATATTTTTGGACTGTGGGAGGAAGCCGGAGTACCCGGAGAAAACCCACGCATGCACAGGGAGAACATGCAAACTCCATGCAGAAAGATCCCAGGAAAGCCGGGACGCGAACCAGGGATCTTCTAGCTGCAAGGTGAAAGTGCTAACCACTATACCACTGTGCAGCCCCCTTTAGTATAGCAAAACGAGGCAATTATTCCAAATTATTTTAGTGATAAAATGTACACTACATTAAATGGTTTGGGTGAACATAAAAAACATGCAGTTCAAGAGCTTTTTGTGAAGAGAGCAAGTACTCCTTATAGCTTGCATGATCCTACCGATTAGCCCTGAATTTTAGAAAGGAAACAGTAAGCTAGTTGAAGTAGGTGGAGGCTTGTTAATGCTGAATTTAACAGTGCAATGAATATAATTATGTCTCATCATCTCGAAAATGTTTTCTAGCATTCCCAACTTTAACAAACACATCCAATTGTGTGAACCAATCAAAACCATGAACCTTTACTGGTATCTATTGCCAGAAATGCTGACTAAAAGTTAAGAAAAGAAACAAAAATGAAAATGTGCAGGCCATGTATGATCAATAGAGAGCAGCCATCCTTTTAGTTAGTTTTAAGCCTTTCCCAAACCAAAGACAAACCAAGTGTAAGGAATGTATTAAAAAGTGTGCCGATCTGTTCTAATGTAAATGTTAGCATGTTCAGCTCACTAGTTTGCTACCCACAGTAGTAAGAAATTGCTGGCTTATTTCCAAGGTAAAGCAGTTTATCATTAGATAAATAGATTAGTTAGGTGTAAGTGCACTTGGTTACTGCTCATTAAAAATAAAGGCTTGTTCAACCACAGTATTCAGAGAGAATAGAGTACAGACTGATAATAACAGTTTGACATCCTGCTTTAGGTTCCCACTGATTCGTCAAAATATCAAAACCAGCTGACTAACACTGTGACGGTCTCCCTGTGCTTCCAAAACAGCTCAGGTCCCTCAGGGGATGGACATAGGACCCTAGGGGTGTCCTTTGATGTCTGTTACTGTGATGGTAGTCGATCCTTTGGGCCCTGTTGGTTGTAGTGTGCATGCATGCTTAAAGGGATTGGGCTGTGGACTTGCTGACACGTTCCTGAGCAGTTTTTGTGGTACAGTGGCATGCATTGTCCCGCTTTTGGCCAGCAACAATGTTTAGGCAGCTTATATAGGTAAAGTAACTTCTACATAACTGACAGGACCACACACAGGTTTACAAGCAGAACATCGCATTGCAACAAGATAATCAACAACATACACTTTACCAGTCAGTGGTTCTAATGAATAATCTTTGCTAATACTGAGCAGGTAAGCTCAGAAAATAAAAAAGTTAGAACAATTGCCATCTTACTTTTGTTTTCATTCAGTATGGAACAGCTAACTAGCTTTAGCCTGCACATACAAGAACAATGGATTCCATGTTTTCTACGCCCAGATTATCATCCAGTAAGGATGCTGATTTTTCCCTGTGTCATGTTGCTCGAAACATTAAAAGTTAGTCGAAGATGTCAACCAACTATGTATACCTATTAACTTCATTTAACTTAACTTTACAATAAAGAAAAAAATGCTGTTTATTTTGATTATTTATTTTAGCTTAGTAGTTGTATTTTCTTGTTATGAAAATAGGTTCCCATTTTCAGATTCCTTCCTTTTTTCCTGTGTTTTGTGGTTTTGGTAAATGCCGCCCTGCCCCCTAGTGCACACATTAATATTATGTCCAATTATGATGACTGACACCTACGTGAACATCTGCACACATCATCTGTTGTGGTTTTAGACTTAAAGGCACAGATGCATGTTCCAGGCTCAACAGAGTGTTAGAGGGAAGTAAGAGCACAAACACACACAAAAATAACAACAAAAAAAAACAGGCCTTCTATTCAGCCCCCACACATCTTGCTCCATTGCTCCAATAGAGAAATAGAGGAATAAAATAGAGTGACCCTGCCACTAGCAGCTCTCTTTTCCCCCCACTGCTCTCTTCTTCCTCCCCCTTGCCGTGTGAAATCAAATTTCCATGTGGCTCCCGTATCTGTTGCACAGCGAGGTGATTTATCAGGGATGCAAAGAGCATGCAGAAACAATCTTTATTACATCCATTTCCTGCTTGTCAGCCGGGATCATGTTGGCTGTTCATTAAAGGCGCGGCGCAGGTGAGGAGAATGCATCCCGATGCCTTGATAGATTGTCTGCTCCCCTGTGGTGACAGCAGCTGGATGGATTGAACAGCGGGGGGCGAGGAGGGAGGAAAAAAAAGCGCTGACTCCGTCGCTCCCCTTGTCAGACACACTTTTACATGGCCGGCCAGTGTCATTTCTACCAAACAGCACCACACACACACACACACGCACAAACAGGCTTCTGACAGTGTTTGGACTTAAGCCAGGAGCTCGCCTTAATGCATGAACGCATACGCACCGTGAGCATACAAGTATTTACAGACACTGATGAGAAGATACTGAGACACACATTGTAAAGATGAGGCTTATCTTATTACACCGTTACAAAGCTCCGTCGCTCAGTGTTGAAAACACCACCCAAACACCACAACCTACAGGATAAAGTGCTTTTAACTACAGCAGCTTTGGCCAGTTCAAAAAAAATTTCCAAAAATACAGTTAACTACAACTTTCAAAAATATTAACAAGACAGTAACAGCTCACCACTATTTAAAGCCATCCTACAATAAATACTAACTTAATAACCAAAAATTGCGCTCATGCAGGTACGCCTGTGTTGCCTAGCAACTACTCCAGTTACTTTTGAGGACTTTGTTGCTCAGTGTAAAGATAATCGTGTAATTGGCGTTATTATTTTGTACTAAGGAGAATCTCAACAGCAGCTGGCTGTGTGCTCAGTGGCTAATGTGAACACATTTCAAATGCAAAGTGATTAGAGAAATTATGGCCAGTTTTGTTGTCACTGCAGTAGGAAAATACAAGTTGGGATGGATAATAAATCATTGGTAAGACCTAACTCTGTATTGACAAGTGAATGAGTCAGCACATGCAGACTAACAGACCACTAACACACAAACATGTATCAAGCATTATCAATACTGTCAACTAAAAGCAGAATGTTCTTTTTCCAGAACATTTGGATTTCTTCTTTTAGCTTCATTGACACGATAACACAGTTTAATTCAATCACACAAAGCCAGCTGTTCTGAAGTGACTGCAAAATATGGAGTAAATATTTTGGATGACTAAGATTAGGGCACTATAATACTGGAGATGTTAAAATGCCTTCAAATCACAGTTTCTCAAGTTTAGATCATGTACAATGACATCAGTGATAGAGTACACTGAATTAAAAGCAACCTTAATTGCACAGTAAAGTACCGACAATACTAAAGTTCATTATCTAAATTGACTTGTCAGACATGCAATTTTTCTGCAAGACTCTGACCCCTCGGTTCTACTGTGACACACAACACCAGCAGTACAGTAAATACTATTTATACTGCATGGACACACCTCATTAAGTCAATCAGCTCGGGTTGTAGAATATCAAAAATACAGCTCTACCTCTTAGAGCGGCTACGTAAGCCTTCATAATCAGCCATAAAATCTTTTATCACACCTCCTACATCAACCAATAGATACATAAGCTATGACAACATAAATGCAGCTCTGCATCTATATTAGGCTTACATTATCCCCTCAGTGCACTGCTTTTCAAGGTGCAACTATAAAATTCTACCTTCAGCTTACTGTGGTGTCTAATTCCTACAACATAAAAAAGAAGAAATGGTACAGTGTCTACACCTGCTCCAGGGTGCATTACTGGCTCAAATTGATGTTTACCCACATATATTTTTACATCCTATCCTGACACCTCGCATAGAGCAGAAGAAAACAGCATATTCAAAAGACTTATTTCCATACACTTGACAAATCAGTGTGAGATAAAACAGCCCTGTATTATAGGACTCACTGCTCTTCGAATTACCTTTGACATTGTTTAGTCTTCTTTGTGTAAATTCTCATTGCTTTCTCTCTTCATCTATCAACCCATCCATCGCTTTACCTCCATCTCCCAGTCTAAGGTTGCGTCTCGTGTTTCTCTGTGTACCAATGACATGTAATGACAATGGCGTAAGCGCCGATCGATATGGGAGTGCTTCTAGCCCGCCTGGCCATGACGGACAGAGGCCGGCGTTGATAGCTGGGTGACAGGGAGGCTGCTGTACAGTAGCGGGACAAGGTGGGTGGGGGGAGGTGGATGCAATTTCTCTGATGAATCTATATACCCTTAACCCACTCGCTGGGCATAATCCGTTGACGACAGACTAATGACCATTGCTTATGTTGACGTGCACAGTATGTGACAGCTGTCTTTTATTCTTCCTATAAAAGTGTCCAGGGGCCTCATTTATCAATCTATGCATAGTTCTTAATGTGTGCTTAGAGGAACTGCCCAAACAAGATAGTTGGTATTAATCAAATGTGTGTACTCATGCTTTTATTCTAGGAAAATGAAAAATCTCACCTAGCCTACATTCTTATGCATACAAGCTGATTTACATACAGAAACGCCTCCAGAATGTCATACATGATCAACTCAAGCCTTCATGTAGAGTTACTTGCTGTGAATGAATTTAGTAAGTGAGGGATAAATATGAGCAACACTGCAAACAATGAGCTTAAGATAAAGAAGGGGATGAAGGGTAGGAAATGTGTCCTCAAACATTACTGTTCCCATACTTCACTTTGTAATACTATTAATTACCACTAATGGATGTTAAACTGGGCGGCACAGTGGCTTGATGGTTAGCACTGACGCTTTGCAGGTAGAGGATCCCTGGTTCATGACCTGGCCTAGGCCTGGGATCTTACTGCATGGAGTTTGTATGTTCTCCCTGTGCATGTGTGGGTTTTCTCCAGGTTCTCCAGCTTCCTCCCACACTCCAAAAACATCCTGAGGTTAATTGGTGATTCTAAATTGTCTGTAGGTGTGAATGTGAGTGTGATTGTTTGTCTCTATATGTAGTCCTGTGATAGACTGTTACCTGTCCAGGTGTCCCCTGCCTTCACCCTCAGTCAGCTGGGATAGACTCCAGCCCCCCACAACTCTAATGAGAATTAAGAGGTGTACAGATAATGAATGGATGGATGGATGGATGGATGGATGGATGGATGGATGGATGGATGTTAAACTGCACAATATCTGGTGTGCACACCTGATCAGGTTTCTCCTCTCCTATCACCAAACTGTTTTATTTGACATCTTCAGGCCCATTATGGATCAAAAATGACAATAAAACTTAAATGAAAATTGAAAAAATTAATGAAAGCAATTAAAATTTATTTATGTTAAAGCTATTAAATTATTGGTACATAAACGCAACAGTTTTTTATCAATGCAGATTGATTACAATTGAACTAACCCAGAGATCTGATCTGGTACGTGAAAAGAAGGATCAAACTAAAACATAATTACATAATGTTAATATCATACTAAATAAAATATATTTTCATTTCAAAATAAAACCGTGAATGCACATCTTCAGGAGAAAAAGCTGAAAATCAATTAAATATGCTTACATGACTGTCAGAAGAGATGAGGTTGGTGTGTGTGTAAGTGAAATTTACCTGTTATTACTCGAGGGGTTTGTCTGTGCACACATTCAATTTGTAGAAATGAGTATAAGTTTTACAGACAAAAATGTGCTGCACGCAATTGATAAATGAGGCCCCTGATTTTATTGAGCTTTGAGTTTTTAAGGGTTATGCTAGAGTTCATAAAGTATAGCAATAACAGAAAGCTGATGTAAATATATCTAACTGTGCGACTGTGAGAGAACAGTCTGAAACGGTAGAGTCAGAGCAAACCCAAACCCAGTTATACAAATTGAAGGTGGCACGATGAATGTGATTCAACGGCTGTACAGGAGCGGCCTCAGATGCCAATTACATTACCTCTAAAAGAGAGGGATTGAATTGGAGGATGGAGATAGAGAAGGACAGTGGAGGAGGAGGGGCCGGGGCGCTTTCACTCAAAGAAAAATTATTTATTTCATTGTGATATCAAAATCAATAGGTATCGATTGAAAGGTGGCTAAAGGTGAGCGTGTACATGATCCTTCAGCTGTGAGAGGCAGACTGTCCAAGAAAGGAGGGAGGCAGAGAGGGAAGAAAAAGAACAAGGAGGAGGGAGGGGAAAAAAAGTAGAAGGGTGGCCAGAGGAAAAAGTCACCTCCTAGTTAACAAAGAGGGAACAGCAAAAAAAGGAAGAGGAAAGGAGAACGAAGAAGGAAGAAAGAAAGAGACGAAGGGCGAAGGAGAAAGAGTGAGGGAGCTCTTGCCCAGTGGAATCAATACAGAGAGGTGGAGCAGAGTACAATAGCCTCAGAGGAGAGGAGATTCAGTGGTGCAAGTCTAATACTCTCTGTCTCATTCACACACACACATGCATGCACACACACATACATTAACACATATGCTCTCTCCCCCTCTCTGAATCCTTTTTGCTTTCTCCTGACATTTCCCTCTATATCCTTCCTCTATTTAATTTCTTTTTCCTTCTCTCTTGCTTGCTTGCTCATTCTAGCCACCCTCCACCTCTCACCACCCATACACACACACACACACACACACACACACGCACACGCACACGCGCACACACACACACACACACACACATAGTGTCTGTCTGTATGCAGAGGGATGCAGAGCAGAAAGAAGGCCTTCTGTCCACAGCAGCTCACCACAACAGCAGCATCTTTCATCGAAACCAGACACTAAAAAACTGACGTACTTATGAGTGAACACACAAGCATGCAAACAAGTGGTAAGAACATACACATACACACACACAGACACACACACAGACACACACACACACACACACACACACACACACACACACACACACACACAAAACATAGCGTTTCTTAGAAGATTGTCACTTTCACACACACACACACACACACACACCGCAGAGTCAGACGCAGTAGAATGCAAAAAGAAAGTACCACATGAACACTTTAACACACACAGACAAAACAGCACACTCCAAAAACTACTCCAGCTCTATCAGCACTTGAGACTAGTGAGGCTTCAATTAGTTCTTGATGAATGAGCCCATAAGATGCCGCTCTCTCATTTCCCTTGTTGCCAGATATCCCAGCAATCAGAGAGAAATGAATTCTCATTGTGGCGTGACTGAGACGAAGATGACGGTAGTAGGGTGGTGGTGGTGGTGGTGGTGGGAGAGGATGTGGGGGGTGCTAACATAAATCATTCACCCTCTCCTCTCAAGGCCACAGTTAAGTTTCATCATGCTAAACGTGAAGAGCCTTCACTATCCTAAGATGTTTTTGGGTAGGACACCGCACAGTCTGTCTCAAAATATTGGACAAGGGAACGCTGCGTTATGCAAATTCCTAATTGAAATGCTTTTATTTTCTCAAAAAAATTATGTGTTCCTGGTTAAGGAGGGAAAAAAATCCATGATTAAAATGAAATTAGCAACTCACCCAGAGAGAGTCCTGGTGCAATTCAATATTTTGTTCGCAAACATTCAAAAATATTTCACAGTGCTCATAATTTGCTGCCAGAAAGTTCAGTATAACCACCCTAATTTATTTAATATACAAGATGTATATGTGTAAATGGGCCGGTCAAAGTAAGTGTGTATGTGTGCTGCATTGAAGTTAGACTCACCATCATCAATGATGCTGACCACAACTCCATTACCAGTAATGTTGTTCCTCCAAACCGGCATCACATTCAGGTCAAACCCACTGGAGTTGTATTCACCTTGTGCAAACTACACACACACATACACACACAGAGAGAAAAACATTATTACCACAACTTGAAAAGGACAACTGTGTCTGTGGCACTTTTACACCTGAGCCACACTGTTCACCTCACATTGCTGAACCTTTTGCTTTTCATTTCAGCACTCATGTTAACAGCAGCACGGCTCAGTTGTTGCTGCAGCAGTGTTTTATCTACAGATTTGCCATGTCACCTATTTTTTCTTACCTGTGATGTGTGGTTCTCAGCAAAAACAGAGCAAGAAAATTATCTTTCGGTGGTCATAATGACTTCATACAAGCAATGTTACGCCTTTCACTACACTTCAATACCTATTTCTGCATTGTAAACATGCAAAAGTGTATTTTCTGAACATTTTGTCAAATGCAGGTTATTAAAAGAGAGAGTAGAGGCTATATGTGTAGTACAGTTCTAGGAGAAACCCAGTGTAGGATATAATTACATTATGTCAATAAGTTAACAGAACAGTAGGTGAGGGGCCGTATTTTTCCAGGGCTCTTTCTTTCGCTCTGAATGAGGGTAAACTCAACTCAAAATAAATTAAACTTATATTGAAATGAAATCAAACATTATATTGTTGATGGCCATTATCAAAGGCAAACTTAATATAGAAAGATAGGGCTGGCCGTGGCAGTGCTGCAGCAGTGGGGGCAGTCTTCCTGTCTTTCCTATGCCATAGCCATCGATGGTGTGCAGGATCCCAAAGAATCAATATTTTTGTTGATGGAATATTAAGGAAATTATTTTTCCACTCATGACAAATTCAGTTGCTTAGTTTTAGGTTTTAGTCTCAAGTATCAACAAGCTTGGTGAGCAGTGTATCCATTGGTAGTACATTTTGGATGGATGGATCTATGAGGCTTACTTCCTGTCAAGACTTCAAATTACACTACAGCCTGCCAGGGGTCCGGATCAATATTGTTCTTGATTATTTGTAATCAAGGAGACCAATAATGCGATAACTCATATTAAACCTGACATTCAATTGAAATAAAATCTTGGTGTCAAAATTTAGAATGATAACATTTATTTATGTTTATTTAAAAAGACTTTTCAACATCTGTCCTTCAGTGTTGATAGGCTGTCAATCATGACGTGAAACTAATCGGACAGTGCAGTGGGTGGAACATTGCTCAAGATCACAGAGTGATTCCAGATAGAGTGAGTTGGCAACTGCATCACAGCTAGAGCAGCAATTTTTAAAAATGTAGTTAAAAAAAATTAAAATAAATTAAAAAAAACAATACTGATAATCAGAAAAATGCTGAATATCGACTCTGATTATCAACCAGACTGAAAATCAGTAAACTGTTACTGTCTACTAATGATGCATGAACCTGCTTGCTGCAGAGTTTGTGTTACATGTGCATGAATGCATATATTTACTGAAGTCACTGGGTTGTGTGCTCGTGTGAGAGAATTTGTTCACATCCTATGAGGCACTCAGAAAGGATATGTGGGTTCAGAGGCCTAGACGGAGCCCAAAGAGTTCATGGGCAAGTCACACACACTGTTCTTTCATCCTGGCACCTCAAACCACATATCTATCCTCACACAAAAACACATAAATCTGCACACTGCTGCACAGCAATGACCCCACTACTGTAACACAAAAGGACCATTGCAACAGCTCCCATGAGCCTTAGTGGCCCCACAAACTACATACATTCACGTGAAGCTTGCAGCTTAAATGTTAAACCTGCATGCAAACACATGCTCACAGACAAACATACACTTAAAAGAAGTGCAAAAAGGTAGTACACAAACTGTCTTACCGAAAATGTCAGCAGCTTCCCAACACTCTCCTGCCCACACACAGGCACTCACGTACTCACACACAAGCAATTTGATATTCAAAATGAGTGTTTCAAGAGGCTTCAACTCTGTTGTTGTTATCATGATGAAGAGAGAGAACGAGAAAGAAGGGAAGAGGAAGCACAATGGGAAAAAATGGCTCAGCAGGGGGGTAGAATGTGTGTATGTGTTTGTGCGTACATTTGTGTGTGTGTTTGGGGAGTTGCATCTGGGGAGTAGCAAAGCTTTGTAGTGTGTACGAATAAAGCAGATGAATGGAGGCAGCTAGCAGGCTAACGTCCACCAGAGCACGAGGACTGGCCCTGGGGAGACTATACACACATACAGACACACACACATACAGACAAACAAGAACATGCATGTGTGCAAAAAAAAAAACAACAGACACACACCTTTGTGAACTTGGATATAAGCCCACAGAGAGGCATCTTGAACGCTGATTCTCTTCACATACACACATTTATGAAGTGATGGCCAACAACACAAGCTCTCTATCTCTCTCTCACACTCTCACTCACACACACACACACACACACACACACACGCACACAATCATGCACAGAATTATAATCCTTCTGAAGCTCTGGAATGTACCCGTCCTGTCTCTCAAACATATACACATTTGTGCACACACACATATATACATACATGGGAAGTTGTGAAAAGTTCACACAACAATAAAGCACAAAATAAATACACACAGTCACACTTTCTCTATGCAGAAGACAAATTTGTAAACAGGACAACAAAACAGTCCCTTGCTTCTCTGCCTTTATCTCAGCTGCCCCTCAGCAAAACTATACAACACACACACTCTCTCACACCGGGGTTTTCTTGGCTCAGAATGGGCCTTTGGGGTGGCGACTACACACAACACTAAGCATGATCAGTACAGGCAACATGATACTTGGCAGAAATCATTTTTTTTTGCTATTGCTGACCAGTTAACAAAAATGTGCAAATTAAACATCAGCTAACAAAAGTGGTGAAAACACTGAATTTCTTTTACATTCTCAGTTGTTATCAATTTGATGCTGGTGATTTTCCTTTGAGGACCTCTTTGGGAGGCATGGAAAATTCTGCAGTGCAGGAAAAACCCTGAACGCACACACATACACCATCCACAGCAGCCACAGTTCAGGAAGCTGTATGGATTTTAGCAGCTTTGAACGAGCTCCTCTGGAGGAGCTGAACTCAGCCTCGGCAAGGGCACAATAGGCTGCACTTACCTTGTGTATGTGTGTGTGTGTGTGTGTGTGTGTGTGTGTGTGTGTGTGTGTGTGTGTGTGTGTGCGTCTCACCGATCATGTACACACCAGCTTTTAGTGAACATAAACGCAAAGCTAGCATACACACACACATATATTGGTCTGGTCCTGGCAGGCTGCTAACCCTGAGCAGATTACTGACCCTCAATCAATATCTACGTCCACCAGAGGCTGATTAAACACAACAGAACGAAGGCAGGAGAGCAAGGCGAGCGAGTGGGAGAGAGACAAAGATGATTGAGTGATTGATAATTATGCTCTATGATTCACTTTATGCAATCGGCCTACACAGTTAAAGTTAACTATACAGTATAATCTGTTCAGTATCATACTTCAGTATATGTTGCACCATGTGTATCAAGAGGCAACAATATTGTTGACAGATTTTCCAAATTATGAGGTGACCACTTGCAACAAACTGCTTTCATATGAAGAAAAGCTGTCAGATTTATCTTTCACTTCTGCTTCGTATTCCTCCATCTTCTCTCTACGCTTCCTCTATTTCTGTCTCAACCAACCTCCGCCCCGTCCTGACTCCAGCCCCTCCATCTTGCCCCAAGAGCTGAGCTGTCAATCAATCTGTTACTGGTTGCCGTGGTGAATCTCTGACCCCGCCTCTCCTCCACCTCGTTCTGCCAGATTGCTCTCTCACTTGTCAGTCAAGAACATCCGTAGTGTCGATTGGCTGAGCCCTGCTATGTGAGTGCGTATCCTTGGCAAAACTACCCCAGAGGTTCATTACAAATACAGGCTAAAATGATGCTGTTAACTGTAACCTGGAAAGAATTAAAGAATCATGGAAGCCTATGACGATTCTCTGTGAAGCAAACACAGCGGTCAAATTATTCAACAAATTCTGGAAACTTATTTAGAGGAACTAAACTTAAATATGTCCTTGAAGGTGTCTGCTCACATGCTGCAAATAAGCATTCAGAAAGACGGGCTGCAATGTTGCACAACTAAGGTTGATCATTAAGCACTCTTATCAGTGGAGCTGTGTACCGAACTTCAATATTTTCTTGGTACCAAAGGAAATGTGAAGCTGCAGTTAGAGTGGGGACCAAAGGCGACACACAGCTCAAACGGGAGAGAAGGTAGAGTGTGAAAACTGTGAAATAAGGCGTTCAAATGTAAGATTTACCTGAACTGATAGCATGTGACTTTGTCTAGCTAGATGGGCTGCCAAATGACACACAGACAGATTCACTAAGTGTCAGGTACACCAGTTTGACCAATCAGACAAATAGTCACACATTCCACTGCTTAGAAATTACAGCCATTTTATATTTACACAGTTGCTCCATTTTCATATTATTGGTCAAACTAGCATAATTATTTATTCTTTAGGTCAATGACCGCCTGAAGGCTGGAAAACATGGACGTCGTCAGATGCTGGGTGCTTCCCTTGAGATGCTTTGCCATTCCTTTACTGTTGCTGCCTTCACTCGCTGCTTGGTTGTGGGTCTTTCTGCTTTCAGTTTTGTCTTCAGTAAGAGAAAAGCTGCTCAGTTGACTTAAGGTCAGATTACTGATTCAGCTATTTAAGAACACTGAATTTCTTTGCCCTCAGAAGCTCTGGGGTTGGTTTTGTAGTAGGTTTTGGGTCATTGTCCATCTGTACTATGAATCTGATCAGGTTTGCAGCATCTGACTGAATCTGAGCAGAAAGTATAACTCTATACAGCTCAGAATTCCTCGTACTACTTCTGTCAGCACTCACATCATCGATAAATACCTGTGACCAAGTTTCATGAGAAAACCATACAGAGAGATGATATTCTCTGGATTATGAGCCCTTCCTTTCCTTCTCTATACATATGTCTTCCAGTCATTCTGATACAGATGGTTTCATCTGTCCAAAGTGGGCAGACGGTTTGAGATGTTTTCCTGTCTTAAAACTATTTCTTGATTTTACACCAGTACTGTAAACAATGAATAATAAAAATTTTAGAATACAGGGATAAATTGATCTACGTTTCACACATGAAACAAAACAACAAAAAAAGTAACAAGAACAAATGTCTGCATCTTGAGGCAAATTACCTATCACCTGCCTCAATACCTGAGCTCACCAATGCATTGCAGATTTTGAGAATGTATTGGATTATTGATTTGGCCACTCGTAAAGATTCAGTTATCTCTCTGAACGGTCTGTTTTGGTTTTTCAACACCTCTTTAAACGACATATTGAGATTTCCACCCAGCGGAAATGAAATTCTTGAACCACAGACTTTTCATTTGCTTAATGCCACACATGGCCATGAAACTGATTACCAGTGAATTTTGCAATTACTTTTAAGACTACTCAAATAGAGGAAAATATGTAAATAAATGGCTATAATTCCTAAATGTCATAATATGATATTTTTGGTAACTCAAATGAGTTAAAACTAAAAGTCTACACTTCAATCACATCTTGTTCACTTCATTCCACTGTGGTGTAAAGGGACAAAATGTCAAAAAATGCTCCTCTGACTGAAAATAAATTAATCCTTTGGATTATACAAGCACTTAATGGAATTACAATTCTGATCAAAGTGCTCATATAGGGCTATTTACACTGGCCGAGTTTTACTTCTGATTATTATTAGGCTAAAATCCTGTAAATTCAGCTACTAAAGAGTCTGTACTGAAGCTGGCATTTTGTGCTAGTACTCTAACCTAAATATGACATTGTCATACTGAACCACATGGTTGTTCTGCCCCTTTTGGTCTCCACAATATTGGCCGAAAAGCATGAACAAGATTCTGCTGAAGGGATAAGCATGTCTTGTTGTTGCAGCCCAGTTGTGTGTCAGTGTTGCTGTGAGCCTCATCAATCTCCGACATCTGTCTCAGTTCAACATGGACAACCCCATTCACCTCCTTTCTCTCCTCGCTTTCCGTCTCCGTGATCTCCCTATCTCTCTATCTGCTGTGTCTCTCTCTCTCCAGTCACACATGAAAGCCTGCCTGACTTATGCCTGTCAGAGGAACATCCTTCAACATGAACACAAGAACAGAGGAGAGAAGGGAGACTTCCACATGAGACCAATGAACAGACACACATACACACACATAATTACACCCACCAGCTCCCACTGCATGGGCCAGAGTGGGTCATTGAAGGTGAGGGACTGGTCACTCTTATTCTCCTCAGGCTGCCTGTCAGATGCAGACTCCGTCCTCTGGGAACCTGCAAGCACACAGATCTATCATGTGTGTATGTGTGCGTGTAGTTCTTCTTTCCTTGTCTTGAACTCTGACTTCAGGACATCCTTGGTCTCCAACCAATGGTAAAAAGCTCTTCCAGAACCCCCTCCACAGAGGTGGAATACCGCCGGCAGATTACCATATCATTAGCATAGAATTAACATCTCATTACTGTAGCACAGCTTGGCTCGCTGTCTGTGGACATGCCATCAGCTCATCAAGGTCTGCACCTTTCTCTCCATATACTTCATGTTACACATTCTGCCACACTTTCTCTCACTTTTCTTTACATTTTTCACCCAAGTTCAGCGCTCCCTCTCAATGCTATTCACTTTCTCTCCAACCCTCTCTCACAATGACAGAAACGAATCGGCTTGTTCCATAATTTACTGTATGTATTGCCGAATTAATTAATATCACACTAGCCTTTTCTGAACCGACTGCAATAAAACATTCCACACAAGCATGTATGAATATATTTCAAGCATTACTAATTAGAGGCAATTTGGTCCTGAACCGTTTGATTTGGTACACAACTTTGTACGGTTCAGTATTCCTGTTGACCAAATAATTACACATGCATTACTGTGATTGGGGAGCATGTCTTAGTACATGTAAAACATAAATTAGAAAATTTTCTTCTGGTTGTATAACCTTTTCACAGAGTGCTATCAGTGTGGCAAACACAAATAATAGGCCGGAAAATTATGAGTTCGATTGTTTCAGAGTCCTACAGTTTCCAGTACACTTCCTCAACATTGGACAGACAGCAGTGGATAAAATCTATGTCAACATTAGTGAAGTGAAGTTGGGTGTATTGCAGCTTTAATGTAGAGGCATTCATTCAGGCTTGTGTTAAACCTGACATGTATAAATGAATGTATGAATAAATGGGTTTCTATTGAAGACACCCAACCCAAACAGACTTGGGGATCGGTAGTCCTGACCCATAATGCAGTCGACTCAATCCGATCAACAGAACGAGGCGATATTAGTACTGATTATTAGTCATGGAGATCAATAACCAATATTCCAAACTGATTAATTTGCTATGAATGTGAACATCTTGTTATTAAAATTTTAAATAGTACAATCTGCAACACATTGTTTTACTTATTTTTAACATATGTTTGATCAAAATGAACTTGTCAGTGTTTATCCTGCAGTGTTGATAGGTCTTGACTCCTAGCATGTGACCAATCAGAACAGACTATAAACAGAGAGAGGCAGCTGCACAGCGCACAGTAGCACATATTTAAATAAATGTATTTTGTTTGGTAATAGGTGAAACAATAACTACTGATAAACGGGGAAAAAAATAAATAAATAAAATAAAAAATATATATATGTGTGTATATATATATATATATATATATATAGTGTAAATATAAACAGACTGAGTATACTTTTGACAGGGTCTGTGCTGAGCATAATGATATAAAATGAAAGGATCTATACTACACCGATGTTTGTGCACTCCTAATGGAGCTGAAGGCAGGAGATGATTAGGAGATGATTAGGTTAGCTAAACATAAAAACTGAAAACGGGGGATTTAAAATGATGCAGCATTGCTGACAAAGTGGTGACATTTGCTTATTTTTTTCTTACTCACCACATGCTCATGTTTGACTGCCTACATTTTTTCCAAGAAGAATTATGACGAATGAACCCCCGTTCAACATTTCCCTTTCAAAATAAATGCTAAGCTGCTATTTTCTGCGTTTTTCGAAACTGTAGATCTTGCTTACCATTATAACAATCATAACATCACAAATCGTACCAAGTGCTTTAACAGAGTTAAGGATCCCATAATGAGGCTTTTCTATTCGGCCAAGAATCAGTGTTTGGCATGAAATTGATCATATTTGAGATACTAAATCCTGGCACAATTTATTGAACATTGGCAGCATCAATCCGAAAATACTTGTAAGAAACATTCAATTTAAAAAGTTCACGTTGGCCAAAATGCTTTTTTTCTGTTCCATAACTTCAAGCAAATAAACATACAGCTGCATTGTTCATCTGACATCTTCTTGCCGTTTCATGTTTCTTTCTCTCTCTCTGTCTTCTGCTTTTACATCATCCGTCAGCGCCGAGGCTGATCGACGCTGTGAGGATGATAATACACAAAGAGAGAGAGAGAGAGAACACTGCAGCAGGACGTGAGCCAGTACACTCTACTGCAAACACAGCCACCACTTCCCCACACACCCACACATAATAACACATAATGCATGTATGTATGAGTGGACTTACAGGTATACAAATATGTGATGCAAATGTTAAACCGGCGTTATAGAGCTTCAGCTGCGGTACTGGTTTCATCAGAGACGTTGACTGTCATAAAGGTCACGATGATGACTCGACAGCATGTTGACAAGCATATGTTGTAAACACTTGCATAAATACATACATACAAGTACAGCAAAACACAAATCAGAGAAACATACACACTTTACCTATGGGTAAAACATTCAGGTTAAGTATATCTTATCTTACCTAATTTCTGTAACTATAGAGCAAAATCCTTTCAAAAGCAGTTCTTAAACCCAACTTGACATTAAAATAACATCTAAAATAAAATATCTGTGCATTTATCGGGGGACTGATTCCACGTCTTTAAAAGGACTAAATGAACTTATAGTGTGACAGAAAAGGGTTTGGATAATAGAGGAAACGTGGTTACATTTTAAAATAAAATTAATTGCTGTAACAGTGGACATGAATGTGAAATGTTATCTTTATAAAAACCCTTTTTGCAAAATTAGGTCATATGCTTTTTTAACTTAAATGCACAGACGTGATCATCAGGCAAAAATACAATGGCACAAGACTAATGTGGCGTGAGGACCAGTGACTAGTAAATAATGCTCAAGTATCTACTTGGTATAATATCTAAAGTCTAAGTGCTAAAGTAAAGTACTTAATGGGTAATTTTTCCATTGCAATCTGTTTATTTAGAAGTGAATTCTGCTGTAGCTCTGTTAAGCACTCAGTGCACAATCATGACACCAACAACTGCAACAACATGTTTCCTCACAAATCCGAACTAATACATTATAAGATGGACTGATTTGCGAGTAAAATGAGTGCTGACAAGAATTAACGTGACTCCAATACATGGTATTCCAGATCGCAATAGGTTTGTAAAATGTTTCTCTGCCAATTTTTAAAGAGGACTGCATTAACATAATAAATTACACTTGCTCCTACTTTATAAAAGTCTGCAAATACAACAGGAAAATAAATACTGAAGATTTATCGAAGCAGGTAAGAAAGGGGAAGTGCTAAAAAGCTCTTATGTTATTACTTCTGAAGTGTTTGTGTTTTGAACATTGCAAACTAATTTGTTAAGTTACACTTGGCCTGCAGCTATCCAAAACCTGTGAAAACCACAATGTATTTAGCACAAGTATTTTCAAAGCTCTGAATATGTGGTAATTTATTCACTAGGAATTCATTTTTGTGACATTTTTTTCTCTGTTTTAGTTTTGCTGTACATATACACTACCGTTCAAATTTTGGGGTCACTCAGACAGTTTCATGTTTTCCATGAAAACTGTTACGGCTGCACAAATATGAAAGCATCTCAAATACAAGTGATCTGATGGACTGGCCTCCAGTTTTCCCTTTTTCTTTCTGTTAAATAGTTTTCACTCTCAAACACTACCGTTCAAAAGTTAAGGGTCACCCAGACAATTCCATGTTTTCCATGAAAACATCCATGTGCTAACATAACTGTACAAGGGTTTTCTAATCATCAATTATCCTTTAACCACCATTAGCTAACACAATGTAGCATTAGAACACAGGAGTGATGGTTGCTGGAAATGTTCCTCTGTACCCCTATGGGGATATTCCATTAAAAATCAGCTGTTTCCAGCTAGAATAGTCATTTACCACATTAACAATGTCTACACTGGATGTATCATGCATTCATTGCTATCTTAATTGAAAAAACTGCTTTTCTTTCAAACATAAGGACATTTCTAAGTGACCCCAAACTCTTGAACGGTAGTGTAAATATTGACATTTGAAGAACCTGAAAATCTTAGCGCTTCCTAACTGCGAGCAACAGTTCTCAGTCATTTTTCAGTCAGAAGGGTATACCTTTCTTGATGCAGCTAAATTCACACGCATGTATATCAAGAACTTAATATCAAGCTGAAGAATACTACAGTATTTACAATGAGGGATAGATAAACTTCCAGTTCTGCATGAAAACATATGGAATCACCTGTAACCACACCCTGTAATGATGTCACAGTCGACTGACACTTCTACATCACTGCAGTGAGGAGAGAGGCTAAAAAAAACTACCTCCTGAATCAGTTTCTTAATAGAGGTTGAGGGATCATACACCGAGGTACATTTTTTTCCCAAAAACAGAAGAGTTGCGTTATTTCTGGTAAGAACTGTTTTTCTTGTATTCTCTGTGCTCCTCTGTACTACAGCTGTAACGACCCTCAGTTTCAGTTTAGTTTTGTATCACTTACTATTATGGAGGGTGTCAATGATGTTATGAACTTCAATCCATTATATACATATGCAATACTTAAATTTGCTCATTACAGAAAAATTATGGTGATAAGAAACAAGATTTTCCTGTTTAAAATTTCACAAAATACCCCAGACTATATTTAAAAAAAAAATTTAATTTTCGAATTTTACTATTTTCCATTGAAGTATGAATACACAGTTAAATGTTACATGCCCATTTCTGAAAACATGTTTACCGACTTTATTTCATATATTTGAGTGTATTTACTTTTTAATTGAGTTGTTCCTTAGTAAGCTCTTGAGCTGCTGCCAAGTTCCATTTTAAATATCTGCCACAGTAAAAATTAAAGTATTTCTGTCAAAAAACACAACAATGCTTTAGTCAGAACTTACTGTTAGCAGGACTGTGATCCAGTCTGGTCAGAGGAACACGTTTGTTTCTGTAATGACTGTGCTGCCTCTGCACCCAGTGTACCTGCAAACCACAGAAAAAAAAATAACATTTCTGTAAATCCCTCAATAGTTGGACATCAGTTGTAAACTTGCTTTTCGTTTGTCGTCTTTTATTATGATGGCAGAAAAAAGAATTCATTTCACTTTGATAAGTGTAGTGTCCACACCTTAGCCCACCCAAAAGATGCTCATGTACTCTAATAATGTTCAATTTCAGCTTTGCTTGACATGGCTTTTTGTCTAGTAGTGCGGATTTATGAGGATAAAAGAAAAACAGTGAAAGGCATGGAGCAGATAAAATATTTTGTTCCCTTTGGTTTCATTCTACTCAGAAAGCGAGGGAAAATCCATAGCACAGGGAGCACTGGGCATCTTTATGGAGGAGAGTAAAAGGTTTCCTCTTCATTAGTTCAAAGAATACTCGCTTGCTCTCTGCTTTGCAGTGCCATTGTCCTGGTGTCCTGGGTTAAAAGCAACAAAAACACCCCCACCTCACCTACACCTCTGTCCTCCGCGGCACACACACATACACAGTTTCTTTCATAGGCCGCTGCTTGCAGCTTTGATCTGATAAGAGGCTGGTCCTTGTGAAGGTGGGCGCAGTAAATCAAACAACAGATCACAGACACACACACACACACACACACCAACACACATATCACTGTCAGCCCACCATTGTCCTCTTACACTTAAATCAGAGTGGAAGAGGTTGAAAATAAATACTATTGAGAGGCGGCTGCGGTCTTTTATGTCCTAAAAGCCTGCTGGCTTTATTCCCCCTTCATGTTCTTCAATTAGACTCAATTAACAAAAGCTAGGAGCTCGTCTAAACTACCCAAAGAAGACAGCTGTTAAAGCTAAGGACACTACATGCGATTATTATTAGTATTATTATTATTATAATACAGAAGACCTCAGACAGGAAGAGGATGTGATATGTGTATATATCTGCTAATGTAATCAAATCAGCATTTATTTTAGGCACAGCTTATTGATTTATGTAAATTCAGGATGATTTTAAATATAATAAACTCAATGTGATACTTGGATTAAAAAAAAAAAGCAAATTCAAACTACATTTCCTAAATGGTGTTTATAGGCAGTATATTGTACAGCACCACAGTGTGGTACATACAAAATCCTCCAGACCTCTGGACTGCAATATTATAAGTGATACTTTACCTTTAAATAAAAGGTGAGTTTTTTTCATCATGATGTAGTTTCCCAAAGCAGCAGCATCCAGATAGAATATTCCAGCAAGACTTCTTAGATGCGACACAATAGATAGTTTCAATGAATACAAACGCGACATTCGTCATACAACGACCATGTCTACTGAGTTGCACAATGGTCCTATATTAAAGTGTGTTGTACACAGTGTGATTGTATGTTTTCACAAGTCTACCAATACAAGGCCTTTATTATACAGAAGTGAGCCTGTAGTGACAGAGATACTAACCTCCCTGAACAACTCCCTGATGGAAATGCATCTACTCAAGATACTGAATATTTTGTGGTGCAGCTTAATTGGCAGGCCGCTGTAGACGCAGTTATTGTGAGGCAGTTAACGTCAGTTAACTATTACACCCCAACACAAGAACATTTTCACATCTCACACAGCCTACAGGTCTGTAGCGCTCAGTTTATCCTCTCATCCTGTTTCATAACTTCAAGATGTCTTCCAACATGTACGGTAACAGCGATCAGAACAATTAGTGAAACTGTTCCTAAACTCAATCCACTCAAATGAGTCCCCAACACATGTACATACACACTGATAACAAGAGTGTCAGTGCAAATGTGTGTGTGTGTGTGTGTGTGTGTGTGTGTGTGTGTGTGCGTGTGTGTGTGTGTGTGTGTCTCCCCACTGCCTTGTTATACCCCTCCAGCCCCTCCTCTAGAGGAGCAGCCAGGACACAGTGATCAATACACACGATAGGGAGCTAATCGCTCTCTGTCAAACCAGGCCCTTCCAGCTACTAATGGCACATGCTCACTAGAGAGAGAGAGTGTGTGTGTGTGCGTGCGTGCGTGCGTGCGTGTTCATATGAGCCTTAATGGCAGATTGAGACTCTTTAGGGAGTGTTGCTCAAGGTTAGACTCGGGGGATGAGGGGCAATTGACCACACTGTCTGTGACACTGACCCCTCCCCTGTCAGCGCATTCATCATCCAACTGTGACACATCGGTAGCACATACACACACACACCCACACACACCACCGATAGACACACAAAAGGAAAAAAAAGGTCATAAATAAAGTCACGTGTAACTGCATGAAAAATGATATCGCCAAAAAGAAAGCTACTTTTCATGAGGAGAACTCTCTTCTGAGCTTGCCCAACACATGTTGCAATACAAAGTCAGTTGGTGCAACTTCAGCATCGACTACAAAAGAAGCTGACGTTTCCCCCTTCAAAATAAAAGCAGTGCTCAACAGAAAGAGAGAGGCACACTGAGAGAACAAGGTTTGAGATCAGTTAAAAAAGACAAAGGCGAGACTATGAAAAATAAGCTTGTTTGGAAAATTCATTTTCCAACAGCGAGAGGGAAAAAAGAGAGCAGTGGAGTACTTGCATGATTGAACAGCTGAGGTAGAACTGACAAAGGCACAATGTGAATGTGTGCAGGAGGAGGAGGAGAAGAAAGACAGTAAGATGGAAGGAGTAACAGTGTGTGTGTGTGTGTGTGTGTGTGTGCGTGTGTGCGTGTGTGCGCGTGTGTGCGTGTGTGCAAATATGGCTCTATAGAATTGAAGTAAATGAACGAGGAAGGTGGTGAAGCAAAATAGAAAGAAAAGCGTGGGTGTGAGGGTGTGTGTGTGTGTGTGTGTGTGTGTGTGTGTGTGTGTGTGCGCGCACATAATACTCCCGTGTCTCTGTATGAATGAGTGGATGTGGTGGATGGCAGGCAGCTGCAGGAGTGTGATAGCCGAGCCGAGCTGCACAGATATCAACGCTGACATTTTGGGCTTCACTACTCACCCACAGCCCCATGGGAAAGTGATGGCAATGGCAGCAGCAGTGGCCACATCTTTCCCCCCCCCCACCGACTATCACCACCACCACCCTAACCCCTCCCCTCTGCCTGTCAATCTTAACTCTGTGCTGTTCCTGATCCTCTGTCGGCCCAGACCTGGCCCTGGCTGGACCTATTATGCCATGCAGCAGTTGAATGCTCCATTGTGACCCATCGCCATCAGACCCTGCACCACCCTGCTGATTCCTATCTGGTCCTCAACCCTCCCACCCCAGACGCCAACCAACTCTCTGCCTCTTCATTCAATGTTTCATTTCTAGCTGCCAGACTGATAGCCCTGACCACAGCGAGACAAACGACTGAGGAGAGGGCTTGTGTGTGCGTGTTAACGCCGACTAGAAGACAGTCAAAGAGTGCGAGCTCTACAGTATCAAGCAGCAAGAAGAGGGAGGAGGGAAACTGCATCAACTGAAAGCGAGGGAGCAGATAACAGGGAGATGCTCTCTGGCCCCTCCTCTAGCCTTCTTTCAGGGCACCTCTTGGCCTCCTCTCCCTCCTCTGCCTCACCCTCCCTCCTTCCCCCTTCCCCACCCACCCCCAGGCCCTCTGGTGTGTTGCTCACTCCATTGTGTCAGCCTTCAGAAGTGCTCAGTTTGAGTGGCAGGCCGTCACAGATCAGTTCCCTGCTAAAGCGGCCCGGCAGGCCAGGGTGACGGGCCAGGAAGGGATCTAAGTGGGGTTTATCAGCGCTTCTTAACGCCTCTCCAGCTCCCTGACACAAAAGAGAGGGGGTATTAAACATCTAAAGCAAACCAAAAAGCGTGAAAGCTCCTTATAGGGCCGCGGGATTGTGGATGTGACTCGAGTTTAAAAAAAAAAAAAAAAAAAAATAGTCAAAAAAAAGAAAAAAGAAAGAAAAAGGAAAAGAAAAATAAGAAGAGGAAAAAAACACACAAATGCCTCAACAGCGAGCAAGCATTGAGGGAAAATTCAAATGTTTTTTCTGTGCTATGTGGATGGAAGAGTGAGTGGGTGGGAGAGAGGGGGGAGAGAGAGAGAGAGAGAGAGCATCTGTAGGATGAAGATGGAAGTTAGGAAGTATAAACTAGCTTAACAATGCTTTCTAGCTCACCACCTGTTTTACACTGATCAGGCTCATATATGAAGCTTACATTAGTTACAAAATTAAACAAAAGCATAAAACAGACATAACAAAAATAAAAGAATGTAATCAATTCAACAAAAGTAATGACCTGCATAAGCCTGAATGACTTTAGAGGAAGGGAGGATTCAATTTTTAATTTCAGATTTTGTCTATTACATATATTCAGACACACAAACAAATGTCAGAATTTCACTTCATGCCCATCTGAAGGCCTCCCACTGAGCAGCGAATAAACAGCAGGTTTTCAAATACCATCTTCTGATAAACAACATAGTTCAAATGTAAAACTAACGGTACTGAATTAAGTCTGATTTAAACAAGGCTTCCAAACTATTTCCTGATTATGAACCAAAATGACATTACATAAAAGAGTGATATGACGGGTCTTTTTGCTTTGTAGATTAGGATGCTAATGGGAAAAGACTGCAGGGTCACAACTCACGTCAAACAGTGCAGATGTTGCTACCTGCAATGGTGAATAGGCTCTCTTCACGAAATAAATTCAAACATTCCCAGCAAGGAAAGCACAAGTAAGTAGTAAAATTAATGATGGCTGAATTCCATTCAGCTGCATCAGTTTCAGGGTCTTGTTATTATTGATGCTGGCTCACTGTCACAGTGTCATGCTTTACTGGGACAGATGTCATTAGTAGCATCTGTGCTCTCCCTTCCATGACAAACCAAACTGTCTGCTGTGAAAAAAAAAGGTTTCTTGTTTGATTTGTTGCTTTAGACTGTGTAGAAACAACTTAAAATCTGCTGTTCACCCATTTATCAATCAAAAAATAAATAAAAAGACAAACAAATAAACTGCTGACATCAATCCAAAATAGCTACAATTCCCATTCTTGGAGGAGGAATTAGTTTGTATGCTTCAGTCTCACCTCGATTTGTAAGTCAAATGAGTCTGAGTTAACGAAGCCAGTAAATATATCGGTAAAATAATATACACCAGTTCATGACACAAAGGCCAGCAAGTTAGAATGACTAAGGTGAGTCTCTGCCCTTTTTCCCTCAGCTGAACAGGTTTATACTGACCAGTTTTTGTGGATATCAATGTATGTTTTCATTGCATGCAAAATGAATAAGTGGCTGAAAATGTGCCTGAAATCATTCCCTATTGCATACTTAAACTATTCCACAGAAACAGCCTACTCTATAGTGAGTATTAAAGTGGGACTTTGTATACTAATTATCATCATACTGAGCCACAACTGACAGATGTGGAGTCACTTGACTTTAACTGTATATAAAATGCCATTAAAATGCATTCTTGGCAAAAAGAAGTGAATGTGTCTTGGACAAGGCACATCAGAATGCATAAAGAATGGACAGTAAATGCAGTGCAGCATATGGTAAACCGAGACATCAAACATGATGCAAATTCTACAAATATTTTAGATTAGCCACCACATTTTTAGCCATATGTACCATCATAAATGCCAGTGAAATAACCATCTTTACTTGCATGTGCAGCTTTTGGATTGAGCAGACATTATACAGCATATTACAAATCAGTCACAGTGAGGTTGAGCATTAGCTAGTGCTGTGGGAAAACACTATTTTGTTTGCACTGGAATAAATTCTAAATGTGTACAAAGTGGGTTTGCCTGCTCAATTTAGCTCTAACTGCTTCAATATATGTTTGCATATTTGTGCCAAAAATGAGTTCACCTACTAATAACTGGTTAGAAAAGCATTACTCACAATGAGGTGGATCATGTTTGATCATTTGACTAGTTGAAAGGTAAAGGCTTTATATTATTTCATTTATTTTAAAAGCTGACCTGACCTTGACTACTCACCATCACATCTTCTTTTCTGATATAAAAAAACATTTTTTCTTATATAACTTTAGTTAGTTATTCAGCTTATATAATGAAAACGTCCCACTGGTTTTTCTACGTATGTCTTTGACTTCTCTCTGTGCAGAGAGCCTTGTTGCTGTCAGCTTAAGTGGTTGTATCAATAAGGTTCATCTGCAGCTTAGAATAACCAGACAGACATTAGGACAGAGAAGAAAAAAACATTTTCAAAACAGCACGTCACAAGATAGGGACATACTGAGACCAGTGGTTTTCTGTATGTGTGTGTTAAGTGTGTAATACACCAGCAGGGACCAATGTGTGTATGTCAGAAGCTGGCAGGGGGTTAGTATCTGAGACATTTATTAAAAGGTCAGTGTGCAGTTCAGTCAGAGACATGTCTGTGTGTTTGAGAATGAAACTGCAAGAGCTATGATAGTTAGGACAAGAAGAACGAGAGTCATTGAGGGAGGTAGGGATTCAAATAAACAAGCTACAGAGGAAGATAGAAGAGAAAACCGTCAGATGATATTACAGTTTTGTCACACTGCAGCCATATGCGTGTGTGTGTGTGTGTTTGTGTGTGTGTGTGTGTGAAAAAGATGTCTGCGTGTCTATATGATATATATAATTGTGTCTACCCTAAAGTCTATGTGCATGTTTTGCTTCATAACAGTGCATGTATATGGGCTGAAAACTGTATGTTAGCTGATTGAAAATGCACGTGTGCCCATTATGTCCTTATCTGTACTTTGCCTCTGAACTCTCGCATGTTTATGTTGAGCTGTTTTTCCACAGCCTTGCTAATTATGTCATTAGTAGTGCAATTAATACAACAGCCGATTGTTGCCGTGCTGACAGAGGGCTGCATCGGTCAGGATTACATGGTGGCAACACCCCCTCCTCGTCTGAGAAACCACCACGGACCTCCGTTCTGTGAGTGTGTCTGTTATTGTGTCAGTGCTGTAAATATTAGCAACGGCTCTCCACATGTGAATCTCAGAGTCTTACTCCTACAGACTGCTGAATATTCCTCTTCTAATGGAACACAATCACAGTAATAACTTAAGGTGAAATAACTCCTTCTATGCATTGTCTTTATAAAGACCTGGATAATTGCTACGACTGTGATATACATACATACATACATATACATTTTATAATGCATTGTATTTGTTTGTTATGGTTCCACATCATAATCAGTCATTCTGAAAACATACTGCATTTCAGTTTGACTTGTTTTACTTAATATAGTTACAGTATACTTGTCAGTACAGAATGGTCACAACTATTATACAATCTATTATTATAAAACATGAGGTCTGCCTAAAAGAGTAAATGTACGAAAAAATTATAAAGAATTCTTTCTTCATCTCACAAAAAGATATTCCTCTATGGACAATGTTCAATAACACTGAAATTGTTTATCAAAGTGAATGCTTGCAGGCCTCTGACATCCTCAGATTAACTGATGAAATCATCTAGT
The DNA here is from genome assembly GCF_022539595.1 of Amphiprion ocellaris. Lineage (NCBI taxonomy): Eukaryota > Metazoa > Chordata > Actinopteri > Pomacentridae > Amphiprion > Amphiprion ocellaris. The sequence goes on from NC_072774.1 coordinate 30,889,117, forward strand.
AAACGTCAAAAGCTTCAGACTGTCATGATGTCTCTGAGTACACAGAGCATTAATGCATTATTTGAATCCTAGAATTTCATGGATGTAACATATTAGGATGATTCTTATCACACAGTTACTGTATAATTAGCATGAACTTAAAAAGTCATCAGAATTCCCATCAGTTGAGCAATCTAGAACACTTTGGGGACAATAATTTTGACATCATGTACAAAAGACATGCATTTTATTAATCAGAATAGTGCATTTTGACAAACAGAGGCTTTTACAGAGATGTACATAACTGTGTTTATACAGTGCATTCTAATATATATAGTACAAAACGTTTGTTGAATTTGCTATGTGAAACTGTAGAACAAAGTCTATCTACAGTGCTTTTGCTCATATGATGCCAAGCAAAAAAGTTTTCCTTTGTTAACACAGTTTGGAGATGTTCTGGAGACCAGTGGGCAACAATCCATATTTACATGATTTCCAAAAATAGAATTTTACGGGCTTCTGGCTGCAACCCACACACTATCGAGAAGCATAGTGTAGATAAGTTAGCCTACCATTTTTACACGATATTCCAGTGTGATACCAGCAGTTTGCAAAGTTTACACTTGGCTTTGTGGACACAATTTAACAAAATGCCACCACACGATGACTTCTTTGATATGACGGAATTAGTTTAAAGCCAACTCTTAGTAAACGTTCAGTAAATGTAGCCGAAGAGTTAAATAAGTTAGACATTGTAGTCTCATATTGGTTTGGCAAGTTCAAAATTGAGAAAATGTGGTGTTTGGGCCCATTTCTGTAAGCCTGAAAATGAAGGCTTACATTTGCTCATTAACCCAAGATGAGAAAATGTCTAGACTCCTCTCAACCACTACATTAAAATATGCTGGAAAATTTAATATAGAATTTTTCCAGTGATGGCAAACAAATTCCTACCCATTCCAGCTTTAAGATATCATCAAAAAATAATCAAAAAATCATTTCCTAAACTTTTATTCATAATATATGTGTCTTTCAGTGTGTTTAACTTCATTTTATGAACTGTACATGCTTTTTATCTGTATTCTATATGCTTTACTTAGAATGTAGGCTGATTAACTACAATACATATTGCTCTATTGTTATTCCTGTTGGATGTCTAAGAACATCAGGTAATGGAACTACCGATGAAAATGAACATTTTGGCTAACTGGTGTATTTAGATGTATCTGAATGGTGATTTATGCACATTGTTTCTTTTAAAAGAGCTAAATTAAAACCGAAATAATATTTTAAAAGGACTCGTTTATCAAGCAAGGCAAGCGATTGTTTGACCTTCTCATCAGAACATGCGACTTAAACATTCAAGCACTTGTGGTATGATTGAAAAGTGATTTTCAGAGCGGTTTAATGATGTTTGTTATGCTGTTATCAGGAAAAATGTCAAAATCGCAGTAATGAAAGTTTTCTAACCTTTAATTCTGCCTTTAAAGGATGTAACTTGCACATCTCTCCTAAGGCTCAGAGCACATGATTGCGCTACTGGAAACTTTAAACATACTCAATACTCACAAATTTTTCAAACCTAACGAAGAACTGGCAATAAAACAACACTTGGTAAGTAAATCTAACGCATGAAAACGCAGCCTTATAACAACTTTGCTACACAATGATGCACCAGTGACTTAGTTTTTCATTTAAATAATGTAATTACTATGGTAAGTAACAAAACACCTCAATGGCTGTATGATCTCAGCAATGGTGTATTATCATGCTTCTCTAACTAGAATACTATTGTTGCCTCAAAAGCCGCTTTAAGTAACATGAACTAATACTAATGCATTCTTGGAGTCCACTGAACTCTGTATGATGCAGTAATTGGTGAGTTCTGTGACGTAACCTGCTAGCTATGCGATGAAAAACACAGCATGTGATGCAAAGAGGATAAACAGCAAACAGGTCTGTATAGACAGAAGCCTGGTCAGAGGTGGGTGGACGGACTACAGCTAAGGCTTTGGCAGAAAACCAGTTATAATAGCTAACATACTGTAATTGGGTATAACAACACAACAACAACATAAATGTCTTCTATAAACCAACAATAATAATCAATGTTTTCAGTTTAAAAACTGCAATTTGAGTAAATTCTATTAGTTTGATTGGTGCAAGAAGTAAGACATTATCTCCTAAATAAAGTAAAGTAAGTGATATTAGTGGCATTTTTCTTGCCTCAAAGCTAAAAAAGACTGATTCACATAAAATAACACACCCTACAAGCAGACCTTAATGGAAAGACATTTAAGGATGTAACAGCTGCTGGCAGGGAGAGGCAACGTCTAAATATGCAATTGTTCATTATCCCAAAACATTATTTGTGCAATCCATTAAACCTAAGACTCATTACGATATGTAGGACATTTTGGGGGTGCAAATTCATTTTCACCTAAAGTTACGACAGTAGAAAAGTAATTAAAGTTACAGTTTAATGAAATCATGAACCATACATGGAGTCACTGGAGATTGCGCATAAATTACTTCAATTAATCACACGCACACTGATTCAGATGATAACTCTGAATCAGAAAGTTTGGAATCTTTTTCTGTCCTTTACTTTCTGTCCATTTATTTCGCTTGCGTGTCTGTGTGTGCGAGTGGAGTTGCGCTTTGTGTTTATTTTTTTGTTTTTTCTTATGTGTCTGATTGAAGGGGCAGTGTGCTGAGGAAGGGCCAGAGGTCTGCTGCACCCTGGAGAAGAGACAGGGCCAAAGCCACATCTCTGACCCTTCCTCTCATCCCGCCTCTTTCGCCCTGTGCTGTCATGGGATGTCTCCGTGGGTAACCGTTTCCCGGCAACGGAAGCCCAGTGAGGAGGCTGCATTGTGTGCTCTGAGGGTGATGCAGAACGGCTTGCTGAAGGTGGTGAGGGAGGGAGGGGAGGGGAGGGAGGGCACAAAATGATACTGGGTCGAACAGGCACACGAGCGACATCAGCAAGGTAAACAACTTTTAGCTATTACTCACCACATGGCTCTGCTTCTTTTTTGCATCCTTCGTGCTAATCAACACTAGACCCTGATTAAAACAGCAACACCAGCCAAATGAACTTTCATTTGCATATACATGCTGGGTGAAATCAGAGCTGATGCCAGAGTGTGAATTCACCTTGACGTGGCCATGTTAAATGTATCAAACAGTCACATCTAAGTAGCTGAACGCTCTGATTTGCTGTAGTTACAAATCTATTTCCCGCTGTGTTACAGACAGTACAAGTCATGCCAGAAAAGAGAAAAAAAATTCAGAGCGGCTTCTTTTGCCATCAGCCGGCAGCTTCATCCACTCTTTATGTGCTCATTTTAAGGGGTAGTTTCTTAAATGGACCAATTATTTCCCAACTTCAGTTTACATTTTTTTACGTCCTTCACTTACTACATGACGAAAAATTGGGGTGTGTGGGAGTGATATTATTGTTAATCTGTTTTATTCTTTTTGCTCTTTAATACACTGTGTGCTACAATTCCTTTGCATGAAATATGTAACACAACTAAAGTCCAAGTGATTGATTGATTAGAAGCACTCACCCCTACTGCAGTCGCCAGTCTGTCCTCAAAGGTGCCTCTGTCAGGACGCCCCCTGCTGTCTCTCAGGGTGTACAGACCCACCAGGCTGCCAACCTGCCAGCACAGAAACACAATTTTGCAGTTAGGTTTGAAAGACCAAACTTTGAGGACACACGGTTAGATGTAGCATTTGCTTAGTTGACAGCATTTTATTCCAGAATCGGTAGAAATAGTGTGCCCTCTCAACTACAGGGCATGATATGAATGCAAACAGATGCATTTGGAAAATCATACAGTGTATTCATCAATACGCAGAAACCAATGATGGGGCAGACTAAGGGTCAAAACACATAACGTATTCAGCCTTAATCACCCATATGACCCTTTGCACAACATGATTTCAGCTTATCCCCTCTAGCCATCTGTCTTGTGTGGGTTTTTCTGCGAGAGGTGGGTAGAAATCAAATAGCACACAGTTTATCTAACCTTATCCTGGGCTTTTCATTTCCAAGCCTTATAAACTCAATCGTATTGACCGCCTGGGAGAGTTAGAACTAACTAAGTGAAATCTACTCGGCGGCAATTGTGTGCAAGGCGCACATTGTGTGTGTGTGTGTGTGTGTGTGTGTGTGTGTGTGTGTGTGTGTGAGAGAGTACGTGTGTGTGTGTGTGGGTCTGTATGTGTGTGTGGCTTGCTGATTCTATCTTCCTTCACTTTCATTCTCTCTATTCTCTGTCCCTGAGGTGCATCAGGGCTGAGACTGCCGAGTAAATTGTCCCAAATTGAGTTCCTTCTTGCCGGCAGATACAGGCCACATCCCGACCGTTTAGAGTGAGACAGAGAGAGAGGAAGAGAGAGAGAGGAGGAGAGAAAACAATCACAGCACACATCACTCGGTTGAAAAATTTCTCTCTAATTTCTCTCCTTGGCTTTCTTTTCCATCCACCATCCCTGTCTGTCCGTCTTTTTCCCCTCCTCTGTTGATTTCCCTGCTGCCTCTCTTTCTTCTCCCGACACATTATTCTTCTGCTCTCCCTCTTTATATCACTCCCTGTGTGTCCTCCCTTGTCTTTGTCTGCTGCAATAGGTGTACATCAGTCTTTCCTTGCTCAGCTTGACTTTTTCTTGCTTTGATGATTCGCTCCTCTTCTGCTTGTTTCCCCTCCTCTATGTTCTTTTATCCTTTCTCCCTCAAACCCCGTTACCTTTTTTCATCTCCCCCACCAACAGTATCTCTCTTCCCTCTTTATGCCCTTTCCTTGTGTTGGTTTTGTGCCTCCTTTGGTACCTCACCCTTCGCTCCATGGCTGGCTGTACCCGGTGACATAGTACCCATCAGCGCAGGCATCCTGGGTGGAGGAGTCTGGCTCTGACGATAATCACACACTAAGTTTATAATGCTGGCAGCCCAGCTGAGCTGAGCTGAGCTGAGCTGAACTGAGCACACGCGAGTCCCCTGATGCCGGCACACTCCATTTAACTCGGCAGGGGGCTGCAGGCTGGCTGGGGTGGGAATGAAGCATGAGACAGAGATGAGGATGCCAGTGTGTTTTTGGGGATGGGGTAATGGGAGCTGGTGATGGAGCAGTGACTAGAGACAGACATGGAAATGGGATGTAGGAGGACAGCTGAAGCTGAAACTGGTGCTGGCAGGAAAGGTTGGGAAAGGTTTTGGACTTTTGGTTCTGGGAAGAAACTGTTTTTGTTTTTTTTTAGAACATGCTCATGTTACCATCTCTACATGCACTGATAACTTTTTTACTTTCAATGTTTGCTCTCAGCAAAGTCTTGTTCATTTCTTCAGTTAGTTTAGGGGGTATTTATTTTTCTACAGGCAGCAGGGTGGTGGAAACATGTCATCATCTGGAGAATGTAGATGTAAAGCCCCAACAGTAAGATTATGGAATGTAACTAAGTACATTTTGTACAACTGGTATACGTAAGTATTTCCATTTTCTGCTGTACTTCCATTCCACTACACTATAAGATTATTTTTCTTCTTACTCAACTATACAAATGTGACTGTTTTGGCTATTAGCTATTAAAAGTGGTCTACTTTCAGTAAAATTTTGCATTAAATAGGATTCTCCTATTCAATTATCTGCTTAGAAATTCCTAAAATGACACCTGTATCTCCTTCCTCATCGAAAAGTCTGGAATCTATGATTATGGAACTGATTTTTCAAAGCTGGATACAATATGTCTGACTAAAAGTACATTCTCACTGTTTTTACAAAGTCAGATTTCCATTTCACACTTGTGTTATTTCCCTGTTGGACCTGGATTGGCTACAATAGTTACTACTCATATCTACACGTCTTTAAATCACACTTACGGTCAGCAGAACTAAATTTTCTACTTCAGCAGAAGAATTTGAAAATATCTGTCCTATATACATCTGGATTAGTACATCTGTACAGCAAAGCTCCAACACCCAAGAGAAGTAACATTTACCAAAGAGATTTCTGAGTGGAAATAACTGGAAATTTTCAGAAATAGATTTGTAGCTCAAAAATAAAATATTTTAAATCAAACCAACTGTCCCTTACTGGTTTAGTTTTAACTTTGTGGTTTGTGACCCTTGCAAAAAACTGTGCACAGGTGGGCTTCATTTCAGTGTTTAAGATCTAATAAGTAACATAAGTAACAATCTGAAATTGCCAGCTGTTTTCATTCATTCTAAATTAGCACTTTTTTTTTATTATCAATAAAGTCAAAAAGGTGAAAACAGATTCGTGTGGCAGACCTTAGTGTTTTATTTTTTTCTTTTCCCACTTGTCATCTCACAACCAGACAGATTTACCCTCTGATCCTCTGAATTTCAGTACTTTCATTTATGTACTGAAGGACTGTTTTCACATTGCGACATTATTACTTTTAGTTAAGTAAAGCATCAGAATACTTTCATCACAATCAAAAGAAAAAATAAACAAATTGACTTTTGAGATAAATGAAGGAAAACTGATAATTATTTTTCAAACATTTCTTGTAATTATTACAGAAAGTATCTGGAACGTTAGGCCAGAGTTTGATTGTTAGAACGTGTTGGTGGTATTGTTTTAGTGCCTGCTGGAATGTGCTGAAACGTCTTGTAAAGATTGTAATCCCTTAAATGCCAGAAAAGTAACAAGTGTCTGATTGAAGATGGAAGCAGAAGTAGGATTTTGGACAAATGTACTGAAGCATTAGTGAAACACAAAGACATAAATTAGATTTCTACCTTCAGCAGAACTCTCGTGCAATACAACAGAGATTTGGTGAAGTTTGATAAAGCATTCAAATCACATTTACCAAAATTGAACAGTACTATGTCTTCCCACAAACAGTCTATAGTAAACACTGCTGCACCCTCTGTGGTGTTGATCCTCTGACTGGGAGCAGAAAGGGAAGCTACACTGTGGAGGTCTCCTGTCCACACATCTACAATGGTTTCCACAAATGAGTGCTAGCCAACAGTTCACCATCTTTCACTTCACCTGTTGCCCGATGTTTGTCAATTCAGAGCCATCCACTGGCAGATAGTGGTAAGATTTCCAGTTCTGCTGCCTACCCTGAACCTGCAAGACCTTATTTTTTTTTTTGTAAAGGGTCAAGCTCAGGTCAGGTCAGTTACCTCTTTCTCTTTTGGCAAGTGCCAGTTGTTTGTGTCCACGTCACTGCTGTATTACACATGCAATGCCCGATACTAGGAGCAAGAAAGACAGGAAAAGTATTGCATTAGTTGCATGGCTGGGATGTAACGTGGGGCTTGGTTGCCATAGTTGGCTGTACCAGTGGGTTTTATTTGGGTTGCACGGATGTGACAGAACTCTAGTCTCATGTGTGGGCCAGTGGTTCATTTTGTATTGCCAAAATATTAAAGTCTCCTAAGTGCGTCTTCCCTCTCCTGCCTTTATCTGCACTTGGGTCCTCACTGCATTCCCACAAAGACATCATTGTAAAGAGTTTTTATAGACACAGTTCTTCTGTGTAATCATATACATAGCATAGCGATAGGGATGGGTATTGCTTGGATTTCAGATCTGCTCGTCAATTCTGGTCCTCGACTATTTCCCACTTCAGTTCTTTGAGGAGCAGAGTGAAAACAGATCACAAGCTCATTTTAATCTGCATTGCCAGCTATTTACATTTTCAGAATTTCCTTGCAAAAATATGTCATGGTTCCAGCTTCACAAGTGTGACATGTGCTGCTTATCCTTTAAATTACTTTAATAATCTTTTTCCTTTTGTATTATTGGTTGAAAAATCATTGTGAAGGTGACATGTTGGACTGCTTAATTGTGATGGCATTTCTGTTTTCAAAATTTTTATAAATCAAATATTCAGTTGATTGAGATCATAATCAGCAGATTAATCCTTATTGAAAATAGCCATTAGCTGCAGTCCAACACAAAATAGTTCAATATGGGTTTGGCCTCAACAGACTACAACAGTAAAATCCTGCTTTTACATAAATGCATGAGCGATGTTAATTTAATGATATAATGTATAAAAGCAATACGAAACTTTTTCTTTGCATTGTGTATTTTTACATCTTCCTGATTATGACATACTGTCACTTGAGTAAAATCTCCAATACTTTTACGTGTAACAGAGTATTACACTGTGGTAATAGTACTTTTATGTAATTAAAGGATCTGAGTACATTGTCTGCCACTGCCCCTCTATCAAGGTAAACACTTCACAGTAAAATAAATTAAGCACACCCACATCCTAAGTGCACATCTGTGGTTCCACAATTTTGTGGTTTCTTGGATACTGCGAGGTTTACTCAGGCTATTTTACTATAATGACAGCATCCATCCTTGTAAAGCATTCTGTAGCATAACTAAATTCAGGGTATTGTTACCAGACAATCACGCAATCTGTGCTATTCACCTACCAATTAAGCAGCCCACGAATGGCTGAGAACGTTAACTAAGAAAAATGCTAGACTCATGATTTAATAAAACAAATCCATTAGGAAACGAGAAGACACGCAGAAATTGAACTAGGATGACTATAGGCACAGACTCACACTGATGGATATAAATCAGGTTTTTGCAGAACACTGTTTATTTGAACTACCACAAGCAAACAAAATCAAGACTGAAATTTGAATTTGGGAACTGGTTCTACGTTGGGACCAGTACTTGATGCCTAGTGTGGTCTATGAATGATCATAGACCACACTAGGCATCAAGCAATGACCATAGTTTGAGCAATCACAATAGTTGTTATACAAAGAAGAAAATCTCCCTGTACCCAGAATGTATTGTGGTGGCAGCAGAAACCTCAGAGATAAATATCCTGTTTGTAATTTGGGTGAGCTAACCCTTTAAGCAGTCAATGGCCCATAAAAACAGAAAGACACTTGCTGCTGAATGTGTCACTGATGTGTCACAAATGCGTCAACTTGACATTATTGACACTGGATGCGCTTAATGTGTACGGATGCCTACACAAACTACAGCTGTACGTGAAAATTAGTGAGTAATTTCAAACCAACCAAAACAAACACACATCCTTACAAACACATACACTCACATTCTTGTGCCCTGCCAGAGCAGGTTCACAGCAAAACAATATGAGGCCAATCAGGGGACCATTGGTATGGCTCTCCCTCTGCTAATGAAGGCACTTTGAAAAGGTAATCTAATTCACCAGCAGCAATTAAGGCTGGGAGCGCCTTGTCACTATCAATTATCTGCTCCTTCACTCATGTTCTCCAATGCGGACGCTGAGCCTGCCTGACACACAGCACTGTCGGACAAATCAACCCCATCAGCCAGCCAGTCACTGAGAACACTAATCATGAGAGTGTTCAAACGCACACCAACACACACTCGGACACACACATACTACTGTATACTTGAATCATTGTACAATGAACTAAGTAAGCTTGGCACAAATTGAGATGTCCTTGCTTGCTGCAGTCAGAGGTGGAGCTTAACAGATCCAAAAACAGCAGACGCTGGAACCTGCAGCCTGAAGGAGGCGTGGCTGATGTTAACATTAATCAGAATTTGGTTATTGATCAACAACTGATGCTACTGTGAAGCAACCAAAGTGTATATCTGACCTGTGAGTCCACTATGGTAGTCAGCATCATGTTGTACCTTGTCTGTAGGCCTGAAAACCACGTGCAGGTATGACTTTTATTGTAAATTTTCTGGAATTGTGCAACGTCACTACCTAGCAACTTAACGCAGCACACAAAGATAGAGTTGAGAGTTATGGTTCTGGTTCTGGTTTCTGTAACACGAGTTTTTCTTTACAAGGTGGTGAAGCAAACCGGTTTGTTGTACTTGTTGTCTGTCCTTCTCGTGACCAAAGCCACTGACACACACAAAAAATACAATACTCTGAGAGGAACAGCTGTACCACTTCAGAATTCTTTAAAATATCTCAGAAAATTTTTTTTTCCAACAAGTGGACCATAACACTTGTACAGTATCTTCCAGTGGACTTTTATATGCATTGCCATGAAGCTGGGCTGCAACATCATGTGAGGAAAATATAAAGTCTAAAAAGTATGCAGAAGGTGTACATTTCCACGGTCATTTTATACTGTAGACTTCCCATCAACTGAAGCTGATGTTTGCCAGATCTGATTTCACAAACGCATTAACAAGTAATGTGTTTTTCAAATAAGATATGTCTTACAGAAATATGCATTTTTTGTTTGGTTTGTCTAACTCTAATCAAGGGTTTCGGTAGGTGATCACCAGAATTTCTGTGATATAAGGATAAACGACAGATCAAGAGTTCCATGTAAAATATGTAATTTGCTTTGAAACAGTTTATAATTCATGAAAAAATAAAGACATTTATAGAGCCAACTGATGCTCACATAGCAGACACTAATGTGTGTGTCTCGACATATTTTATAACTTTGTGCCAAATTTCACGCATAGTGTTAATGGAATAATCAGCTATATGTTATTTATTTTAGTACAATGGTCCAAGCTCAGACTAACAACATCTACTTGAAACTCTTTGAGGTTTTTCTGTTGTGATATGAGGACTGAATCTCTCTACACATGGATTCCAGCACCCTGACCTGTCGCAGTCTTCTCAGACTGAGGACGCCTCCACCATTCAACTAGACCTTCAGACTGTAGACAGGTACAGCTGACAGACGGGACTATTCAACAGGCTCATCTCAAGTTCTCTGTTGCTTTACTGAATCTCTCTTATACGTGACCTTAGTCCAAAGCACAGATGAGGAAGGGATTAGCATGACAGTTGCGCTGCTGTATGAAGAGTACCATAAAGCCATCCAAGGATAATATCTGAACTTGACTATGTTGTGGGTGGAAATCAGAATCCTTGGGTCCTAACAGAAGTCTATGATAGACAACTGTTAATTTAATAACTGCAATGTGCATTTTATTGAAAATTGTCTTCTTACAATTCTATTTCACATTTCAACATTACAAAGGAAATACAAAACAACTATATAGTATTATGAACCACCACTACCAAATGATTCAACTTTGAGCCTAATTAAAAATATTCAGTTGCATGTTTTGTGTACATTAAGGAGAGAAAATGTATAAGTTAAAGCAATGGAGAAATCAGAGCGTGGTTGGCGCTTTAAAAAATTACTTGAGCATCAAATCAAGTACGTTCATGTAAGCAATGGCAGCTTATTTAAAGCTGAACTGAATCTGTCCACTGAACCACAAACCACGGCACTGATGAACGGTGCAAAAGAAAATGATAATGGGGACATGAGGAGAACGGATCATAAACACATTCCTGCTGTAACAGCGCCAACGACAACTACTACTATTAATAATAACAACAACAATAACAACAACTCTTGCAGTGTAATATTCAATAAATCAACAATCTCCATCTATTCCTCTAACTTTATATATATATATATATATATATATATATATATATATATATATATTTGTACATTACAGCCTCGTTTGTATTATTGAAAATATACCAATATTACAAATTATATAATAATGTTCAGAATTCTGAAGTTGCCTTACACAACTGAAATCCATTCAATATGCTGCACAAAATTTGTGATAAGAAACAAATATCTAGAACTACAACTTTTCCTTGGATGAGCTGCAGTCCAGACTACTGCTGCTGGGAGAGGAGCTCCCATAAGGAGTACATTTTGGACTTGAGTATTTTGGACCTGAAACAAAATCACTTGCAATTATGCGTGTTGGAAGTCAGAGCGAAAGAAGAATAGATTATTCAATTACAGAACTGAATTTTAATTATCCCATTGTGTTTTTGTTTTTTTTAAATTTTGTTTTAACAGCCTTAGGAACAAGCACAGCTACAGTTTTGTTGGCGACTGTGTTTTCTGAGACATTCGTGCTGAAGCAGTGGAACTTTCTGCATTTTACAAATGCTCTCTTATGCTAGATATATTTTTTGATTTAAATTCTTAGACTCTTATTCTAAAAGGCACTGGAACAGTAGTATTAATAATCAAAGTATTATTAATCAAGACAGGAGAAACAGAAACAGAAAATGGAACCTTAGTTAATATCCCTATAAACACTCAACATAGAACTGCTCTTCATTTACAACCTCTAGAACAGTTCTGTCAAACAGCTGCTTGATTCTCTTCCAGCTGCAACACTTGACAAAGGACACTGAAAGCTCTAGTTAAACCCTTGCAGAATTTCCAAATTTAAATTTTCCATTGAAACACAATGAAAAGATTTCAACAACCCTTGATATTGATTTGAAAAAAAGGCATTTTTTAATAACGTCATGAAAGTGGAATAATTATTGAGGCAAGTGTTTGATGTGCTAATTTTTACTTAGCAGAAAAAACTCCCACAATAGCCTATTGATAAAAACGGCTACTACTTTTATGCTGCAATTATACTTCCCATACATAAGGAACTATTTTTGTTCTATCCAGTCAATGCATCATAGACTTATCTATATTTAGTGTTATGACAGCCTGTGTTATCCCATATTTCTCTTCATGTCTCGGTTTTGTTATGATTCTTGACCCGTTTCTTATTGATTCCTATGGATAAGAAATGCCTGTGTTCCCTCTTCAAGTGTCGGATCAGATTATCATACTTCACCGCATATGATTGAAGGGCCCCAGCATTAAAATTCAAAACACCACCTGAAAGCAACAAGCAGATTCAAGGCACTGTGAAAAACAACACCCAATTTCAACAAGAGCTGCAGGTATTATGATGTACTTGTTTGTTTATTTTTTGTGGTTATGTCCTTTTTCTTTTCCGCTCAGCATTTTTGGACGTTTCTGAAAAGAGCTTAAAACATTGCACTATTTGAAGCATTGTGATGATTTGCATTGTGATAATTTTTGGAAGCTCTTTTAGCCTTTTTGAAGCTTTGCTGAAGCCAACACTGCCTTAAAAGCCGCCTGTGTCTGGCACTGATGCATTTAGTGCAACAGTAATAATTTCTTATAAGTAAACAATTTATTAGGAATTAAAAGCACTCTCCATCGCAAGTTAGCACAGCTAAAACAAATTACATTACTACATTTCAATTGCTGGTCAACATTTATGTCATCCATTTGCAGAAGTGGACAAGCTGTTACAGAAGTCTGAACAGTTCACTGATGACACAACTATTAGTCTCATACTGATCCTTCTAGGAGTAAAGAAACTAAACTAAAGGCCAAATACAAAAACCCTTAAGGCACATTCAGAACTCTTTGGGAGAGACAAAGAACTAATTCTGAGCCTCACTGTCAAGTGTTTCCTTTCAATAAAAATGCTACTATTATGAAAAAGACTAACAGATAAAAACAATAAATCATAAAATAAACAATGTGATTTTGGTTGCCAAGGATTATGCTTATTAGTTTGTATGAAGTTGTTTTTGTTTTTGTTTTTTTCAAAAAAGCTTAATAGAAAGTTTCAGTCATAACTAAAAAGAGATGAGACGCATAAGCAGGACGTGCACAAACATGCATGCCTTTGGTAGTAAAACAAAAGTTAGAGGAAGAGCTACATCAATCAATATTTGTATGTGAGCAGTTGTTTAAATGGTATGCAAAATGAGAGAGGAGTCACCTGAGGTGAAGAGTGTATGCCATGCAGTTCCTCTCAGCTCAGTGAGTTTTAGCATCTTTCACCTCAGTGTTTTGGTTTTAAGGTCCACAACTTAACTATTTTACCTCAGTCACATTGCTCAGACCAATACTGGTTCCAGCTGCAGGTAGCCATTTTCTGTGGAAAAGCAAACTCACAGTATGCTTCCTGCCCAGCAACAAACACAAGACAGGCAAAATTAGTGACTAACTGGTTAACACAGTTGACTTATATGAAATGAAAAAGGAACATGAATGGTGGATGCTACTATTGTTGTAGGGCTGTCTGTGGTGTTAACTAGCAACTATTTGCTCGTTAAGTTAACACAGGTTGTTTATGTTTGATCTAAAGGTTAAAAAAAAGAGAAAATAGTTTTTATTTCATTTTCCAAACTAAACAACTTCAAATTAAAGCTACTTTTGGAACATCTAGGAAAGATGTCTAACAGTCTTTAGGCTGGTAGCTAAGGCTTCCTTGTACCAACAAGCAGCAGAACATATCATGAAATGTGTTAAGTTGTGCTTGAATACAAAGTGTGTCATTTGCATGCAGATTTTAATAAGTCCTGATGTTTACACTGGCAGCATAATGGCTTACATTTTAGACTTACATTTAATGCCCCTCATTGGATCGTTCTGCTAACAATGCTATGCCTTCTATGTAGATGCACTGTGAGAAACAGGAAGGACTCACTACAACAGCTCCTACCACATACAGACTCAGGTACCATAATTACTATAATTATCACAATATCCCAATTACAAATTCATGTATAGCTCACGATAAATACAAATAATACATGTTGGCTTTAACACAAGTGAGAAGTGACCATCAATTTCTGACCAAAAATAGATACAGTAAAATTGTATATCTTTTCAAAATTCTACCCTTGAAAAACAAATTTCACTGTAAGCAGCGTCTGATCGCAGTTCAGCAGAGTTGGACGTTGGCGTCGTCTCAATACTGAAGCATCCACAGGAGCTGCATGTCCCGCTGCTGCTGACGGCCTCCAACAGACAAAAAGAAAGAGGAGAGAAAAACAGTAATGGAGGGAGGGATGGAGGGAAAAAGCATGAAGGGTAAACAAAAACAAACACAGACATCAAGAGTCATTGAAGCAGTGTGTGAGAGCCACGTGAGGCAGTCCACCCTATGGAGAAAACAGCAGCTGGTGTGTACACTAACAGCCCTACAGGGGCTGTGGCCTCCACAGCCTCAACTATGGAAAAGCAGAAAGAAGAGATGGGAGGAGGGCTGGGTGATGGAGGGGGATGCTAGGGGCTAAATGGGGTGAGCAGTTAAGCCTTGTTGGTTACAGTATTGGCAGGAACGCAATGATGGAAATGGGAGGGGGTGTGAGGGGTTCTACAGTCCATCTTGAAGAGAAAAATATGGGGATTGATGGGTTTTTAAAGGATAACACAATTCGTTTTGGATTGAGTTGCCACAAGCTATCATTTAGTATAAGTTTAAAAGGAGATCATTAAATTTTATTACAATTTGGGCTATACTCTGGTAGTTCTAGCCATCGTTTTAATTTAGATAAGAGAAAACATGGTACTAAATAAGTTGATTGCTAACACTGTAGAATCTAATGACAGTACTAACATATATGAGCAGTCAGATGATCATATCGATTTCAAATCAGCCTCCATGTTAACCATATTCTGATGGCAAAACTCTAAAAGTTGCTTGTTTTAATAGAAACCACAAGATAATCAACTTGTCATAACAAACAAAGAAAAGCAGAAGTACTGCACATTTCAGTTGCTGAAACCAGATGGCATTTTTGGTGAAATGTGACAACTCAAAAACTGTGACAAATGAAAAAAATAATGCAAGTTTTGGATGAAAACATTTCCACAGTGGTCTGCGTTCTGGGAAATTAAAACTGTCGCTCACTTATGTCCACTGTTGTATCACATAGGTCTGGACTGGTTCTTTTGTTTTGTTCTGTTTTAAGCAGAAAAGGGGAGTCACTCAAACTATAGTACACAAAACACTCAACAGCAGCAGTAGACAAACACGTCCTAAAGGTTCATCTATAAGGCTTGTAACAACCACTTCATAAAATCCTGTCTACTTTTACTGACATTTTCCTAAGATCTTCTTATGCACCCATTCTAAACAAACCCTTGCATAAAATACAACAGTAAAGCTATGCTGTATTCAATTTTATAAAATTTCTCAGTGTTCCACAAGAGCATTGTGTATGAGTATGTTTGTGCGCTTCTAGCACCACTCCCTGTTCTTGTCCCACATCGTCCTTTATCTTCTTTATCTCTCTGTATTTCTCTCTCTCTCTCTCTCCATTTCAATATTGAAGAGAGTTTTATTAAGGGCTAGACTCGGATGTGCTGAGGCGCTCTCAGTAATTTTCCTACAAAGTGCTTTAATCCATCACTCGGCCAACATGTGGCCTTTGCTGCCATACATCATCTAAGCCCACAGAGAGAGAGAGAGGCTGAGGAAGAGAAAGAGAGGGAGTGGTAGCGTAATTTCTGCTCTCCTCCTTCTCACCCCCATCTTCTTCTTTCTCGTTCTTCTTCTCTACCTTCATCTCCCGCCCGAGTTTCCCACCTGGGAGGGAAACCACATCTTCTGCACATATTCCTCAGTCAAGTCCTCTGTCCATTTACAAATGAGAGTGAGGTATGTGCGAAGATGGAGTGAGGGGAGGGGTGGGCAGTAAGCAAACGGAGAGAGAAAAATGAAAGAGATGGAGATAGGCGTGAGTGAATGAATGAGTGAGTGAATGAGTGTGTGAGGCTGAGAGAGAGAAAGAAAGAGATAAGGAAAATGGAGAATAGCTTACTGGAATGAATGAAATTGGGGACAAAAGCGGGTGAGAGGGAGTCAGTGTGTGTGCGTGTGTGTGCGTGTGCGTGTGTGTGTGCATGTGCATGTGCATGTATATATGCTGTATGCACAAGGTGTGTGCTTCTGTACTTGCATGAGGAAATAGAAATAGGCAGAGAAGGAGACGAGATGAGGGAGAAAAAAGTGCTGCATTTCCCAGCATGCAGCTGGTGCAGCATTGCCCTCTGTGTTGCCCCCGGCTAACACCTGCTTCCATTTCGCTTCCTCCGCCCTCCTCGTACTGAGGAGCAGCAATGAACCCTGGGCCCCCTGACTAATGGAATGGGCCCTCACTTCCAACCATTAGAGGATTGGTGTCCCTTTTGGCACCCCTGGGTGCCCTACGGTACAGAAAACTAAGAGGAAGGGGAGAGGGAGAAGATGGTGACAGGTCGCCTTTTTCTTTCATCCAACACGCACACACACACACCTGGTCATAATATAACAGCCTGGAGTAATCCAGCCAGAGTAAGGCTTGACATAGCTTAGCATCTGACTGAGGCTATTTCTGAGAGAATATTAGAAATTCTGAATCGGGGGCAACGTTACGAGGTTTCAGAGAAGGAGCTCTCTGAATGTGTACGACGGCGGCCCCGGCTGATGGTGAAGCATTGTGTGATTCCATTTAGCTGGTAAATCCAGTGCTCTACCTCAATTACATCTGCTTTACTCAGATGGAAAACACACCTCGAGTGTACGGAGGGAGGGAAGGGAGGGGAGGGGACGGAGGGTGGAAGCATGGAGCGGATTGGGGATTGAATCTCTCGATGAGCTGATAGCACGTCCGCAGACAACGAGCCAAGCTGTGCCGCAGTAATGTTATGCTAATGATATGGTAATGATATGGTAATCTGCCGGCAGTATTCCACCTCACTGGAGAGAAGGGGAATCTGGGAGGCCTTTTACCATTGGATGGAGACCAGGGACTTCCTGAAGTCAGAGTTCAACACAAAACCGTGCGTGTGCACACACACACAGACACGGATATGCAGGCACTTAATTGTTAAAGCAGTGACCTCAGCTAAAATAATAGCAATGCAAACCATCAACCTAATCTGCCTTAATCGGATTTGCAAACTCTTAAGTAAGCAAGAAATAATACCTGTAAACAATGCAGTATCATGTGATCCAACTTAAAACTGGGTCGGCTGCATTGTGAGGGAACCTGGAAGCTTTATCAGCGTGTAATATCAAGTTGCTGTGGTGTTGTTTTGTGCCGACACGAAGTGAAACACAAAATCATCTATTTCAGATCGTGATCAGGTTCTTTTTTTTTTGACACTGTGCGTGAAATCCTGCACCTTTGATGGCTGCCATTCCCTGTCTAGTCGGAGCAGCCCTTCCATTTCTACGCAGTGATTGCAGTACACCACCACAGCTTTGGTGGGAGATGAGACTCACTATTGTATGAGAGCAGTCTTTGATGCTGACACATCATTTATTTACATTTTGCTACACTTTACTGCATCTCATTTTATTGGGAATGAGTTGATTTGCCTTTTAATTTCAAGGATTGCTGACAAACTATAAGCCATCTTTAAACAGCTGTAAATGAGCAAACAGCAAGGGACAAGATAAATGTGAATGGATCGACTCTATCACTTTGACACATTTAAAAATCATAAAGACTGACAGGAAAGGCTTTAGTACGTCTGCTACCAAAAAGGCACCTGCAAAAAGCAACTGCAATGCATCACAGGGAATCTGTCTGTGTGGCATAAAGACATCATCTCGGGTATTTTGCTTTGTTTTTCTTTGTATTTTACAGTTGCAAAATGGATATGTCAAGTCTGCACAATGGAGAGACGCAATGACATTT
This sequence comes from Amphiprion ocellaris, assembly GCF_022539595.1. Classification (NCBI taxonomy): domain Eukaryota; kingdom Metazoa; phylum Chordata; class Actinopteri; family Pomacentridae; genus Amphiprion; species Amphiprion ocellaris. The sequence goes on from NC_072774.1 coordinate 30,907,375, forward strand.
TCCTGGATGCTGTACACTAAATCAAAGAGACCAACAATATGTTGAGTGCCAGCATGGAGACATTTGATTCCCTTTCCACTCATGCGGCATTACCGCTGGAATGCCAGCAGACATCACAATCCTCCCAAGCTGGCATTGGGCTTGTCAGACTTTTCATTCCACTTCAATGTTCTCAAAAAAAAATAATGTATCACAGCAAATTGTGAAACCTCTGCTTCTACTTGATACCTGATATTTGCTGCATGCAAGGCGCAAATCACAGGTGACACAATTAAAATAGGTTTGACTTAACAAAGGCGATTTAGTGTCAGTGACATTTAGCATCAGCCTCTGGCGACAGACAGGTAAAAGAAGCCAGTCAGCAGACTGGACCTGGGGGGATCGTGAAACGGAGGGTTGTCTGAAGCTTTTCTCTGGATATGATGCTGCTGGATCGGACATCTTATTAACACACAAACACACACTTTGTGTATATACTCGACAATGGGCTACAACAGGATTTCGCCACAGCATCCTATCAATGATTTCTCATTCCTGCATTATTGTTGCAGTCTCATGTATGTACAACCAAAATATGAGCTAAACCATACACATATTGCAAATAAATGTTATTTGGCACTATCTGTGCATAAATACAGTGAAGTTTATGTAAACAGAAAACACATTTGCTATTGTTTCGGTCATTACAAATGATCAATGCATCGAGGGACTATCATTAGTGTATAAAAGAGCAGAAAACAATGCAGGAAAAAGCAGAGGTGTTTGTGTTCATACATGAGGGACAATGAGAAAGAGAGAGAGAGAGAATGAGACGGGCAGAGAGGAAGACAGAGACGGGGGTGGACTGTCCAATACACTCCTGATAAAGGTCAAAGAGATGTTTTATTCATGATCCAGGCAGCAGCAGCAGCAGCAGCAGAGGCAGCAGGGCCAAGGTTGAAATGAGCTTGCGTCCCCATTTCCCCAAGGCAATGCTGCACACAGCCTCACACCAGGCCAACGGACACTCCCCCTAACTGTTATCAATAATGTCAAAACACACATACACACACCGGCCAGTCTCACTTATCAATAACTTTAAATCATAAAATAAGTAGAAGACTGCCAAAAGACAACAAAGTGCCTTACACTTAAGATAAATGAAGTGCAACTGAAACCTTTGACTGGGACTTTTGGAAGCGATGCAATATTTTATATGACTTCTAACCTGGAAAGTTTTATCTATAATCAATGAAAAAGAGAAGTACAGAAAAAAGTTTACATCTTAATATTCAGAGTTAAAATGCATGGAATCTACTTTACTGGTTTGCGTTAATTCATTAAAATACAACTACCTGTACACTTTTTATTGCATTTTACTGGTCATCCTCACTGTATGTATAATCACACACTTACAGTAGATGCGTGGTTTACCATCTGAAATGTTCACAATGGATTGTTTAAACAATGCTTTTAATTAAATGGTACATTTTATCCTCAAAATCTGTGTTGATTAGTCAGTCTTTGCATTCGAAACAAGAAGTTGAATAAAAGAATCCCTTTAAAACCCCTGAATATAACAGAGCGCAGCAGGACTGGATGTCAATTCATAAGGGCTCTTACCTTTTAAGTATTTCTGATTGTGAATCTTCATGAAAGATTCACAGTCAAGAGAATCAGACGAAGTTCATTTCAAAATCTCTCATACCCTCGAACCTCCTCTTTGAACTTGCTCTTACAAAAAAAGCAGAACTTCTGTATTCCACCTAACCAAGACCTGCTCTGAGCCCTTATTTTTTAGTGAAGCCGTGAACATTTTTTGAGGGAGCTGACATACTTTCAGACTCAACAACCAAAGTAACCTTTAAAGTATTGATGTGGATAAATCACATCTAGTCTTCTGACAAATGGAAAGATTTCAGCATGACAGATTAGAACTCAGGCAAATAGGTAAAGACCCAGTCATCTCCAACGCAATTCCACCAGAGCCTGTTCCACATGTAGGAGTTTCTCATAGGCTAGACAGCATGGTGAGACGGAGGCGTGTGTATCTGTGCATTCGTGTTCCTTTTTGGGAGCATGTATGTGTCTTTTTATACGTTTGTGAGTGTATGTGTGGACAGCCTACTTTACACGCCTTTGATCAGATATGAAATATTCAGAAACGCTGCTGTAATTTGATGAAAGTCAGATATCCCTCAAATAGGAAATAGAAGTCAGCACTTTGGCAGCTCTTGAAAAGAAAAAAAAAAAAGAAGCCCTCAGTCGCTGGATTTTAAAAATGTAAATTGCAGGCCCATAGGTGGAGGTAATAACAGGGGTTTAAACATGCACTGACCCGCTGTATGAACTCCAGTCCATGCTGCTTGGCCAGAGCTCTGGCTGCTCTGGTGCCACCATCCATTTGCACTGCATAGAAGACATGGCAGTTGGTCCCATGATGCCCCTCTGTGGTCACTAGTTTCCTCTGCAGCAGGCAGCCAAACACCAGCACAAATGCACGGAACATGGAGCCTTTAAAAGAGGGAGAAAAACATCGACTGGTTATCACAGCATTTACTACACTTACTCATGTAAATTATGTAGGTGTTAGATCATTTTTCAGTGAAAAGTTAACATTGCTGGATTCCACAGCGATGTTTCGAGCCTGCATTCAGAAGAAAAGCCATCCTGTACGTAACATAAATAAGCATCACATAGTGAAGAATGGCATTTTCAGTAGGGCTGTATCTAATAATTACTCATCATTACTCGATCTGTAGTTTATTCAGTGACTGTTTTGTTTGTAAAATGTGGGGAAATAGTCATCTTAACATCACCAAATTGTAGCACATTTAAATTTCATTCCACCAACACCACAACATTCAAAGACAATCAGATTACGCTGATGTACAAGCAAGAAAAATCTCACATATGAGAAACTGAAACAACCAAACATTTGTAATTTCTGCTTGAAAAATGATTAAAATGACGTTATAATGAAATTGTATGTGCTCTTCATGTCAGACATCATTTTCCTTTTGTAAACTGACATGCTGCAGTATTTAGCATCTCCCTGGATATCCTCAGTATTCACTGATTCTTTACAATATCGAAGTCTAAAAACCGGCAATACATACATCTACATTAGAAAAATACAAACACCTACGATATAAAATATTACCATAACACTTCAAATACCACCTAACTACACAAATGAGTTTATAGAGTGTGGAATTCAGCATCTCAGTGCAGAGCATTGAACATTGGCAATTGTGAAATAATTTGCCCACAGCCACCTCCTCTGTACTTTTGCATTAAATCCACTGTGGCTGCCACCTACAGCATGTGAACCACCCACCTGTAGCCACACAGAGTGAAACGTCCAGGAGAAATCTTTCACCCTGCGCGATGAAAGCTAGAACTCTGGCATCGGGGGCCCCAAGCGAGACAACACACTCTCTCCAGTTCCCAACCCACACGTTTAATCTCCTGGCCTTGATGCAAATGCTTCTGAGAGCAGAAAAACTGCAGTGCTCTCATTGTGTGAACTAACTTCCTTCTTTAAGCAAAACAGGAACTTTATCAGTCAGTCTTTCTGCATGTACTTTCCTGTTAACAATGATGGAACAAAACGTTGCCACCTCAATCTAATCAGCATTAAGTCGACAAGTAAAACACCCAATGTATTATTGGAAGAATGCAGTGTTCAGGCATATTAATTGCTGAAACTCCCACTCCCTTCTCCAGATTATGCAATCAACATTTACTGCTGATCCGTGAAGTTGGTCAATTTGTTTTTCTAGGCATTAGTTTATATTGAATTCAATTAGCAGAGCTATCAAATAAAGTGTTGCATTTAGCCACTTGCTTCCCATATGTATGTCTACTGTTCATACAAACAGCTGTTCAACTTGGTTGCATGTAAGTAGCTGCCGGTATTGGTTGAGTAATCAATTACTCAATTGATTGATGATTAGTGGTTTTAGTCTCTTTTTTTTGACACAAACAAAGCTTAAAATTAAACTACACATTTGTGTGTTTTGAAATGTTGCAATTTCAATTTGCCAATTTGGGCTTCTGGAAATTCTAATGGAAATGTTTTGTGTTTTCTTGAATTTCATGTCCCCAACAATTAATGATCTTATCAAAAAAATATCCGTACATTTATCAAGAATGAAGGTGACTGTTAGTCGCACGGCTAACTGTTAATATGCAACATCTGCAGTCTGAAATCTTGCTACTTTTAAGTCTCTTTCAGCCACTTTACTTCCAAAACACACCCACAGACATACAGCAAAACTCCAAATCATAAGATTAAGATATCTCCTTCTATAAGTAATTCTGCTATGTGTTTATCTGACTTCTCGTCAAAAGCCAAGTGCATCCTCCTGCAGCACTCCCCCCCTCAAACAACAAACAATGCAGCTGACCACTGTTTAAAGTCTACAGCATCATTCAGCTACTATCTTCCAAGCCACTGATTGAAATCGATAACCTCACTTGGGGCTCGAGCCCCAGTCAATCCCGCTGAAGTGCAGGGCTGGGAGCGTACACCCCACCCAGCAAGCAGCAGGCCTCGGGCAGAGACAAAGTAGACAGGGGGAGAGAGAGAGGGAGGGAGGGGAGGGAGGGAGCACATGAGACTGGCGTGCTGGAGAGCCACATTGAACAGTGTCAGGGCCTCGGGGCCTACTGGGAAGCTGATAAAGTACCTGGACATTTTTATAGACAAACTACTTATTTCCATCCTCATATCGCTTGGGAAGACTGATAACTTTATATTCCTCTCAGGCAGAGGAATGAAAGGGAGGGGGTCCTTTCAGGAGTTTAATTGATCAAACTGTAGCCACAAGGGGTTTTTTTCTGGAGATAAAAGAGACTAGCACTCGGCCCTGTACAATACAGAGATCTTTTAGGAAGCAGACCCAAAGAAAAAAGAATGTAACTCATTATGCAAAGTCATTACAGGCCTCTGACTATACTCCTTAAAGAGGAGGAGTTAATGGTGAAATTGCATTGTACAGGATTTTCAGAGGTCAAACTACCGGTCATAGGATAACATTATTTTACAACGTCCACATTATTAGTCCCACCAAACTTTTCAGATGGGCTGTTTTGAGGTCAGGCTCAAACAGCTAGACTCTTAAAACAGTAAAATATCAAGAGGGCAAGTTTCCATTTTAGAAATGATCCACAATAAAACAGAACACAGTAGAAACTTATTGTCTCATCAGTGCAAGAAATTTGTTTTTGTGTCATCAATCGAGACAAAAAATACAATAAAAACAGTAATCACCATTTCAAATCATTAGCAGTTCAGCACCATTAATGAAAAAGTTATTACATCTCTGATATTTCTGGGCAAGGTACACATTACCCAGCAAAAACCAGAAACTCCAGAATGTTACTGATCCTGGCCAAGAAACAGTCAGGCACTCTCTACAAAATGTTGATTTAACATCTTTACGTTATGGTTTTTGAGTGGATTAAACTGGTTTTTAAAGTTTTATGTTCATAGGAAGATTTGGTACCTTTGGACAGAGTCCGGCCAGATGTTTCCACATTTCCTGCACAGTTACTATTTTATGCTGCAATGCAAAGAGCCCTTAAGCATTACACCCCTACCAGCAGCTGATCTCTGCCTGATCATGTAGTGTGTCTTGAATGGGAATGGGAGTCAAGTGAAATTACCCATAATGATCGGTTACAAACCTTTAAGACATTTAATACATGAACACAAGTGTTTTAAATTATTTGCAAGTATCAGATCACCAATCATGGCTGTGTGCTTGATTAAAATTTTTATGACTTTACTTTTAGCTTCCTTACACCTATTAGGGAAGAACAGTTGAGGTGCTTTCAGACAGTGATGGATTGTAGCTGCTACTGCCAACATTATTATGAATGTAAACAAGGCAGCAGCTTAAACCTATTTTGATTCTGATTATGATATATAGAAGGGTACGTCTAAAAGTTCTCAGCCTCACCAGAAAACATCACAGGAGAAATGTTCTTGCATTATTATTCAACATAGTTTCCTTTAACTCCGATGCAATCGGTCCACCAGTGTTTAAGCTTCACTATCCCTCTGCAGAAGGAGGTCACATCTTGAGTTTCACAAGTGGGATTTCAGTTTGGGAAACAAATAGAAGTCAGATGGTGCAGGTCAGGTGTACAAGGTGCACGGGACAACATTTCAAATCCACATTTGGCTGCTTGTTCCACCTGTGCTGTGTGGATGGCTGCATTGTCTCCATTCTTTGATTGCTTCAAACATTTGAGTTTTTGTAGACAGTGATACAAGGCTTTTTGAATACAGTTATGCTCCTTGTTTCTGGGTGAGGCAGAGAACTTTTTGAGGTGCTCTCGTATATATACTCCACCTGCAGTGGCTTGTGTAGTTTTATGAAGAAGCTCAGCAGCAATTGTAGGGGCTTCAGAAGAGATCAACTGGACTTCTCTTGTAGATTCTTGATGATGTTTCACCTCTCATCCAAGAGGCTTCTTCAGTTCAGAATCTACAAGAGAAGTCCAGCTGATTTCTACTGAAGCGCCTACAGTTGTCATTCACCTGGATGACTGAAAATCTACACAGACATGTAGAAGCAATTAGTTAGGTAGCTGGAAACATTGGTGCTCGTTTGGTTTAGCTAAGCTGGCTAGCCAAGCAGTCCTCATCATGGACATACATGGATCTATAAAACATTAAGAATAAAGCTTGATAACATTCTATCAAACTCATCTCATAGAATTCATCTGTATGTTCTGGTCTGACAACATTTTAGTATTTCTTGTCAGTTTTGTAGTACCATAAAATGCAGATACATAACTAGTTCTAATATTAACCATTAAGGTGTGCTAGATTTTGTGCTTGCTTGTTTGCTAATGTATACTGCAAAATAACAGAGTAATCTGTGCTGATGTTAGTTACAATTGTGATTTTCTTACTTTACCAAGTTAAAATATCTAATAATGACAAAAATTATATTCTCAGCATAGCTCCAACCAGTTACTACATGCATGGGAGCTAATAAGGTATAAACAGGAAACACCTGTGGTGGTGTATAGCTATGACCATTATTATATTTTACTATGTGGATTCTGGTGTCAGCAGATGTTGCTTCTGTAGCAGTCTGTCAGTAATCCATATGTTAGCTACAGGATTCTCTCCTTTACAGGGAGTTCATTAAGTCTATCTGGAAGCCTCAAAAGGCTGCACGTAATTACAACACTAGGTTATCACCTTAACATAATAAAGTCCCACTGCATCCATTATAGACATCAAATCCTTTTATACTTTGCTGCTATTAAAGGGGGAGGTGATGTGGATTAATAAGTGCATTCAGGAAATGGGATGAATCTAGTTGTCAGTCACCACATTGCTAGCTCTGAGTCTAGAACTGTGGTGAAATGTCTCCAGACAGCAAAAATCCAGCCTGGTCCAGTGCATCAAAGGCTGGAAACGAGGCTAGGCTTCATCTGAGGGAGAGGGGAGGGGGTGAGTGTGAAACAGGTTCAAATCTCACTCCCTCCGTGCACCACAGTGCATTGAAAGGATAGAATGGGTTTGTAGCGAAGGAACAGAAAAAGAAAAGCATTTACCTTTCCCATCCAGGCGACAGAGCCCTCACACAGACAGACTGCCTCCTGTTGAAAGCAGAGCGGGAGGCTGATGCATCGTCTGGAATGAAAAAAAAATCCCGACGCGTCCATTTTCACTGTCTCCGCTGACTCCTGGTAATAAAAGATGCAAATTAGAGCATGCAAAACGCCGCATCTATCGTGCATCTCCTCGCTGGAGAAGTCAAACGTGCAGAAGTACGATTTGTAAGTCGACAAAACGCGCACATCCACGGCGTGTGGCGGAAGGGGGGATTTTTTGTAAAGATGTGAGAATGCATTAGAATGCAAGAAATGATGTGATGGCGAGAGGGACTGTTGGGAGAGACAGATCTGCATATGGAAATTAGGGTTAGCGTGGTTAAAGTTCGACTTTAAACGCTGCATTAGTTTGTATTAAAATGTACGGAACCGCAGCAGTGAAGCAGGGGGGACAGTGACGTGACGTAGCCTGTGGAAAAGTCAGCAAACAGGTGCGTTAATTGGATTCTTTTCAGGAACAAAAGGTTGAAATTGTTTTAAGGTTAATAGCTGAGACACTTGATACATGTCGCAGCACAGTATTCAGCATGAAGCCGCCTTTAACTTTCTAAGGTGTTTAGCTTTTTTGTATGAGCTGAATTTGGACTTGAACTGTGTTAACATAGACCAAGTATCATTTTTAGCTGATTAGTTCTAATGTTAGGAGGGAACTCGGGGCCGTTACTGGTATAGAGAAGAAACTCCGTTTGCTTTCTAACACACTTCTTGAGGAATACAGACGATGAAACAAGGATAAGACTACTAGATATAAAATACTGGACAGCTATAGACTCTACCTGAGGAAACACTGCGACAGAGGAAGCACTTTGCAGTGAAACTCGTGTGTGTGTGTGCGGATTCAGGGACTAGGCCACGCCCTCTATGAAACTTCGGGCCAATCATCGGCGCAATGCGAGTTTGCGCATGCGTGATGCGTTGGCGCGGGAGAGCCTAAAAACCCAAACAACAGACTAATGTCATATAGTCTATGTGTCAGCCGTGTAGTCTTTATGCTATAGTGCTTTAAATTTACTATTACACCGCATCAGGAGCCCATATACAAGGTCAGTCGGTGTTTCAATAACGTGCGTGTGTTTTAGAGGTGATGTTTTGTGTGGTTTCCGTATTAGAACTCCTGCTATTTTGCTGTAGCTTAACGCTAACTGTGCGTTAAACGTAATGTTACTACGAGTAAGTTAGCTTAGTTACGGCTAACGTAGTCACGATTCCTCCTAATCTACTGACAAACGCATGAACATAGAGAGAAAAAGACACTGCAATGAGGGAATACACCTCTTACAACTGCTGCTGATTATTACACACTGGTGTCCTGTACGCTGCGTTGTGTAGTGCTTGCAATCAGTTAACTGAATATTGTGTGTCTGCTCGTGTTAGCTTTAATAGAATACTTTAGGTTCCACGGTTCAAACGTGGGGCGTTATTTAGTGTATTTTATTGCAGTGTTTTGCGTTGTTTAGCAATACTTGAGATGTACGTAAAATATTGGATATCTTTACTTCAGTTCGTTTTCTGTTAATCTTTCTAGTTTTTAGTATTAGTGTAGTCACTTTACACACTTAAGACGCTTGACACACTGTGACACTTCACACAAACACTTTTAGAAACTTTCATTTTGTACTTTGCATTTTGTACTTTATATTATTTGTTTTGTTATTTCTATTTTACAACTAACCTCTGTGTCATTGTGTATATACCACTAACCTTTGTTTATTGTTTGTTGTACTCTCCCAAAACAATTTCCTCTGGGATGAATAAAGTAGATCTTATCTTAAACATAGAGTATGCATATGTTTAATCTGCTTTTCATAAGGGCATCATCTCAATACCATATGTGAATGACTACTGTTATGTAATGATATATTTCCTCAGTTTCAAAATCAGCAGTGTCGTAATGTTTCTTCACTGTGCTTTTTTTTGTCATTAAAGGTGATACTGATTCTGCACTGACAGCATGGCAGATGACTTCAGCCAGTCCCTCACCCCACCGGTTTCCCCCTTTGCAGCAGACAGCTTATATGAGCTGACTCCAACCCGACCCCCATGCTTCTGCTGCTCTGAAGTTAAAGATGACCCCACTGGAGCGCTTTCCACGGAGGGATACACAGCGAGAGGCTCCCTGAAACGGTACATTCAATGTCTGTCACTTTGCTGTTAATCGTATCAAAATGTCTTTCCTCGTTTGGAGATTAGCAGTTTTCACTCTGCCTATTTTGTGCCAGAGAAATGGGCCCACTGAAAATTGTCAACAGCAGCATCTGCGTATTATTCTGAGAAACTTAATTTTCTGGAAACACACACTAATGTTGAATTCATTTAATTTTTTTAATCAAAGGTTAGTTTTGGTGCCTTGAGCTCCACAAATCAAATTCCAGTCGCATCCATTCGGATAATGCTGCAACAAAAGTTTGTCTGGCAGACAAACCTGTAAATAAACTCCTACTGTTGCCAATACATCCACTCTGTAGGCTGCTGTTGCGTCTTGATCCAGCCCCTGCAGACTACGAGACAGACACAGTGGACATTTTTGGCTTTCCCTGGGTAACAGAGACGGCACTGGTGGAATCTACAAAACTACTCTTTGGTCTGTTCAGGTAAGTCAAGATGTAAGACAGATTTCAATAAAATAATAGATTTTTGAGAGAAAAGGCACTTAAATATATATATTTTTTAATTATTTAAGTTAATGTCTGCTGCCACCACCACCCTAATTTGAAATTTACAGCAAAAAGCTTGAGTAATTGAATTGAGTAATTAATAGAGAGATTCATCAAATTTGCCTGATGTATGCTTGAAAAAATGCCCACCACACTTCATTCAATAAATCTCTGGTCTTATTTTCTCTTTGTTATGTTTCAGGCAAACGTTTTTCAAATTGGAGAGTTTAGTACAGTCCAGCTGCCATGACTTTGGTAAGTCTGTGTGTAATGTATATGCATTTTGTAATAGTGTGCAATTCTTAAACAAGTTTAGTCATTATTCAGTTGAACTGTTCAACCAAATGACTGCACCGTAAAACTGAATGAGCACAGTTATTATGTTGTAGTCATGTCTGATTTCTGACACGGCAGGCACGCTATCAATACTACCTACAATATCACTTTTGTGTTTTAGGTCAAGCAGGTAACCTCCACTATGAAGCAGAAGACCTTAGACAACAGTGTGTTTCATTTCTTCAGTATGTCAAAGTCTTCTTGCACAGGTAATTCTACTTTTTGAATGCCCACTGTAGCACTAACTAAGATGTTTTTTATCAATGGATTACCACATTGTCAGAGGTTCATCAGCTTTAACTTACATTTTTTCATCTATATGTCTTTTTTTGTGTGTGTCTATTCAGATATCTTGAGCCTTCTGGGTGTCTCGATGCCAGTTACTCACATCCTTATGAGGAGCTGGAGGCTCAGCTGCCCTCTGCTCTTCTGGAAGAGCTGTTTGGCATCATTCTCCTCATAGGGAGACTCAAAGACCTGCCTGCCAATGTTCAAAGTGCCTTCACTATACACAACCAGGGAAAGGTACTGGAGAGCATTGGCTAGCCGGCCTATATCTGACTGCAGCACAGATATTATGTAAAGCACATGTTACATAGGCACCGCGTTGTTGTAAAGGAGACAGGGCTTTAAAACAGGTTCAGCAAATGTGAGGATGGCATGACGGTAATTAAGCTTTACGAGGCAAAGGAGATTATGTCAACTCGGCAATGACTTGTATGACGATGGTTTTTTAATTGTTCCCCTCTGATTCGCTTCTACCACCATTCTACATTCCTCCCACAGATTTTCCCTCCTTCCTGGCATTTGTTACACCTTCATCTTGACATCCACTGGTCAGTCTTGGAGATCCTTCATCTACTTGGTCACAAGATGCAAGGTATTTGTCTGCATGAGAATATTCAGGCAGGAAATGGGAACTAAAGATATTGAAATGTGAAATGTGGCATGTGTTTATCTTATCATATTGCATTCTATTATCCATTATTCCATTATTATGGAAACAGGCTTTTTGTTATTTTACTTGTTCTTTTCTCCAGGCCAAGTGGTGTACGCCCACCAGTTTGTGAACCTGACAGGAGAGAACCTGACTGATATCAGTCTGTTTGACGAACACCTGTGCAATCTGCTGTGTGACCTTACTGGTCTGGCCATAGGCAAATTCAGCAAGGTGGGTGGCTCATTGCATCTCACCAGATGTACCAATAGTATTTCTGTTTTTTTCTGTCTTTTTTTTTTTTTTTTTGCTGAAAATATAGGAGTAAATACAGTTTAATTGCAACATTTAGTATCGGGTTAGCAGAAGTGAGATAAAAGTGGTAGTTTGAAAGTATTAACTAACTTGGTGCGGATTTTAGGTGAGGCCAACAGAGGCTCTGAGCAGCCATCACTACCTTTGCACCTGCACTAAAGAACTCTGGGTTCTGCTCATGTACCTTTTGGAATACAGGAATAAAGTGTTGCGCACACAGGTAACACAAATACACACATTTTCACACTCAGACAATGAAGTATGAGTGTGTTCACATTCAATTAAACAATGTTTTTTCCCTCTAGTCTTTCTGGGGCTACATGAACTCATTGCTGAGGCCCCTGGTTTCTGGAAAGCCCGCAGCTGAGCAGTTCACGGGTCTGCCCACACACTGCAAAGACCCGCTGGGATTCACATGGTGGCTGGTCACTCATTTAGCAATGTTAGGCCAGTACAGTCGAAACGGCACAATCCAGAATGAAGTAAGAAACTAAGAGTCACGTTTTACATTACAAATTATCTTAGGCATGAATATAAAAGTGTTTCGCAGAGTGGAATATTGAGCGATGCATTTCTGACTTGGGAGATGGAAATTTTAATGATTATCTGAAGAAGTATGGCAATAGAAAAATGTGTTAGATATTTGAAAATAATACCAGGAATGCAGATATATTATCCAAATATATATTTAACTTGTTTTTTTAGTCTAGTCTTAACCCACGTGATATATTAGTTTAGAAGAAACTCCATTTTTAGAAATAATCCAGTGTATGTACTTTTTTCAGGCAGTGCAATGTCAAGACAAATATGACTAAATGAATACCGAAATGAAGTTGTGTTTTTTAAGACATTTTACTCCTCAACCAAGAGAATTTGTCACTTCTTAAATAATTTGAGAATTCATTTAGTCTGATACTGCATTAGACAGCAGAGAGAGAAGGTGTATTGTTACTAGCACTAATCTACCTTAACCTTATTTGTATAGAAGAAAACTTTCACACTTTTTGACACCATTCATTTTGTATTTGGAGTATGATGAATAGCCAGTGATGAATGTTGTGTGGTGTATTGTTTTTAAGTGTATCTTGCATCTTATTTTGCTTGCACCTGCAGAAACATCTGGGGGATAACTGGACTTTTGTGGAAGAGTTGCTCAAGTTAACTTGTAACCCCAAGGTCAGCAATGCTTCCAGCTACTCGTTAAATTTTAACTTCTTTGAATTCTTAATTTTTAAAAGATATTTTAGATATTTCAACACTATCCATCTATCTCTTGTGTGTTTAATAACAGGGAGGTCTAGCAGAGGAGCAGGTCAGGATGCACGTCCACTGCTGCCTCAGTCTGTGTCTGCTGTGGGAACCGAGCACCAGCGCTGTCTCCACCCTCTGGGACTACTACAGCAAGAACCTGGTGAGGACAAACCTAAAGCAAGCAAGGAAATAAAGCAGTGTGAGCACTTTATCCTGCTAAAACATAATGTTCTGCCTCGTTTTAAATATATGTGCTGCAATCCAACCACCATTGGCTTATTTTTGTATTGAACATTGCCATAATTTTTGAGACATGTCATTTTGCTGCTGTTGTTCTTCACGTATAGCATTATATTTATTGATTTTCTTTATTTAGACCCGCTTCTAATTCTTTGTCAGGTGATGCAGAAGGTCATTCAGCACAGTTTTCCACCTACAGTTATACTGCATTCTGTCACTTCTCTCCAGAGTGCTTCATTCACCGTGCCCTGGCTGGGGATGTCTGGCCTGGGCACTTTGTGCAAGACGCCTCTAGCTCTGTTGGAACAGGCCCGCAGCTGCTGCTCCCCTCCTCCTCTCCGGTCTCCAGGATACACCCAGCTTTATCGCTCTGCCAACTCCTTCCACATCTTCCTTCGAGTGCTGGCCCTGTGCCTTGCCCAGGACAGGGCTGGTGGAGTCCCACAGAGACAGATCAAAGGGAGGTAAGGATGAAGAGAAGGCTGGGAAGCTTTGTAGTTCTTGCTCCTTCACATTTGCTTCCACCTTGAAAAGTAGGTCTTACAACCAGACAGCCATGTCAACACTATGTACATTATAGAGTGAGATTTTGGATTGCAGTCTTTCAGAAATTATTACTAATCAGGGCTAGGCTTCATAGGATTCAGTTTTTCACGTGATCTTCAAATGTGTGATGCGCTTAAGGTGCTGTTTGGATTTGACTCTGTGTGTGTAGGTGGATACTTGCATGAATACACACACAGCATGTGTGTTTGCAAACTATCATGTATTTGAGTCTTGTTTGTGTGCGTGCCAGGTGCACCACAGTCTCCCAGTGCGTCTTTGATATTTACTCAGGCCCACCAGTGAAGCAGGTGTCTCAGGAGTCAACCACCTGCTCTTCAACACAGGCCAGACCCAAGGAGCCTCCTACTGATGCACACACAAACACACACACTGTGCACCTGCTCCCTAGACGTGGTTTCAGAGTGTGTGAGGCTGTTAAATAGAGGAAGAATGTGTGTCTTTGGGTAGGAAAATAAGAGAAAATCGCCGAAAAGAGTCCAAGCTGATGTGCACATCAGAACCAAGCACTGGACCGTCCTATATCCCAGGCCGGCTGGGTGCCAGAGAGAGGCAGCCGTAGATAAATCCGCCTAATGACTTCCCTCTGTCTGGAATGTGCTCAGTAGCGCTGCAGACATGGGGGCTAATTAGCTAACGAGCGTGGCGGTTAATTCGCCTTAACGAAGCTGTGTTGGTTTCCAACACGGATAGAGAGGGGAGCTTGGGTGGTGGGGAGCGGGGGGATGTGGGTGGTAGGCAGTCTGGCAACAGCCAGGCTGGGCTGGGACAGGTCCAGATCCCCCCTCCTCCACCTCCCTCCACCAAAACTATCACCACTACCTCCTCCCCCTGAGGAGGCGTGATGCGACTGTATTGCTACAACGTTTCGGCAACGTTCCCAATCCTGGCCAGGCTCTGCGGGACACCCACTACGACCACATTAATGGGATCGACTGCGAGCATGTTGATCTCCAACGCCGGGAGTTAGGAGCATCTGCTCGCCTCCGGAAAAAAAAGCTGTCCGGAATAAACAAACAGACAGACAGGTTGGGAGAACACAGAAAATCCCCACTGCTGCCTCCCAGTGCGCTGCTTATATCCCTGTTACATATTACCCATTCATCTATTTAAATCTCCCTCTCCTCACGCTCTGACTGCATGCTTGGCCACCTTCTCCTTTTATTGTCCTCCGTGGGTGTAACTAAGCTGGTTTTGGTGTTAACCTAGTCTTTCCCAGTTCCCCTCTCGTTTTTCTCTACTCCTTTTGGATCAGTCATACTTCTTACACTGAGTTTGTCTTGGGATGCTCGCTGTTTGTGTTTTGACCCAAACAGCAGCTCTACTCACCTGTGTGGGCTGCATCTGTGTTTGGGAGGTGGGATGGAAGGGAGGGTGTGGAGGGGGGGGTTCTAGCCTTCTGTGTTTTCCTGCCAGGCGAGCAAACAGCAAGCTGGATGTGTGGCAATGCATGTGTGTGTGTGGTTTTATTGATCTCTCTCTGGTGTTGCAGTAAATTGGTTTGGCTTTAGAGAGAGGGACCAAGCGCCTACTGCTGTGTGTCTGAGTGTCTCTGACATTTAACATGATCTTTAAAGGCATTTCTCCACAGTGCCCGCAGGATCTAACAGCGTGCTGGGTGGTTCTCTATTCTTACTCACTCACTTGCTTTTTCTTTCTCTCTCACCCACATACACACACACACGGATACACTGGGCAGCCCAGCCTCTCCCCTGGAGCTGAGAGGGTGATGGAGGCAGGTGGTGGGGTGCACAGTGGGGGTGGAAAGTTCAGTTAGTCAGCATTTAAAGTCAGGGGTATCAGAAGATCAAATCACTTCTGACGAGTTGATCAGTCGAAGAGAAGAAACAATTGAAATAGAATTTTTAAAAAAGACAATTTTCTTGGTTTGTATAATGTGATACTGACACTGCAATCTGTCAAAGACCACTTTTGCCTTTAGTTGCTCCTTGATTGTGCAATATATGAAAATATTTGTCCTTTCTCTTCCTGTCGTTCCTCTATGTTTTCAGGATTTACTCCAAGTTCTCCCCAAAGAAGATGCAGGAGCTTTCAGAAGGAGGCCTCATGAACTTTCTGCTGCTGTTTCTGGTTGTGGCCAGGCAGGTAGAGCTGGAGGATGTGGCCAGCAGAGCCTGTGAACTGCTTGGATGTCTGCCCTCTAACTGCCCCCCTGCACACCGCAGCCTGGTCTGGAGAGGTCAGCTATCACTGCTGTTGCTTTTCCAGGTATGCTTGCTTATCATCACATTGCATATGTTCTTCTTAAGTGCAAGATTTTCCTCATAGATCATGTGATATTTGCTTCAGGAGAGGGGTTTGGATGTCGGTGCCCAGGCTACCTGGCTGGCTTCCTCCTTTAATGACACAGCCAAGGAGTTCTACAATAAGACCACAGAGGTCTCTCGCAGACTTGCCCTCTGGGGGCCTCTTGGCTCCTACCTGGAGGGTGTGGCCGAGGTGTTTGAGACAAGCACCAATATCAGCCTATCAGAAGAAAAGCTGCTCAATGAAGGGTTTGATTGGTTGCTGCCTGCTTGCCGTCAGTCTGAGCTGAATTCAGCTCTCAGCTTTCTGCAGATTGTCCTCGCACAGCTCAGGTGAGTGAGCTGGTAGAAATACTCCCCAGCTATCTCAAACTTTTCCTCAGTTTCTCTCATTCTTTCATCATCCACTGATAGCTGCTGCCTCACAGATAGTAGACACATTCAGACAAATGTTTTCTGGCAAAGGCCAAGCTAAGCTTTTATTAATCTGATAAGTTGCTACAGCAGAGGAGAGGGATCTCTTCTGCGCTTCCCATCCCAGCCCAGAGTCTACTCACTTCTCATCCTGACAATAGGAGGATTGTGGTGTCAGCAGGAATGAGTTTCTGTAAAGAGCCTGTGTTGCGTTGAGGCCCCTGTTAGTCTCAGGAGGTCTAGTGGCCCCCAGGTCAACCTCACCAGGTGCTGCTGGAGCCCTGATTAGAGTTACGGGCCCAGGGGATCCTCCATGGACCCTCCTTTGGTTATGAGGATGGCAGAGTGCGATGGGTGTGCTGAGAGACTGTGGTCAGTAGGGCGTCAGAATGGGTTCAGCTGTAGGACACGGGTGTTCGTTACATGAACGACCCCAGCTGAAGGTCAGAGAGCCACAGCTGAAACAGTGTCTGTTTATGTGGGGATGTAGAGGTGGGAACGGAGGCAGCAGGAGACAGAAATCAAGTGAGAGTTGAAGGGCATGGACTAAGAAATTATGTGCATTTTTTAGCATAGATTCTGAAATATATCTGGCATTAGGAAGCTGTTGCCAGCCATCATGTTTGCTATAATCCTGAACCGTAATTGTAGCAAGTTATAGTTCTAAAAAAATACTTGAAATAAAAATTTTCTAATCTGCCAGTATGTCAAAAATGTGATTAAAAACCTGGACAACACCTAGCAACATTTTTAATTTTACTCCAATTTATCCATGATGGGTTAGAAATAAAGTGTGATGGCTTTCAGGAAAGTAAAATCAAGCAAGATCAGGTATTTTTTAAACAATAAATTCTCTGATATCTTACTTTTATAAATAAATCAAACTTTCTACAGAATACTTTTTTCATTTAATATTAAGGCTAGATCTAATCACAAATGGGACATTGCTAGCATATAATACACTAAAATGTACAAAGTTGTTATAAATCTGCATTAATAGAATTTTGCTCACTTGGGGGAAGTGTACACAACATTCACATAGCATTAAGTTTTTAACATAACTGCAAACAGTTGCCTATTTTGAGTCACTTGGAATCATAGGTCAGGCTATCAGGTCAATTTGATCTCAAAATTTACTCTCTTTTCAGCTTTGTTGTAAACTCCTGAGCAAAGCAATAGCCTTTGGGATGCCTCATGCTCCGCTGTGTCCTCCAGTTAGTTGCTAATGTTGTCTGTCTGTCATTTGGTGTTGAGCAGGCAGCATACAGTCTAATAATTAGGACAATTTTGCTGAAATGGGATTCTTACAGCTCCTGGAACCAACTCTGACAGCAGAGAGAGAAAACCAAAATAGTGAGGTTTGGGCTTGAAAACAGGACAGTGAGGAAATTGATGAAGCATGGCTGGAGCTTTGGGTGATAATTATGTTTGGGTTCCTCACCTCAAGCAGCACGTTTCACATTATATATAGTTATTGTACCCATTCTGTATAGGAAAATATTGATTAGAGCAGCAAACTACAATGATAACTGAAGCAAAAATGCGTATAACTCTAGGCGGGTATCAATTAAAAAACATTATTTTTAATAATCAGTGCTGCAAAATAGTATTGAGGTTTGCATTGTTGTGTACATATCTCATTTCTCAGTATCCATAAGATTTCTCAAATGGCTTTTCTGAAACAATCCCTAGATATATATATTTAAGTGTTGCCACCACTTTCTACCTACACTACTTTGAAAAGGCTACTGAATGAGCTGAAACAAAAGAATAAGGACAGTGCAAAATTAAACATTACCATGCCCTCTTACTGTCTCATGTAGGCGTATGATTGCTTTGATTCTCCAGTGTACACATTCCACGCTTTCCACCCTACACACACACAAGCCTACATCACCGTCCCCACACCAAAAGTGAAACACTAACCCAGGTGTGCTCCTTTCTTATTTCAGTGCCAGGCTTCCGACACACGGTATCTCGTTAGCTTTGCTAATTCTCAAACTTCCCATCTTAGATCTTGGGGTTGGAGGGCACACATTTGCACATTAATGGCCACAGAGAGAGAAGAAGAGAACTCCCAGAGGCCCTCTGTGTTATGGCCTGGACCACGCTGACCCATTTAACCAAATAAAAAAATACCATGCTCTCCCTTTCCAATTCGTCCCGCCAAATTAAACATAATTCTTTGGCCTGGCAATTCTCGGTATCTCTTTTGTGATTAATGCCTTTTCTGTGATAGAATTAATGGATAATTATGTAGCCTGGCAAATTTAGCCTGTGCATCATTATGTCTATTAAGAGCCATGTGGAATCTGCACACATTAAGACAATTATTCTGCCAACGGTTGAGGCAGCGGAGGGTCCGAACATTCACTCTAGATAGCCATCGTCATGGCGCCGAGGCAAGAAGCCAGTCACAGGCATAATTCCTCAGTTTGATTTCTTCCCATGACCCTCCTCTGCTTTGGGAGGGGTGGCAGTGTCTCTGGTTGATGAGGTGAGCTGGCATTGGCACACCCTGTTGGATCTGTTTTCAGCACAACAATTAATCCCCATCTCCTTGGCTTGATAAAATACGAGCCTTCCTGTGAAGCGTTTCCCTTTGTGAGCATTAAGACCTTTTAGCGGATATTGAGCCTTTCTTTTCACAGTCAAGGACAGCTACTGTTAGGTTTATTATGAGAAATGTAGAAACACCTGTACATTAGCTAGAAATGCATGGATAAAATAAGGTGAAAGAGGACGGGGGGTAAATTCAACTTATGCCCTTGTGTGTGTTTGATGTGTTCCTGTCTGTCTGGCTTCATCAGGACGCTATATTTTGGTTTTATGTGTCTTTATAGTGGATGTAGCTGGGGAAAGGCTTAACCATGGTCCCTAATGGTATGTTGCCTTTGAGTGTTTGTGTGCGTGTGTGCGTTTGTGTGTACAACATAAGAAGCCACAGTGAGGAGGATTAAGTGGGGTCTCTGACGATGTCTTGTACAATGAGGGTTGATGGGTGTGAAAGGCCCATTCCGCAGTAGTAACGAGGCTAATGAATTCAGACTCTAATCGATTGTCTCAGCTCTCTCTGGATTAGATGCAACCTTGCTGGAAGGGAAGGCACCATAGAGGTGTGTGTGTATGCATGTAGTAGCAGAGTAGAGTGCACGGTTGAGGATGGGATAGAAGTGGGGGCTGCTAGTTCCTCTATCCTTTCCTTCTTCCCCAGCACACCTTAAACCCTGCTTCCCCACACCCCCATCCTGGTGAATGAGGGGGACAGAAGGATCATCTCCCGTCTAAATGAGATTACAGCTCCTTCAGCTGCTTATCTGGGCTAATGCCAGCCACTGTGGGGTTGCTGTAGTGGCTGGGGCCAGGGCCAGGGATGAGCCAGAAGAGCCAAAGTATAGTCTGTGTACAGGGGATCAGCATTAGGCTCCACTGTATGCCTATAATATCCCTGTCTCCTTCCCCACATCTACCTCCACCCCGCTCTGCTCCACACTGCAGCGCACCGCCGCACCCAGTAATCCCCCAGGAGAGAAGAGAGGGAAAACACATGAAGGAGGAGTGAAAGAGAGAAGCAGGGGAGCAAAAGGATTTGAAGAAGTAGAGGGCGGTGTTGAGGGGGTCTGGGTCTTGTACACAAGAGGGAGTGTTGTGTTTGGAGTTTGCAGTGGATAGATTTGTTCATCTGTTCTCCCTTTTGTGTGTATGTGTGGCTGTGTCCTTCCAGACGGGTCCATCAGCGCAGTGTCCAGTCAGAGCCCACCCTGGCCTGGCCTCCTAGTACCACCAGTGTGGTGAAAGAGCGCCACCTAGCGGTAGCAGCGGCTCTCTGGACTCACTTTTTCCCCTTCCTGCACAGCCTACGCCTCTCTCAGACCCCTCCAGCACAGCTGGCAGACGCTGCTGCAGGTCAGTAACAGCCATTTGAAGGAAAAGGAGACACTAAGAGAAGAGAAGAAAAGAAGGTGCAGGTGTAGGAGAGTAATAAAGTGTTAGATTTCAAACAATATGAGTTCTTGAAGACTGATATTAAATATTGATGTAGCCATCTTAGATTTAGGGAAAGACTTGAGGAGGTTTTTAAGGCAGAGGGTGGAGTGTGGCTTCACTTGCAAAAGGAAGAGGTTAGGACAATTTAGGAATGTGAAGATTCAGAGAACATGGGATAGAAAAGAAAGTTATAACTTTGTAATGTACACTTCGTCAGCTGACCTATTTTCTTTTTCCTCAGGTTTCACCTTGCTGGCCTTTGATCTACCCAATTCTGCCCCCCAGGACCTTCAACCCAACCCCGTCCAGTCCATCATGCAATGCTTTGGCTGGGATGACATGATTCACCCACTTCTGGTGACTCGCTACCTTCCCCATCTGCTCCAGAACAGGTAGAGTTTACCCTTTGGATCTGCCACTAACGCCTTCACCTCAAACACAAAACATTTTCATCTCATCACTTCTAATGTGAAAAAAAACTCAGATCGGTCAGATGGGAATGATGCACTCCTCTGTTCCTGTCAACTATCAAGCTTCATCAAGGTGCACAGCAGAAAATTGTTTTCCACATGTCCTGTATTACACAGTTTAATTAACCAGTTAAGACAGGGAGTGTCCTTGGTAATGTGAAAATAGGTACTGATGAAAGAATTGCTTTTATGCCTCAAAACAGAAATAGAATGTGGTGCATTTTCAAAATTACACTCAAGAGTGCAAAACAGTGGGATTATCTCAGCCTCAAAATTCTTCTTCAACATTTACCAAGTGATATTAAGGTGCTACATATGAATATAAAGGCAGAGCAAAGGCATACTTCTTGTTCATTGTGTTGATTACCAGCCTGCCAAACTTACTACAGTTTGATCTCTTGCTAAAATGTAATGTAAAGGATGGAGTAATGGTTTAAATCACATGTAAAAACGTTCATCTTCCTCTATCCTGCTACATTTAAATCTATACATCTCAGAAATCTGACATGAGGTATTTAAGTGTTGTAGAGACGTGAGGATTTCAATATTTATTGTTTTTTTTTCCAAAATAATGTGACTTTTGGCATATATATTCCTATTAGAATACAAAAAGTGTGAGCACTTCAACACAACAAGACATAAAATGTGAATTTGAATAATCCTTTCACCTCTTGCTGTTTGCATATTGTGCTTGTCTTTACTTATGAAAAACCTGCCACTCACATATTGGATGCTTGATATTTTTTTCATCATTTTCATCAACAGTAGGCCAGATCTGTAAATCGTACCCAGTTAGAACCACATACGTTGCAGTTATGTTCAGTGATTCTCTTTCTCTGTCTGTTCCAGTGAGCTGGTGTCTTCACTGAGCGGTGATTCTAGTGCTGCTGTTTCGAGTTCGACCCAAAGTCTGTCAGTGAGGGCCTGGTTCAGATGTGTTCTACAGCAACACCTTCACAAGAACCCAGACGGGACTGACAGCAGAACAGGTAATACAGCTCAGCAGTAATGTTCAGCCTACAATGCAATAAATAACTTTACATGACATCACACATGGCATTACTTTTTAGAATTGCATTTATACTTTTATTTATCATAAACTGTCGAACTACAGACTTTTTACGTTATGAAATCAAAATCACAATGTGCGACTCTAATCAGAATATCCTGCTGTCATTCAGCCCAGAACCTCAAACAACGTTTTTCCTGAAATTTTTAGAAGTTTTGCATAACCCCATGAGTTAAACATACTCTCCAAATTGCTTTCTTCTGTATGGTCATATGTTAAATGTGCCTGGTTGCTTGCATTAATAGAGATGAAATACACTACTGTTTGAAGAACAAGAAGTGTTTGTGTCTGCTTCCCTTCAGGCCGGGCTGTGGAGGAACAGTTATGTGAATTGACTCGGCTTGTGCTGAGGCTTCCAGAGGTGGACAGTCTTCTGCAAAGAGCCAATCTCCACCCAACAGCCACCAGGCTCGAGCCTACTTCAGCCCTGGAGATGTTTGTCAAGGTATCACATGTTCACAACTGACAAACACACAGAGGTGTATTAACAGCATTAACGATGGTAAATCTTGCATCTGTGTATAAGTTACCTGACTACTCTACGGAAGTTGTGGACTATGATTTACACCCTTGTATCTCTGGATTATATAGAGCAGTACATATAGTAATGAGCATATCTAAGTAAAATTCATCCCCAAACCTTTACATAAACCTGCACTATATGTGATTATTCTAAGCATATCACTGTCATTTCTGGTCTCTGCAATGGCAACCTGCACTTTTCATGCAAATGCATAAATGTCTGTCCTTATCTGCTCTTACCTGGTGCCAGGCTGTAGGCAGTGTTTACAGTGGACTACAGCTTTTGTCTGAACGCTCAGCTATGGTGACCAGAGCCCTGGAATACATCGGTGACATCCTGAAACACATTAAACCGTCTCTGGTCAGCAAGAACCAAGACGGAATGCAGCTGGCATACTGGGCTGTTGGTATGACAAAAGTTCCATATATGTCAAACACATTGTTCAAAACACAAAGCTTTCTTTGCTGTTACTGTGTAGTTTGAGTCGCAGACTGGAGTAAGGAATTATTCCAGTTGTGTATCTGACTCAATGACTGTCTCTAATCCATTTGATCCAGGCTGCATAGTGAAGCACTGGAGCCCCCTGCTGGTCACTGCCAAAGCGCAGCAGCTGTTGTTCCGCATTGTGGATGGGCTGCTGCTTCCTCACAACCTCACACAGCAAGACAAAGCTCTCAGGGACAGCCTGCCACTGTATCTACAGGTTAGAACTAACACATGCAGTACACACAAACTCATACCTAGAATGGTTAAGTGTCCAGGAGGTGTATGGGTTCAGGCCGAAACCGTAACTCTTTTGAACTGTTCAAACACACAGCTGTCATGTTGCACAAGGCTTCTGGTGTTGTAAAAAAAAAAAAAAAACATAATGACACCAATAAAAGTGATCAGTCATTTGTCAGCTATATGTTCATTAATCGTCCACTCTGGGGATGTTGATTTGTTCTCCTGTAGGGACTGTCAGTGGCCTCCAGTGTGTCTCAGTCCCAGGGAGCTTACCTTAAGCAGCAGCTTCGCTCTGTCACCCAAAGATACTTGGACCATTTCCTTCCTGCCTCGCCTTCCATGGGCATCATTGCCAACCACCCGGTGCTTCTGGCTGCCTGTGAGGCCAGCCCCACCATCCGAGGAGCTGCACTGAGGAAAACCATCCTAGAAGTGCTCCGGTAGGTCTTTAAAACTGACATGTGGTTTTCCTGTCCTAGCACACTAAGCAACCTCGCTCTGACATGAACTTTATACCCCACTTATATTTCAATAAAGTTCCTGTCTCAGGAGTAAAACAGAAAAACTCCAACACCTACCTGAATTGCTTCAATTCAGTGCTTCAATTTTAATGTTATTACCGATTCACGCTTTTGTCTTGACTGTGTTTCTCCATAAACTACTTCTTAAACTATGATAATATTCTTTCTCAGAGCTTAAAGTAATTTTGAACGTCTCTCTAATTTTACAGCGACAGCTTCCTGCAGTTTAAAGGCCATGCTCCCCCTCCTCGTCTAGCATCAGTCCTGATGTTCCTGCTGGAGCTTCTGAGACGAAACAGCGACTCGGACCCCACCCTCCTCACTCTGCCCCTCCCCTCTCTGCTGCGCTGTGTGATGCTTGTCAATGAGCCACATGGTAAGATTAACAGTTGAACCTTAGAGGGTCGCATTTTTCAACATTGAAGTAACATTTTGTAATGTAAGTCATGATCTACAAGACGTCCCTTCACTCACTGTGTCCTTACTGTGGCTTACGGTTCTGCCATTGTACATTGCAACATAATTGTTGTGTTAATAGACACTTAATCTTGCAAATATGCTTGATTAACAATCTGGGAGTTGACTTTTTACAATGTAATTATTAAATGTGACGACAAATTGAATGCTGTTAAAGAGAGGTTTTTTATGACCACAGATTACTGACTAGCATCATGGAAGGAGGATGGTCTGGTGAGGAGGAAAATGCCAACTTTAGTAGAAGAAAGCACTCATGATGCAGTCCAGCAGGTGTTTCTAACATGAGAAGGTCACTGAGTCTACTCAGAACACCATAGTTATGCAAATAATTCACTTCTCCTTCAGAGTACATAACAGTATATTTTACCTCGGCTTTGATTGATCTTCATATAATAATGGACCAGGCCTGGGATTTGTGTGGCTTTTGCTTAATGCATACCATAATCACAGTACTTATCAACAGGCATTTTGCAAACATTTCCTTAATGCTCACAATTTTCACCACTCTTCACTTGGATAATGATGTCAGTAATATCAGAGCGTTTTTTCTGTGTGCAGTGAGAAGAACGAGCACAGATGCCTTACAGCTTGTGGTGGAGCGATGTGCTGCTGCATCTACACAGAGACCGTGCGACCAGATGATCACTGTCTTACGGTAATTGACTATAATGCGTAGCGATAAATATCTGCACCTGTATTAGGGCTGTGTAGTGTTGTTGCATCTTGTGGCTCATAATAGCCTGAGGTCTGTATACAGCTTCACATTTCTGTACAGTGAACATTTTTCAGTCTTTGACTGTCTATACTACAAGTTGTGATACAGACAAAAATGGACACATGATGCACAGACTGTGATAAAGCCACTGTTCTACATTAATGCCAGTTTTATCCATTCTGGCTATAACCGCTTATGTCATCCCACTGGTCTTAGGTCATTTGTGGAGGAGAATGAGGGCGTTTACGACAGGCATGTATACAGCGTCCTGGAGACAGTGGCTGTTTTAGATCCCGCTGTGGTTCAAGCTCTCGTTCCCATCCTGTCTCTCAGTCTGAGAAACACTGAGCACAAAAGAGGACTGGGCAAGAACATCGCCTTGAGGTGAGCAGGCACATGAATCACATCCCGGAGGCCATGTAGACAGCATTCATCGCCTTAAACTATTTTTAAGTCGTCTAGACAAAAAGCAGGTGTTACATACGCAACTAGACATATTGTGTAGCTGTACGCTTTATTGAATGTGACACATCTCTCTGTGTAACAGGAGTGCGTATACCAAGTTGCTGTGTCTCCTTGGGGAGAGTGGGCAGGCTGAAATAACCAGTCTGGAAGGCGACTGAGAAGTTTTCCAAAAAAAGGACCTGACACAAGCTCCAAGAATCACTTGTCAGTCATAGCAACCTAAATGCCAGATTTCTGGATTGGGTTGTGTTGCAGTACTGCATATGAGCATGTCTGGAAAATATGAGCTTTTAATGTATTTAGCCTGAGCTGTAATAATGCTAATATCTTAACTACAGGTGTAATACGCTGGGGGAACAAATGCATAATTGATATGTACAACTGTGATACATTTGTAAGAATGTTTAAAATATATTATCAGTTGATGCATCAGTCTAATGTGTTCCAATCATGGACTGAAAGCCTAATATCAGCAGGTTGTATATAATGTATATATTGTAAAGAAGGCGCATCTTTACATTTTGTGAGATGCATTGCTAATAAAATGTGACAATAAATGTGAATATGCTCATGTGCCGGCCTCTTCACCTTTTCATTTCAGTTCTATAGTAAGAGAAGTGAGGAATGTGAGCAGCGAAGTGAGCACAGACTATTTGTGCTTCTACCATCAGGTGCTGGATCTGTCTCTACTCAGTTGGCACTCTGAATTACAGATTTGATGACAGTCGTGGGTGAGCCCAAAGAGTTCAGTACGAAAGAAAAAAGTGAGTAAAGAAGTACTGTTTGTTCCAATTCCCTCTCTCTCGCCTTTTCCAAGTCGCAGCAATCTCTTGCAATCCGGCTTTAGTTTGCACCTAATCACATGAAGTCTCACTCCTGTCTCCCACAATCACCAAGTCCCATTTTCTGTCATTGCTAGTCATTTTCCGGCCTCATCAAGCTGCATTGCATCTCTTCATCTGAGTGTCTTTCTGCTGCACTGCATTCCTTTTCTCCAGCAGTATCATAGATGGCCGTGCAGAAAGATAGCAAGTAGAGGTGATGCTTTAAAATGACGTGCAATTATCTATTTCTGCTGAATAATTCTCACAAAAGACACACCACTCTACTTCTTTCCACTGGTATGACCACTAACAACCTTCATAAAATACATTCCAGCACTGTGTATTCATGTACCTTTTTTATTCTGCAAATGCTCCATATATTCTCTCAGACTCATTGCTTTGGGCAGACAAGGGAAGTGCAGGGATTGTGTTTTCTCTCTTTTGTTTACAGTACACTGATTAGCCACAACATTGAAACCACAAACCGATGGAGTGTGTAACATTGATTATCTTATAGTGCAATGTTCTGCTGGGAAACCTTAAGTCCTGGCATTCATGTGGACACTGACACACGCCAACCATTTAAACACTGCTGGAACCCAGGCATGACTATACGTTGTCCCAGAGATCAGACCTGTTTCAGCAGCACAAGGATGACCTGCAAAATAAATGTTTATCAGGTGGTTTTAGTGTTGTGGGTGATCGGTGTCTGTTTTTGAGAATCAACATAATGCAGTACCATACATATACATACTCTGGAGAATATTCAGATGTTTTCTTTATGATGACAATGACCAGACATTCATTTAAACAGTCTTAGGTCCTGAGCATAATAAAAATCTCACACACTTACACAAGTCGACAGCTTATTCACATACAGCAGCATGTCACTGCTTTTACAGAAAATCATTCTTTAAAGTCATTTTTACCTTATTTGAACTAAAAAAAAATGACTGAGTTTCAGCCTCAGGTGCTTGACACTTGTTAACCCAAAATAGATCTGAGTCAACAACAAAACAGGCTTCATCTTCTATATCTTGAAAAACATCAGCGTGTTTTTCAGGCCACCAAAGTGATTATAGAGGTTAGATGGAAATGTTATATAGTGGTTTAAGCTAGAAAGGCTCCTCTAATGGGTCACAAAAAGAACCGTTTCTTTGAGCTCCTGCAGACAGTTGAGCAGTTCAGCAATTTCTACTTACCATAAGTCACTTAATTGTTAATAGGGTTGACATTTTGTTCCCTCTGGGGTTATTTTCCTACCTCCCTGTCTTCACTGCACTTGATGAATGGTGTCTCAGTCTTTGGGGAAATACACCAAATATCCTGTATTATTGTAACAGCTTGTTCAGCAGCTTGTTCCCTAGAAACTTGAAGAATAACATGGCTCTTGTAGATCAGGAGAGTACTATTAATACATATGGGTGTCCCAGAACTCCCTGTGCGCTCCTGTGACAGAGGTGGCAGATTCCCGATTGATTACTATAATCAAGTGGGTTTGTGTCAGTCATTGTTGGCAAGCGCTGACTGTCCAGAGTTTCGCTGAGATGGCTCCGTCCTCTGGGCATGTCTTCAAGTTTTCTGGCATTTTGTTAATCAGCGGTTTACACAGCACCTATCCTGTGATGGGGGACTTGTAGAGTCTGTAGGTTTGGGCAGGTGAAATAAGGAGCGGGGAGGAAACAGGTTGCTATCCCATTGGAGGCAAATGGCAGTGTTGGTCCATAAAAAACCTCCTCCTTGCCCTCCGTGCTGAGATCCAGCACCTGGGAAGAGCAAAATACATATAATAGTATATGGTTCCCTTTATAAAATATAGTTTTACTCTATATCAGTTGTAAATAAGACATAGCAAGCTTTGGGAATAGTTTTTAAGCAGGCTAACAGCATGGTTCTCATGTTGATAATATCAATCCACTACACAGGTAGGGACTGAAAATACCGTGATTTAAAGTGAAATGTCTCAATAACTATTAAAACTTGACACACACATTCATGTTGCCCTCAGGATATGTTGCAATCTCTTTTGTGAGTCTCTGACTTTGGCATCATCATCAAGTCCAAATTTTCATTTGTAAGATACTTTGATTTATGATCAAATACCAAGAAGAATACATGTTCATCAGCCGTAGATGTGCTCTTACCTGTCAGGCTGTAAGCACGTCAACACAGTGAACTAACACGGTCAGCATTTTATTTTATTTATCTTGAGCTTATTTATTTCATCTTATCTTTTCATTTATCCTTGCTGCTATATTGGGGAATGCCGGAACACTGAGCACTTTTTTTTTTGTCTTGTCACTCGATCAAGTACCTGCCTGTCAGGTTCAATGTGTGTTTTGTAATGAAATGCCAAATGAAATTATTTTTTCTGCAAAACAAATCTACCCACGCGTATAAATAATGTAACCTTGAACCTTGATACCAGCCAACATCACCTTGGAAGTGTTGTCACTGTAAGTACATTTTTAAAAAGATACCACTCAGCTCATATATTTAAAAAAATGGCTTTGATTTAATAATATAGAATAATAAGAAAAAAATAAGATTTTGCATGATAAAGTATACTTTCCAATTTTCATACAAAACAATGATATACATGTGATTAAAACCACCTAGTACTAAACTCTGAAAGTAGTTTTCTTCTTGCCTTCTTGGATGTACCTTTTAATCAATAAATTCTAAGTCTTTGTTCTCCTATATAATTATCCAAGAGAAAAGTCAATTACAGCTTCTTAGTTCCCAACTGGAATTGAATAGAAACAGCTGTCCTTGTTAAAACTACCCAGTCTTCACATGCCCATCATGCACACTACTCAAATTCCAGTAGCTGTTATAACTTTGGAGGAAAGAAAAAAATCTGATGCAGTTCCAGAAGTGGAGGTTGTGGGTTAAATCTGACATATACAGTATACATCTTCAGTACTGTTTTTTCAGAAATCTGTGACATTTAATCTTCACCTTTACGTTGAAGCTGAAAAACTGGTACTCTAAACAGAATTCGTCAAGGCCACGGCTCACTGTCTAAGAATACAAGCTGCACCGTGTAATTAATCATTTGTGGGCTGCTGCATTGTATGAGCAGCACAGTTCCAACAGATGAGCTCAATTGATATCACTTGATCTGATAATTCTCTAAATCCAACATCCACACCTCTCACCTGAATGCATGCCAAAGGCTCATTAGTCCAAATGGAGTATCCTCCAACCACATAGATCCTGTCATCGTGGACGGCCACTCCGGACTCGTTTTGACCTGAAGGAGGACAGAGCCAACACAATGCTTCACTGTGCCAAGCAGAGGGCATTCTGACAATATGACTCCCGCGTCCCCCAGGAGGCTGAGAGGGAGATAAATGGAGAAAGATGGGGCAAGGGCGGGAGTGTATGGAGAGCTAAGATTGAGCTCCTGTTGTCTTTCTGTGACTTTGTCTTTAAACTTTTACAGATATAATAAGAGGAGAGGATCCAAGAACAGGGGGGGAAAGTCAAACAGGAGTAGAGGAGGAGGGAGGAAACATAAAGTCACCTGGAATGTAAAGCTTGAGAATCTATAACATGAAATGAAAAAACAATCTGATCACAACATCCTGCATGATAGAATGTGTTTAAGTGCCTATACTCCATTCCACTACCACCCTGGAGGCTAATGACACAGCATACCCACAGGTTCAACACGGACACGTATGTGTTTTAACTGTACATCATCTTACCGCCTACTCACAAACAGCAGGGAGGTTTAATGTGTTGTTTTCAATCTGATGAGAAGAGGGGGAGGGAGCTGTACTCATCCTAAGGTCATATGTACCACATATGTACACTACATCTTTGGAATTAACTTTATATTTTGTTCCAGATAGAGTTAACATCAAACCCCTTAAAACTTGGTTTCAGATCTAAAGTGTTTTACTTCAACAGTAAACAGTGATGGTTAAATAAACAGCCATTTAAAGTTACAAGATCAAACCAAGGTGGGCCACATTTAACTGACAGTGACCCATTCAAATGTTGCTGTCACAGCTGAGTATGTGTCATTTTCATTTCATTACATTTTCATTTCTTTATCTATTTTGCCTGGACAGTGCATATTAATGAACATACAATCTCATAAGTTTACACAAGGTTGCAGTAAATAAGCCAAATTTAGCACAAGTGCTAATTCCCAGCCGTTGCCCATCACTTTTAACTGAAAAAGCCAAAAATTTCAACTGTATATGAAGTATGAACGTAGCATATGAGTCTGAAAAATTAAGTCAATGCAGAGGTGACATAAATGTACGTTATTTCTAATGGCCAGCAGGGGGCAACACCTCTGGTTACAAAAAGATGTTAGTATTTATCTACTTTTTCCTTGATTTATTACCTCAGGAAACATTTTCCTAATAGGTTTCTGGTCTCAAATGCTAGTTTTAAATCTCATTAAAGACAACATGATGTTAGTTTTGTAAATTATGGTCAGATTTAGAATGAAATGGCTTCCATATGGGCGTGCGTAGTGTCTTCAGTTTTCTATATGTATTAAAAATCCAAATATGTGTCTTCTTTTATAAATATATTTTAAATAAACCTGCAGTAACTGATTTGGTGACCTTCTGGGGTCACACAAAGCTCTGGAGATATATATAGATTTAAAGTTCACTTTCAGCTGATGCAGAGCAGCTGTTTTTTTAGCTCTGTTTTAGGTCTCCACCAACGCTTAAGAGAAATATCTCATTCTTTAGATGCTAAATGCAACAAAGTGTCATTGTACATGCATTTAGACTGAGGCTAAAGTGGTTTCGGGCACTGTGTGCAGTTTGACTGGACAGGGCCGCAGTTGTAAAGAAACATTTTTAGGAATACGCTTTTTCCCAAGAGTCACATTAGACAACTCATATGTCTCATTTATGAAACTCCAGCCAGACTTAGTTTAGAATACAGACTGGAGACAAAGGAATAGCTAGTATGGCTCTGTCCAAAGCTACAAAATCCACCAACTAACACTTCTAAATCTCACTATTAATACCCTTCATCTGGTTTGTTTCATCCTTACAACCCTAATCCTTAAAACCCAAGTGTAAAAATAAAAACAAATTGTAGTTTTATGGAGGATAACATAGTAGACAGCGTATTTCCCCAGTAAAGTGAATTCAAAAGATTTGGCTCAGCAGACGTGGGTTTTCTGTATTTTTAGGCAGACACGGAGCTAGTTGTTTTGGCCCATTTCTAGTCTTTATCCTAAGATAGGCTAACCATCTCCTTCATATTTAGCGTAAAGACAAGAGAGTGGTAACAATCATCCCATCTAGCTGCAATTTCCATGTCACTTTCAGCTTTGCTTTTACTGTTTTAGGAGCGTTGGAAGAAAGAAACACCATCATGTAGGTTGGCCAGTTGTTCACAATCAACTGCTTAGTTATCTCCGGCACCAATTAGAGTGTTTATGCTTCATGCGGTGGTTGTATTACGCTGCCCACCTGTGAGGAGGCTGAAGGAGCAGCGCGTCCATTGGTCCAGGTCCATGTTGTAGGAGTCGATGTGACGGACCAGGATGCGGTCGTTGTTGTAATCCAGGTCGTTCCCGCCGAGCACGTAGAGCTGCCTCCTCACCGCCGCCATGACGTGGTACACTCGCCTCTGCAACATGGGGCTGCGGGCCAACCACTGGTCCTGAGGAGGAGGTGGAGGTGGGGGAGAAAAAGGAAGATGGATTTGAAGAAAGAAGGGAGAAAATGAGAGATGTAGTACAAAGAGGGAGGGAAAGAGAAACAGAGAGGGTGGAAAAGGAAAGGAGGATGAATAAGAAGATTAATATTTAAGCATATCCATGCATGGGTAATTGATGTATGCTCAGTGCTAGATAAATAACGTGACACTGGAGCTCTGGTTTGTACTAATGACTTCCCTCCCTATTTCTAATCATATGTTTCAGCCACTCCATTTTACACCAAGGATCCCTGCTCATTTCACTAAGTGTGTCGAAGCTTATTTTGTGTCAGCGTGTGTGTGTGTGTGTGAGTGTGAGTGCTTGATTGAGGCAGAGAATGAGAAAGAGAGAGAGTGTGTGTGTGTGTGTGTGTGTGTGTGTGTGTGTGTGTGTGTGTGTGTGTGTGTGTGTGTGTGTGTGTGTGTGTGTGTGTGTGTCTGCTGGGAGCTGACGGGTGGCCATCTGTTGAGGGTAGAGTGGGTGGGGGGTTGCTGTTGCTCTGGCAGGTGAATGTAGATTCATGGTGAATACAAATGAGACTCTCTCCCTCTCTTTCACTCGCTTCTTCGTTCCCTCGCTTCCACGCAGACATGTACAAACACATACCCATATGGATATGCACCTTACGCATATATACACTGCATACCTCCAGACTATATACAGCCTCACTGCCACCCAGGCCTCTTTAACAGCTGGTTCTTATACATACACAAACAGAAACTGCAGCTTACTACAATCCAGTGTGGGGAGCTGTGTGTCCAAACACAGAAATTATATTAAATGTCAAATTTTCTTATCCATGATGCACCGAAAGAGATGAACGTGCCCATATGATTGCTTACTTTGTATTGAAGATGAAAGGTTGTAACCTTGTAGAAGTAATATTCAGAGGATTTACATTAACAGGCCTGTACCAGTAGGGGTTTTGTTTGTTGTTGTATCTACAAACACGATTGATGGACTACGAGTCCCATACACAGTACTTTACTGAAGAAGAAGTAAGCTAAAGTTTCAAGATTTCATTATGTAGTTCCTCTATTTTCCAGGATGTCAGTTATTTCCATTAATTTCCAAATGGTGCGAAAATCAATTAGCAAACACTTGATACCTGTCTGCTTTCAGTTTCTGCAACGAAAAAGGCCATTATTGTTACACCAACGCTGTTCTGGCGCACTTTTTTTTTTTTTTTTAAAGCAAGCACTACATCACCTCACAACAAAAAAAATGTCATTCAAAGCAGCCTTAAACAGGTAGGAACACTGAGAAACAGACTTTTAACTGATCCTGATGAGGGTCAAAACATGTTGAAATCACAATAAGTTGCTCTTAATACAACATCTGCACAGAAGTGAATGAAACCTATTGGCTTCCTGGCAGAGAAGTGGCTGAATTTTCATTCCTAACAATAAAATTATTAGTTGATTTGTTCCGGACACTAAGGAGCAGCATAACAAGCTGTACATATTGACATATTATAACTTTAAATGTGTTTGCTTACAGTTATTTATCCATATCCAGAAGACATGGAGCAACACTTGCATTCATTTAAAGTCCTGCTTCTGACTGCCTGGCAAATTTATGTCTGGTACTTATTAAATAAACCAATCTAACTCTATTTGATCTCCATGGGCTCCGGAGGGAAAATATGAATCTTTTTAGTTTGTTAAATGCTGCATTATGTTTACCAGCTAGTCGCTAATTTTATCTGTCTTCTGTTTGGTCCTGGGCAGCTTGTGTACAGGGGGTTTATCAGATCTTTTTTTTAAATGATAACAGCTGCTTACTGCTGCTAGCAAAGAAGGGAGCAGGGAAAGGGAACCAAAACAGTAAAGTTACAGGCTGTAAAACCAAAAAAGTGTGTTAAAAAGCTGTAGAGTTTGATGGTAATGGTAATTTGATGGTAATTTTCTGTAAGTTTTCACTATAAGCAACCCCTCTCACATTATTCAGTTTCTCCATGCATTGATTACATAAAAAAAATACTGACTTGAGGGAATATGGTCAGCAATAACACAGTATACTAAACTATTCAAGTACACAGTTGTAATAGGATAAAACATTCAAACGCCTGTAAGACTCCTTTGTTCAATACATAAAGCCAGATCTCACTACTTCATAGTTACCTGTTCTGGGTCGTACACCATCAGCCGATTTTGGTACTGAGCAGTGTTTGTTACTCCACCTGCAACACAAAGAACAACACCCTGGAATCTGTGTGTTTATGCATGTATATACAGGGACTAAACAGAAACACTTTTAGGAGAGTGTGTATGTTGACTTCTTCTTCTGTCTCCTTGAGTACCTGAGACCCAGAGCAGGCTGTCAGCCACACAGCCGGCGTGGCAGGACAGTGAGCGGTCGAACGGCTGGACAAACATCCATTTATTCCTCTTGGGACAGTAGCGCTCCACAGAGGGCAGCACCTGTCTCAGCTCATTCCTGCCCCCCACTGCGTACAGGTACTGACCCAGGGCTCCCAGGACAAAGTGTTCTCTGCAGGCCTTCATGGGGGCAATCTCAGTCCACTGGTTGCCCCTGGGGTCGTATCTACAGGCAGTCCGTACGGCACACGTCCTCCCAGTGGCGTGCTCCACTTCGCCGCCCACAACAAATAAGAAGTTCCCCATCACAGCCACGCAGTGGTGGCTGCGCCCGGTGGGCATGGGTGCCAGCTCGCTCCAGTTGGACCCGCCTGCCACGCGTACATGCTCCTGTGCAGCTGGGTTGAAGTACCGCAGCTCCCTGACTCTGCTCACTTCACGCTTGCGCCCCCCGACTATGTAGAGGGTGAGGGACTGGAAGCGAGGCCTGGTGCGAGCTGACTGGTGGAGGGGCTGAGCGAAGGTGGAGTGGTGGTAGTCCAGGGCCTCGTCCACCAGGGCGGCAGCGGTGGGGCTGGACTGGACCAGAGGATGGCTACGGGCGAGGTGGTGCAGGGTGGGCACGTCCATCAGGCCGTAGCGGACGTGCTGCAGCAGATCCTCGGTGTACTGATATCGACAGTCGTGTTCCAGCCACAAAACCACCAACTAAATACAGAAAAAAAGGAAACACCAGCAGTCATTACCATCTGAAATGGGAAACATTTTGTCATATAAAGTTAGCCTATAATACTACCAAAATTTAGCATGTCATGACATTTTAAAGCACAATTTGTTAACTGTCAAATTACTGTTCCACTAAGAGATTACAGTTTAAATGGGGTACATCATTTTAAATTCACTGTGCGTTGCCGTCTTTTATACATTATTGATGAAATAAGTTCAGTTTAATATGGCTTTGATATTCTGACATAGATTTTTGCACAAAGTCAAGGGGATAATCCAGAGAAAATAATAACAACTCTGAGGAGATCTTTGATTTCTTTTCATGTTTAATTTGAACCAAAAAGCTCCACAGCCTCGTCATTTTCATCCAGTCAATTCAAAAAGAAAAATGAGGAGGAGGAAGAATACGATAATACAAGACAAGAAGTTGAGAACAGAGAGAGGGAAGACGGAATAAACGGTCCAAAAGGAAAGGAAAGAAAATATGAAACGAATAAAAGATTAGAGGACAAACAAGGGAAGAAAAAACAAGAAGTGAGGAAAGAAACGATTGAAGGACTGCTAATCAGAATTATTTTTCTAGACACCTATAGGCTATTATGGCAAGATTGAGGAAAAGCTAGCACTGGAGCCTTAGCTGCCAACACACACACAAACACACACACACACACGCACGCACGCGCACACAAGCATTTATTAATCAGCAGCATTCAATATACAGACTGCAAATATCCACAGGCGCCCTCCTTTGTTTAATGCAGGCGAACTGGGTAGCAGGGAAGGGATTTAATTGAACTGGAGAGCAGTGGAAGGTTATTTAGCTGCGACGAGGTGTGAATGTGGGCGAAATGACTGGAGATCACTGATACCATTATCAGGAAAACAAAGTGGTTTTTAAAGCAGTCGTTGCAGAGACTGAGAACTTATTACGGCGGAATAAAGGCAAGTTTTGGGGGGGCGGAATGGACACGAGGAAGAACAAATCAAATTCACAATAACACAGCTGATATAAAAACACAGGATCTGGTGAGTGTGACGTGACGTGTGCACTATCTCTACTCTACAAACTGTCTTTCCTTTATGTCCCCTTCTCAAGGTGTGAATATGCAACAAACATGCAAGTCAGGCTTCTGTCTTTTTGCGGTATCTGTGCCACTCTCCTGTCTCTTCCTCCCTTTCCTCTATTGCTCACCCCGCCTCCCTCCTCCTCATCGCTCTGAAGTGACAGTGTGTGTGTGTGTGTGTGTGTGTGTGTGCGTGTGTGTGTGTGTGTGCACTACGGCAGCTGACTGTGAAGGTCACGCTGCATCACACAACTTCCTCGGGGCACAGAATAAATCAACTCCCTCCTTCCACTGAAAGAGAAAGTGTGTGAGAAAGAGAGTGTGTGTTGGTGAAAAGGGGAGGGAAAGAGATAGTGAGGGAGAGAGGTAAAGGGGAGGAGGGGAAGCTCCAGGAAGGCAGAGCAAAGGATGGCAAGAAAGAAAAAGAGAGAGAGAGGGGGGGGGGGGAAGAAAAAAAACAAAGGCAGAGAAAATGTGATTTCCAGAGCGTGAGAGACTCTAAGAAAACTCTGAGTGACGATGATTGACGTCCGAGCTATATCGGTCCGGTATTGCCGCGCCACCCTCCAGCCCCCCATCCTTTCGGACGACAGCCCCCGCTTGCTGTTCGCTTCCGTCTGATGCCCAAATTAACCTTCTGGGCGAAGTGAAGGAGGCCCAAAGCAGCCTAATCAGAGGCTGATTATGGCGGCGGCGGCTGGCTAAAGGGTCAGGGTAATTGTGCCATCAGAGGCCTGATTGTTTTCAATCAGACGGGCGGCCGAGTGACAGCTGGGGGATTGGGGCCCTGATGGAGCCGCGGTGGGCCTAATCAGAGAAGAGAAGGGGAGAAAAGAAAGAGAGGGAGAAAGAACTGAGGTGGAGGGGGGAGGTAGTGGGAGTGGTGCGGGGGCTGATTGGTGCAAATGAACAGTCAAAACGGCGAGTCCCCACCCCGCTACTGCCTGCTTCACTCCACAATCCCTGCAGTTCATCCCATGCACGCTGCCATGGGATGCATGGACTGACAGCATCTTGTGCAGTCAGAAACAGTCCTTCACGTTGCATATCCTCATTTATTTAAACAAACAGTATATGAGACGCAGATGGCAGTGTTTAATTTGTCGCGTATTGCTCTGTGCGTGTGTGTGCGTGTGTGTGTGTGTGTGTGTGTGTGTGTGTGTGTGTGTCTGTGCGTGTGTGTGTGTGTTTGTGTGTGTGTGTGTGTGTGTGTCTGTGCGTGTGTGTGTGTGTGTGTGTTTCTGTGTCATATGTACTGAGAAGTTTGGTGCCAAGATGCAATTTGTTCAGCAGATATGATTGTTTCTCACTTCCCTTTTCATCTAAATATTACCATAACACTGAGCTTTAACACTTTAACACTGCATCACATGGAAAACTCATGCCCACATCACTCACACACACACACACACACACACACACGCGAGCTTCCAGAGCCGTACCTTCCATATCTCCTCCTCGCTCAGGGAGGTGAGACGGTCGCTCTTCAGCACCTCCCTGAGGAGGCGGTAGGGCAGCTGCAGAGCTTCGTCCTTCCGGCTCTGGCTCAGCTCAGACAGATGCTCCACCAGGAAGCCCACCACGGCCTCCTCTAAGGCGGGGAGGTGGAACAGGTCGGCCACGCGGTACAGCTCCAGGTAGTTCACGCTGCTCAGCTCCTGGGGGATGAATATATAAAAAAAACACACAGAGATGAATGGATGCTTTCACCATCAACAACAGTTACAAGGCTTCAGAGACAGCTGTCAGATCATGTGACTCTTCAAATACACCAATGAGGAGGACGTTTGTGAGAAAGAGTCTATATAAATAGACATTTAAAGAGTGGTTATGGGTGGTAACTTACTGGCAAAACATATGCCATGTGAATCTTCACTCTGATAAGAAAGTGGAGCAACAATTTTTAGGTTTCAAATGATCCTGATCAGCTCCAATAAGTTGGAATTATTTTATTAAGCTGGTGTATAAAAAATGTACTTATGTAAAAGTCCATTTAGTTTTTTTTTTTTTGGTATCATTTAGTCTGTAGAGGGTCATATTTGCAAATTATAATGGTAGAAAAGTTGGAGAAACACACTCAATCCCAAAACATATACACATATAAGCCACATGTATATACATATGCATTAACTCTGCTTTAATTTCAGTGTCATGACAACATCACAGATGCCAAATGGAGACAGTCAGAGAGACAGAAAGGGTGAAATACAAGAAATGAAAGTCTGACTAGTGGAATAAGACTGCCATCTTCTGGTTGTCCTTCAGCACATGCAAACAAGCGGCTACATTCTACATCCTTCATTTCATAATGTAATGCTAATAATGTGAAACCTTATGGATCTGCCACTGTAAAAGCAGACATTTGACCTGAAATTGTAATTTACTACTACTACTACTATTTTGCAAGCAAAAAAGTATGTAGTGTGTATCTCAATTCTGAAAAGTCAGAATCAGGAGTCAGAGCAAAAAGGCACATAGGCCACGGGTGTCAAACAATTGGCCTGCAGGCCAAAATCGGCCCACTAGAGGGTCCAATCCGGCCCACAGGATGATTTCGCAAAATGTAAAAATTACAAAGGTGAAAATGCATCCTTACTGTGAAAATATTTAAAGGCATTGAACATTGTGCAATATAATGTCAGTCAGCAGCTTCAGTACAGCAGAGTCTGGTTTGATGGAACTTAATTGTTAATGCACTGCCACAACTTTTATGCATTTTTGTGTATAAATT
Organism: Amphiprion ocellaris; assembly: GCF_022539595.1. Taxonomy (NCBI): domain Eukaryota; kingdom Metazoa; phylum Chordata; class Actinopteri; family Pomacentridae; genus Amphiprion; species Amphiprion ocellaris. Next base: position 30,946,281 of record NC_072774.1, read on the forward strand.
TTATACATTTACAATGCAGGGGGATAACTCAACCTATTCCTTAATACTTCCCACTTTAGGTTGTGTGGTGCGGCAGGATTACTACACAGACGTGGAAATGATTGTAAATTTAAGTTGTATAATATTATATTGTTCAGTTCCAGATACCTGTGACTAAATGTTTTGTGCCTTTGTCGACTCTGTGAGTTGTAATGTGGAAATGATAAACTGGAGCACAATATTGTTGAAATTGCTCTTATTTCCCTTCAAAAAATTCAAGTTGTTCATAGTGTCTTGTAAAAAATTGTTAATTAAATGTGAACATTTTCAGTATAGATAGATAGAGATAGATACTTTATTAATCCCGAGGGAAATTCAAGAAAAACAAATCCATATTCATAGGTTATATAATAATACATAGCTGATGCGTGTAGAAAAAGTTGAAAAAAAAAGCTAAAAACAGTTAACAAACTTGGACACAGACGGAGCTAGTGAAGAGGCCGCTACTCGCGTCGGTGCCAGAAGTGATATGAATGTACTTTTTTGCACTAAAACAAAGGGAAAAATTTGGATCTGTCATTATTTATAGGTTATTATGGTATGATTTTACTGGTCTGGCCCATTTAAGATCAAATTGGGCTGAATGTGGCCCCTGAACTAAAATCAGTCTGACACTCCTGATACAGGTCTTATTAAAATGATGATTATACAAATAATCACAATGACAGAAACACATTAATACCAGTTAAAATGACGCTGCAGTGCACAGCAAGTACAGTACTGATCATTATTCAGCACTCAATTAACTTCATCAGTATCCGTGGGATCATACAGATGATTGACCAGCTGATATATCTGATTTTCAATCAGCTACTGCAGTGTGTATCAGGAAATCAATGTTATTGGCCTGTCTTTACTCCAATCAAATAGCAAATACAACAGTCAGCGGATATGACAGTTGTGTTGAGCACACAAAACAAAATGAACAAAAAATAAATAAATAAATAAACAACAAAGAAAAGCAGTTTGCCATTTTCTTTCTAATGAGATGTGGTCTGCTCTTGAATGCAAGTCAACAGAGATTATTCCTTTATGACCACCAGATGGCACATCAGAGCCATTTTTACCATTGTGATGTAACGCTACAGACCTGGATGGTAAAATACAGCATAAAAAGGTTCCTGTGGGGGAGATTTGAGGACACAGGATTAAATAATAAAGTGTGCAGACCAGGGTAATATTTGTGATATTTTTAAAAAATGACATGTTGATGTCAGGTTAGCAATAATCAAAAGGTGATATGGTAAATATTCCAACAACAGTAACTATCTGGTTGTCACCCACACATAAAAACAACATATAGAACAGATTGTCCCTCCGCCTCCCTAAACTCATTCATTTGCCAGAAAACGGACAAAACACACAATTAACAAGGTTAATGTGATGAATTTGGATGACAACTTGTGTTTTTCTACATTTCTACAGATATTGCAATAATATCATTATTGTGACTTCTTTTGGCCCCCATAATGATGTAGTGATAATCTGTTATCATGGCAGCTCTATTCCAGACCAAACCGGGTTAACTGTACCCTCTTGTTTCCAGTATTTAAACTGGTTCAGTTACATATTTAGCATCAAGTCTTGAGATTGAATGTAATCTTCTCATCTAGCTGTAGGTTAGAAAGCAAAAAAGAAAAAAAGTGTTCCTCCGAAAATCTTGAACTCTTCCTTTATTGGTGTTGCTGTTTATTCTCTGTTTTTCTCATTTGCACATCATTATATCAGAGATGGTGTTGATTAACCAGGATAGTTCCACAGGGAATCCAGGTGATTCAGCCTGTAAACACTTTATTCCTGTCATTGTTTTGTATGTGCACAAACACTCAAGCGATATTAGGGAATCAAAAAGCACACGGCTGGTACAGATGTTAGCTTGACACTGGTTGTTCTTCATTTTTAGTCTAGTCTTGGTCTTTTATTGCACTACCAGTGAAAACATGATAGAGTCATATCAGTATTTTTATCAGAAATAAGCAGTCAGTACCAATACAGTCACAACAATCTCTTTGCAGAATGACATTATGTTATTTTTCATATCTAAAGGTAAGAAATGTTGGAAGTCCTGACTGCCTAATAATGTCTACAGTTCGTTCCCTCATATAATGTCAACCTCTGAAGGCCAAAATGCCAAAAAAAATGAAATGTAAAAATCAAAATGCAAGTGCAGTTCTTGTTCCATGCTGCTCTGTTGTGTGAGACCCTGACTGGTCGGTAGTGCAGCTAATGATTTGGATATTAATACAGGGTGTCCCTAAAGTCTGGACGCATAGGAAATCTCATTAACTATGATTTTTTTGCCTCTGCACATTAAATATATCTTTGTTGAAAGAAGAAAGAGTTGAACTGGTACTTCTCAGTGGACCTGAAGGACGGACATATTGACAGCTAGGGTTGGATTAGGGAAGTGATTTTTTTGGGGCTACCATGAATTTTAGCTATGACCAGTTCTTTACTTTCAGCGTATCTTTCCATACAATCATCTTTCACATTAGGGCTGAAATGATTTTTCAAGCTTTTCGAGGAATTCGATTACTAAAATTCCTGGAGGCAAAATTCTCTGAATCGAGGCTTTGTTTAATCCAGTACATACTATACCCCAGGTCACTAACTGGTGGACTGCGGTCCAAGTCTGGACCCAGACTTCATCCAGTATGGACCTGGAGCTATAATCAACAAATCATGAAAGGATTTTTAATTCTTTTTTTAACTAGTGCAGCTTTTCTAGTGTTTATGGCTTTTAACAGATCAGAGGACTGAACTGTGAATACAGTTTGACACAGTGAGACTTTGTGTGAGTCGACAAAAACTGAAATGTATGTACAATACCCCTGTACTATACTATATATGTACAATACCCCTGTACTATACTATATATGTACAATACACAAGGATGGTTATTTCTGTTGCACAGCGCTCACTCCCATTTGTGATGCTGTAATGCACACACTAAGCGCGGAATCCGATTACTTGATTAATCGCCAGAATAATCGATAGAATACTCGATTACTAAAATAATCAATAGCTGCAGCCCTATGTCACATCCACTGAGAAGTAACCGTTCAACTATTTCTTCTTTCAACAAAGCCATATTTAATCTGTGGAGGGAAAAAAAATGATAGTTAATGAGGTTTCCTATGCGTCCAGACTTTAGGGATACCTTGTACAATAAAGGTGTGAAATAAGCTGTACAAGTAAGTAAAAGCTGTTCCACTTGAATTTAAGTGGCTCATTTGTAAATGTACTCTCTAATCCCCTGCAGAGAGAATCAACTGTTCCTAAGAGAAACACACCTCTGAAAACTCAATGATATTACAGACTTTCCATTAGGGTGATGGGACCCTGTGTTGTGAATCAGTTATTTCTTTAATTTCTCAGGTAACATCTGCAGCTCACACACAAGGACAGCAGTGTGTGTGTGTGTGTGTGTGCGTGCGTGCGTGCGTGCGTGTGCGTGTGCGTGCGTGTGCGCGTGCGTGCGTGCGTGCGTGTGTGTGTGTGTACCTGGATGAGGTAGTGTGAGCAGAGACTGAGCAGCTCCAGCAGCTGCAGGTGGCTGCCTGCAGACAGGACGTCCTGGATCACCGCCGGCTCCAGCAGAATCTGGCCAGAGGAGATAAACAAGGTCGTTAGGTTTCTTTCATAGATTTTTTTGAGTTTCAGTTTCACTGCAGTTAAGTTTCAGGTTGTTTTAGGACACTGATTCGCTAAGCATTCTGACAGTAAATGAAATTATATTTAGAATGGTACGTTACTTTATGTACTTTGGGTATAAGGGCTCAAATTAATCCTGTGCAAACCTCAAAAACTACACTACCAGTCTGTCTTATTTATTCAGCAAAATCAAACCCTTAACTCACAGCTTTTCCTTAAACAGTTGCTCCCTAATGTGTTTAATAACCTGAGCACCATATTTTCACTCATTGAATTCAGTATCATTTTTATTTGCTCCCAAACTGGCAATTGTCAATCACTGATGTAATATTTCTACACAGAAACAAGGATGAAAAGTTCCAGTCAGCTGTAAAGGAGCAAGTCTGCACATTAAATATTACAAATTTAGCTCAAAGAGGATAAATTTGGCAGCAACAGCAGTGGGCAAAACAATGTTGCAATTACTGCAAAACGGTTGGTGTGTGCGGTAATGTGTGCAGCTACTGTAGCCGTTGTGTAACACAGACAGAATAAGCATAAATAGAGTTTATTGACCTGGGTTGAAATATATTAGTGCATTATGAAAATATGCTTTTTGGCATCTATAATCCTAAAATTATTATCAATAGTGTGGTTCAGGATATGTAGCAATGTTTCTAATATCACTAATAATGTGCATCTTACAGTTAAACCTGCAGTGTGGAACTTCTGTCTCAACTTCTGAATGCTGAGTTTCTCTTTTATTTGGAGCACCAGAAACTTTTCTTGGACCCTTCTTAGTTGTCTCTGCTGTTGCCTGCTCTTTCTCCATCACTATGGTTGCTCTCCTCTTCAGCTCTACCAACCACTCACTGCTGGTTACCCAAAAACACATCAATACCTGTGCACCAGTGCAGGAATGTTGTCACAGACACCAGATAAAGATCTATCTGTCAATTCAATCAGCAATGTGTCAATCATTTGTCCCGATTTTAAGTGGAACTGATGTCTATTTCTATGTAAAAGTTGCTTCACTTCAGTTTTAAGTCAAAAGCATAAACTGCATGAGCTGACTTCAAAACCAGGAAGTATACTACAATATATATGTATTGTCATTTTTTAGTTGTGTTGAGGGTTGATTTTGATTGACAATAACCAAATATATTCACAAACATTTGCTCCATCCAGTGCATTAGAAACAGTGGAGGTGAATATAACAGATTTCACAGCATAACAAGACCTGCTCTATCAATGTGCTTGATTCACTATTATCCTCTACAGACTACAGCAACATACAGTATTCAGGCAATTATTTTCGCAGCGATTCTGCCAAAATGCTTCCTGTTTAGCTGAATGAACAGCAGCTGAAATTATCTGCTGAAAGCTTCCGTCTGTTTCCTCCATATTATCCGCCTGTATGAAACATAAAGCTCTGTAACACAGCCAGTTCATACTCTTAAGCTGTCGGGAACAGAGCCAGGTATTGTGGGAGTATAGTGTCTATTCGAAGCACACCACCAGTACCACATGGAATTAAATATTCAAATAATGACTTTCCTAATAACCAAATCAGACCAAACAGACCCCAAGTTACCTCTCATAGAATGAACTCACCTACTCCAAATGCAGTTTAGTTTGATTTTGAAAGGCAGGAACAAGCCTTTGATAATCCATTCAGCAGTGCTGCCCTACATAACCAGAGAGCTGTGACTGCATCAGTAGTGAAAGTGAGAAAAATGACTTCATCATTGGTCTCCCTCACCTCTCACTACTGTTGATACAGTGGTGGGCTGAAAATGGTTCAGCTGCATTAATGGGTGTCTTGTTTTTTGTTTTTTTTTTGTGTGTGTGTGTGTGTGTGTGTTTTTTTTGGTTCCAGCCTAGCCTAGATCTGAAATCTGAACACAAATGACAAACATTTCAGTCAGCATTTGTACTGATTACATACCATAAATACACACATAGCTTGACCACATTAGGATTTATGCAAACAGTTCATTTTAATTCATGAAGACATCTGTTTAAAGGAGTAAAATATTTTCCCTGGAACTCCACAGAGCCACTTCCCAGCAAGCTTTCCTGATAAGGTTATTTTTTTCTTTCTCTGCAATTAGCTACATCTGCACATTCTCATTTATCACAGTATGTTTTCCTGCCAAGCCTGGGCAGCAGTCCAGTTAACCACCCGCACCAGCTATGGGCCTCAGAAGCCTGACATATTAAGACAGAGAGCAAAAGTAAGTGGTTATTTGATTCAATTACTAGGATCTGTACGCACTGCACTTTAAAAAAGAACACTTCAATCTTTGATTGCCAATCACAATCAAAATTCTCAGCTCCAATCACCTCCACTTCTTTTGGATGACTTCAAACTGAGTTAAACATGTCATCAAAAGCATCAAACACTATATTTTCTTCTTTGACTCAATCAGCGTCCTGTCAGGCTGCAGCAGTATCGACGGCAAGCCAAAATAATGACAGTAATAACTGTAAGTGAACGCTCTTCATTTCCCGCTCTGCTCTCCACTCCACTCCAGAGGCCCACTACAGTTGGAGCACTTCAACCTCACACAGCAGAAGTCAGTTTTATAACACTGTGCCTGGTTCAGTGTGGGAGTACAATGAGCTCTTGTGTAAACCAACATTTATTGCGCCTGCTACTTGCAAGCTTTCAGCTGGAGGAGACAAAATAAAAGATGCTTGTGTGGCAAGAACATATACATCTTCTACTTTAGGATCTGGCCCATGTAGGCTCACACCTCACTTAGAGCTCAGTAATTCTGCAGGTAATAAAAGGATGTTTAATTGATCGACTTTTCCACTGTGGTCCCGGGGTGCGGTAAAAATTCCAATGAAGTTAATAACCGACTTCCAATCTGTGAGCATCCTGTGGCAGCATGTCTCCTCACTCACCCCGCTGGCCTATGACATGTGACGGAAGGATTTTTAGTAGGTCATTATTTACGGAGTGGGGATAAGCATATTGCCCTCATCTCATCTGCTATCATCTCCTCTGGGCAGACAGGAGCTGAGCCAACCAAAGCAGGGCGGCTTGCGAGCCTGCTGTTGACCTACTTACACTGCCTAACCAACTCACTCTTTGCTCATTTCCACTGTGGAAATAAAATTAGGAGTAATTACAAAGTTCCTGGCCTCCCCGTGTATGAAATAAGCCGCTAGGCTGCTTAGTGGAGCGAGAATCACTGGCACAAAGAAAGGTCAAGGAAGGCTATTAGAAATGATCTCTTTATTGATGGGTGAGAAGGCAAGGACACACGCTGACGTCACTCACATGACTGTCTCCTCATGACAGCCTCGGCATGGAAATGTAATACTGAGCTCCTTCTCAAATGCAAATTTAAATGTGTTTCTTATTTCAGTCTGAGAATACTGTAGTAACAGTTTGACTGCAGCAGGCCGAGAAGTGACCAGTTTATGGTCGAATCTGACCCAACGCCTGCACACTCCTGGATAACACGGTCATCCTGAGGTAGAAGCTTATGCTGCACAGATTAAAGAGGTAATCTGCAAAATCCATGTTTTGGTTTATTTTTGTGGCATATTTGGCATGGATGAGAAGTAACTACTGTACAACTAAAGCACTCATACTTTACTTGAGTATTTCAAATGTATACTTGTTTAGACTCCTCTTTACATTTTTACTTTACCAACAACAGCTATGCAATACACTTGGTCAGCTAATTATAATATGTTTTAATTTTCATTCGCCAAAGTAGTCATAATTAGCTCCACTTTGACCAGCTACTGTTAGGATCCTGCTCTAGCCCCTGCCCTTCTTTCCCTTCTTCCTCTTTTTCCTCCTTTCTCCCTTGAGTCCTGATTTGTTTCTGTGTTGACCTGTCTCTCTCTGGCTCCCTCTGTCTGTCACCTCTCCCTCATGTCTCTCTCTCTCTCCCTGTCTCTCTCCCTCCTGCTTCACCTGCTTCACCTGCCTGCACTCTGGTTTGCTGATTGCTACAATGAGTTTCAGCTGCAGCAATCAGTTCACACCATTCACCTGTTCTCCACCTCACCTCCACTATTTAAACCCTGCTCATTCATTCACTCCCTGCCGGATCATCGACCCACATACCCTCAAAGATTCACATCCTACTTCGATTCTGTTTCTCCCCACCAAGCCTGCCACCTCCGGACTGCTTTAGCCCCATGGACTCTGTTGCTTTCCCCCCTTCTGGTTTTCCCTTTCTTGGACTCTATTTTGCTCCCACCTGTTCATGAATTTTCCCCAGCCTGTCTTCCCCCTCGGTTCTCAGTTTCCCCATGTCATGAGTACCCCTACCCAGCTTAGTTTTTGTAATTCAGTTCAGTTTTGTAAACTTCCGTTTTTTTGTATTTATAGAGTTAGAGTTTTAGTAGTTGGTTAAGTTCTGTTCCCCCCAGTTCCGTTCCCCACTAATGTATTGGTTCAGTTGTTTAAATAAATTTTTCAGTTATTCACCTGTCAGCCAGTTCTGTGTGTCTTCGCTTGGGTTCTCCTGCTTCCCCCGCCCGCAACAGCTACAGCATTAATATTGTTCACACATAAATACAGTATTAGTAATAATCCCATAATATATAGGCTATATGACACTAACAGGGGTCATTCTGCACAGTGGGCACTTTTGCTTTCAGTATTTCTGTCTCAAAGAGATATTGCATCAGTGCTACCTCTGAAAATGTGCTAATTAGTTTAGCTGATGAGCATCTAGTAGTTGTACAGACATCTAGACACACGTGCTAAGCTAAAGGAGTTGAGTATGCTTGTTTGGTTTGTTCACTGGGTTCAGTCAGATTCTAGCACTGCTGCATACAACATGCTGGTTGGATTGCTTACTTAGACTGATTAGCTTGGCTGTATTAGTTTGCTCAGTCATGTCACTGTTCATGTCTTCGTAAACGCCTGGCATGTGTTTGTTGGTGATGGTAAAGATGCTTTGGTGCTTGCCAAACAAAAGCTCAATACACAATTCATCTTAGAGATCGACGTTAGCCAAAAGACCGACGAACACTTAGATTTCTGAAGAACAGTTTCAAAGGTTAGTGTGGTGGGTCTGATGCTCAACCACCTTGGCATTGCCCAATTCCTCCTATCCACTGTGACCGTACTCACCTCAATTACACATAATTTTAAGCCTTATTACAATTTGAATACCATTTATGATATTATAATTGTCATGTCATGATAATATAATTTTCATGTCATGATAATATAATTGTCATGAATGGGGAACTTACCTACAGAGACCAAAAAGATTTTTGTACCATGCTGTCAACATGTTTCTTCCTGCTATAAAGTGGTGTATTTTAACATTAGTGTCTATGGGGAGTGACTCACTTTTGGAATCAGCCTCAAGTGGCCATTCCAGGAATTGTACCTTTTGGCTTCTGCTGACTTTGTTCTTCCCACTTGGTCCCGAGGGCTGTTCTCTGTATTATACTGTAGTGAGAACATTGTTGTTCTTTTGTGCCCCAGAAAGAATCATGCATGGTAAAGCGTCTCATAGCAGGGGGCCTGCTAATTAGTACCTGGGTTACTAAGTGGGCCATGGTATTCAAGTGGAACTGCCTATGATGCAAATGTGGCCAGGCAATGCAGTGCAGATAGAAGAGCTGATTAAGCAGCCAAGAATCTGCTGAGGAAAGGGCTCATTAGGTCAGAGCTAGTGTCACCTGTCAAAGGGTTCAGAGCCTAAACAGAGGTCAAAACATCATTTAACATTAGTACTAAGCTCCCACCTGCATTTTAGCTCATTTTACCACATTAGCAGATAATAATTTACTTGAAAATGTTTCTGTACTTTTATATTAAATCTGCATGTGTGACACTTATCTGTAATAAAATATTGTAGCTTTTTGTTCCTGCAGCTGAGGTGCTTTTGAGCTATCATCTCTCAATTATTATTGCAAGAAGTACAATTTTGTCTATTTTTGTCTAGTATTGATGTCTCTGCATACATTCTTCTTTTTTGTGTGTGTTCAGGTGTGACTGACATGTAGGCTCATGCTCACCTGTCCAGTGTAGGCGAAATCTAAAGCGTGCTTCAGTCCGACGCCGGTCACTCCTTGCAGAGTCACTTCGTCTGCTTCGCTCTCCAACATGCACAAGCTGAACATGGCCTGACAAGACACAGCAAAAACAGGGATGTCAGCTGAGGCGACGCTCCATCACAGATATTTCATCTGGCATTTTCCATCTTTGGTTAAAAAATAAACAAACAACCAACTGGGAGCAAGCCACGGGGCACTGACGTAGAAAATGCACAATATACACACAGGCATTGATGGGAAAACCTATTCAGCTTTGCTCCTCCGGTCCTTCATGTTGACACTGCAGGCTCATAATATAATATCTGTAGGTTGTTTTAACAGACTGGGATGTATGTGTGCTGAAAAAAACTGCATCATAATTAATCAAAACCTGCCAGACACAACATCCTAGAACCTTTCTATATTGATTTGCCTGCCGTGGCCCTTGAGGTCAGCAGAAATAAATAGCCCAATCAGTACTTTCTGCTATACCTCTCTGTCTTTCTCTCATGCAGTCGGGCACATACACAGTCACACGTGCGAACACCACACTCCATGTGAAATCAAAGCAGCGGACGCAGCGTCTGCAGTCTGGCCCTGCTGTGCGTGAGTCCAGCTTGCTGCTCACTAATCAAAGCTATTGACCGGTGTCACACCATGACGGGATGATGGAGCCATTGATCAGGGCCGTCCAGCAGAGGCTGAGGGGTCAAATGTGGTCACTATGGAGATCACGTCTCCTATCTGTCATCTTAGAGACACAGCAAGGTTTCATCTTACAGTCTGAGGTTTGTATGCTTCCTCTGACTGTAATGGGACAAACAGCATATCCGTAAATTGCTTTTGAACAGTAATTGTAGCTGCTATAGACAATTTCTTTCCCCACAGTTACACTGCCTCAGGATAGTGGTATAGCCAACTTGCAATTTGAAAATATCTTTTTAATCACAGTTGCAGTGTGCAGCACAGTCGCTCCACTCTGTCTCTACTGAGAGACTGGTGTGTAACCACATTACAAGCTTCAGAGACCCCTAGGCTGGCCAGTTATCGCAGGCCTTTCCTGTCACGAAAGCAACGTTCATTCTTCCAAATCTCATCTAATTCTGCCTGATTCATTGCACACATGTTCTTTAACCAGGCATGACCCCTCTCCTTTGGCAAATGGCCCCTGTGCATTGTGAGTGGGATGGGTGAGACAGGGTCAATTTGAGGCCATGTTGAGTTTTAACCAAGGCCTGTGCATCTCTCCTCAGAGCTCAGCCTTGTTGATTCACCACTGTGCTAATTAAAAATCTAGCGGTCCACTGAGCACAGGAGGGCCTGTGGCTCAACCTGAGGCATGATGGTGGCTGAGCTGTGGTCAGTGTGTGCATGAGTGGCATAGAGAGAGAAAACTGGATGGAGACAGAAAGTAAAAAGTGCACACACAACAGTGAGTGTCAACACTTTGCATGTTCTCAGCTGTGTTGTTGTTTGTTTGTATGTGAACGGGTGGACTGAAGGAGAGACAGCACCCTGAGAGTGTTTGCAGAGCTGTTCGCCTCCAGCATCAGCGCTCCTGACCTTGGTGGAGGAGCTGATGGATGTCTCCTCTGAGTTGGGATATAGATCCAGCGCAGACACACATCGAGCCACAGAGACACGCTTACTGCAGTCCTTTCACACGATGCTGCAGTGGGGGTGTAGCGCCGCAGTTAGCCTGACCTGTCAACAAAATTTATGTGTTTCTGCTTGGTGTGATCATACCGGAGAGGACTCGTGACTTCCTCATGCACCCACTGAACCATGATTGTACTCGGTGGGGCTGTTTCCATGTCTGAGAGAAATATTGGGGGTTTTTTCTCTGAAGTGAGACTATATTTGTCATAGAAATTACACCAAATCCAGTTGTAGAATGTAAATATGTATATTTATTAAAGTGCTGCAATCAAGAAGAGTAGTGAGGTGTTTTGCTTGAATATTTCTACTCTACACACTGTTTCAGACTAGGAAAGGTAGAGAGGGAAATATCATCTTAGCATATCTTACAAACAAACTCTATGATCTGTGCACAGAATGAACTACTTGGTTGTAAATAAAGCAGTTAAAATTACTTCCACCTTAACTCAGTGACTCATCGGCAATAATTCATTGTTAAAAGTGCTACAATAATATGATACAAAGCAGTAAGGAAGACATTCCCTGCTTCACCTATATTCCTGCCACATGTACGACCTGTAGAGTTGTCTTGTTTACATTAAGTGTTTCCTATCTCAGTCTTCTTCTTCCCTGCCTTTGCACACCTTTTTACCATGTGACCACTGCTAAATCAATAGAACAGTGATTGCAGCACACATGCACTTGCAAGTGTGCATGTGATCTGAAAGGGGACCCAAGACTTTGTTCCATTGTGCTACTAGGGGTCAAAAACTCCACAGGGTCACTTTGAATAAATGAAGACATGACTTTCACCTAATATGAAGCATGTTTACATGAGGAATACCAGATTGCATCGTGCAGAAAGGGTCATCAAGAATCCCAACCACTGCTATGTTGTTGTTGTTGTGCAGAGTTAAACGTGGCTTGTGATTGGATGCTAGCTGAGTGTTGACTGTCACGGGGTAGCTGGTGTATGGAGGACAAAGGCACTATCACCTCTCTCTCTCTGCCTGATGGGGTTTTCATTTCTTTAATTTCATATTTTTGTGTACTGTTTTTAACACTGATCACCACCAAAAAGCTCTGACCACCTAGTGTTGTATGAAAGCGAATGTTGGCAGTGAAACGTTTTGGGTCTTGTGGATGCATGACGGACCTCCTTGGATTGGGCTTGTTCAGGTGCACCACATGGATGCTAGATCAGATTGTGATCTGGGGATTTCTGGAGGTCAACCCCTTTCCTAAAGCCATTCTGGGGCAGTTTTTGTTATGTGACAGGGCGAATTATGCTGCCGGAATAGGTTGCTGTCATTGGAGTGGGAGTTGCTTTGTCTGCAAAAAGCAACATCCAGTCCTGAATGCCAGAACCCATGGATGTCCAGCAGAACACTACAACTGTAACTGGATGCTCAGTCCTATTCTCTTCAACTGTCAGTAGTTTTAATGTTGTGAGTATTGTGTATATTAAGCAAACTGTCCTTTGGGTCTCTTGGAAATGACTTTACAAATTAACAGTAGTACAGACCTGCTATGTGACTTTCTTCTCTATTTTTATTTGTTAGGAACAAAATAAAGGGCTCATAAAATCACTAATCCTTCTTTGAAACGGGGACGCTGGGACAAACTGCACAAAGTTTATGAGAGGTTTGTGTGAATGTGTGATGTAATTGTTTGTAGTGTAGTTGTACTCATGGCAGACATACTAGGTCTTCCCTCCCAAACTTAAATACACTTAATATTACAGCTGCATAAATACTTACACTATCATTCAAAAGTTTGGGGTCACCCAGGCAATTTCAATGTTTTTCATGACAACTCACACTTTTATCCATGTGCTAACATAACTGTACAAGGGTTTTCTAATCATCAATGAGTCTTTCAACACCATTAGCTAACACAATGTAGCATTAGAACACAGGAGTGATGGTTGCTGGAAATGTTCCTCTGTACCCCTATGGAGATATTCCATTAAAAATCAGCTGTTTCCAGCTACAATAGTCATTTACCACATTAACAATGTCTACACTGGATTTATCATTCATTTAATGTTATCTTCATTGAAAAAAAAAAGATTTTCTTTCAAAAATAAGGTAATTCCTAAGTGACTCCAAATTTCTGAACAGTAGTGCATGTTGCATTCTACTGCTGTATGTGTTTACAGCTGATCTAATTTGAACTACTTTACTACTATTACTACACGTAATTAGTAGTTATGATGCAAGTACACATTTTTGTATTAAAGTAACACATAATCTACATAATGTCATACTTAAATACTATTTCCTCTGGTTATCTTTCAAATAACATGCAAGTTGTCATCCAGAATAAATACAGAATTACATCAACAAGTTAACTTTGGATAAGCTGTCTGGATGATTAAAGCGGTGCTATAGCAACACAAAATTCCAGGTTTGTGTCTATACACACATAATAAGCAGAATCCAGGTCTCAGGGCAGCCAGCAGGTGTATTCCAGAGTGATTCCATACATCCAGTCTGCTGATGTACAAATACATCCTAATAGATCTGTTGAACTCATATCAGTGCTACAGGTGTTTCTCCACCCCGTTGTTTCTCAAATACTGCAAAGAAAACCTAAGTTGGCATGAAGATTTCTTGAATAGGTTTTTGTTCCTGTAAATATCCAGAAGGAAAATCCACAACATTTCAATTACAGACGGCGCACTGAATATTTTTCCATTCATTTACAGACTGACGTGAGCGCAATAACAGCATATCGCACACCCAATCCCCGTGCAGTAATTTCCCTTCAGGGATCCATTTACAGTAGATCACATTGTCAAAATCAAGCATTTCACAACGGCACTTAAATCATGTGGTCTAAAGTAAATACTGTCTTTAAAATACCACTGCAGTCAGAGAGAGGTTGAAGCAACAGCAGAGTTCTAGGTAGTACAGGGTGTGAAATATTTATTTGTGACAATAATGACTTCTGCTTTGGCTATGAGGCCTACAGACAATATTTCTCCGTGATACAAAAAAATCAAAGAAAGATTCCGTGTGTGCTGTGCTGTGTTGCTGAGGTTGGTGTGTGATGCTGTTTGTTGGTATCTCCCAGAGCTGTTCAGACCTCTTAGTAATGTGATGGGACAAGAAGAGGCAGGTGACACATTCGGGACAAGTTCCAGGTAAACAGCTCACGCTTGGTCAGGTATTTTATTACAGTCACTCATGTCCACTGGACTAGATAATGTGTTACAGCCGCTGCAACGTGTGTGGGTGTTTGTCTCTGAGTGTGAGAAAAAGAGCCACAGAGGGAGGACAAACACAGTCGCTGTTTCCTCCACGAGGCAGCTTCATCTCTTCAGTAAATGAACTAAATTAAACCCAGCGGTGGAGTCAGACGACAAAATGAAGATAATGTTGTTAAGCCACTGCGGAGGAACAGGGAAGTGGAGTTGTTTTTCTTGCTTACTATAGCAGGCTGATCTAATAATCCAAGCGTCGGAACAACAGTGGTGGGACTTGAAAGAGCGGCATTTTAAAAGCAGAGCCGATGAACAAAAAGGAGAACAAAAGTGAAGAGGACCGACAAAGGAGGAGAGGAGTGCGACTCGCCCACCTTCAACTCTCTGCAGAGAGAAGTAAAAATAATCTCCACACACACTCACACACTGGAGGAATAATCCCTGGGCAACTTGGACATATTTAATCTGCCTCTCATTTTCAAAAGGGATTAATTTCTACCTTCTAATCTGCTCAGTGTCCCTAAATCAAATCTCATCGGTGCACTTTTCCCTGTGCGGCCCATCTCAGGAAATCTCCTGTCTGGCTGTCTGACAGTGTGAGTATACGTAAAGCTGCCTCTGTGGCTTAATTAGAATCAGACTGAAGCCTCGGCAAGAGACCAAGCGAAAGCAAACACTAGGGCTCGATCCAGGTGGGCTTGTGAAGGATGATCTGCAGTAGCAGTGTAGCTGGGAGTGCTTCGTATTTGATACCATCTGTGCATGAATACGTGACCATTTTTATAAAAAAAAAAAAAAAAGCTCAAGTTGTGCTGCAATACCTTTCTCTTGGCAGGATGTAAGCGCCGGTTAAATCCCGTTCATACCACTTGGGGACCCTGTGAACCCTTCCATTAATTCTTTTTTTATTGAAGGCAATTAACAGCTTGATTACTGTGCAATCCTTTCAGTCTAAGCACTCTACAAAGAAATCGAAGGAGGTCTTTGTTTAATTACACACCCACATCATTTCCTTGTGCAGTTAGAAATGCTCATTTTCAAGGCTTATATTATGGCCAAGGACTCACCCTGAAGTAATCGCTGCACGCTGCCAGGACGGCTTTGTGGGCGTGGAACTTCTGCTCTCCTGCGACCAGGGTAACGTCACACAGCAGGCCGTCCTTCCTCTGCTGGTTGAGGGCAGAGAGGACCAAGTCCTGGTGGGACTTTGACTGGCAGAGCCTCTGTCCTGTCAGCATCTCCCGACTGCTGCAGACACACACACACGGAGGATATGTCGTTTAACTGGATTTTATGGATTTACCAGAGAAGACGAAGCAGCTACTACTGCTAGAATTAATAACAACAATAATAATAATTAATAATGAGCTGCACAGTGTCTCAGTGGTTAGCACTTTCGCCTTGCAGCTAGAAGATCCCCGGTTTGCATCCCGGCCTTCCTGGGATCTTTCTGCATGGGGTTTGCTCTGTGCATGTGTAGGTTTTCTCCAAGTTCTCTGGCTGAAGTTGCCGTGGTTATTTGGTGATTCTAAATTGTCCGTAGGTGTGAATATGAGTGTGATTGTTTGTGTCTGTGTAGTCCTGTGATAGACTGTGACCTGTCCTGTTGTCCCCTGCTTTCACCCTAAGTCAGCTGGGATAGACTCCAGCTCCCCATGACCCTAATGAGGATTAAGCGGTGTGCAGATAATGGATGGATCTCTTCTTAGGAATACGAAATGATGGAAAAAAGTAAGTGCCTTAAAGTACATTCACTTTTGTACTGTAGTTTGGAGGAACTTGTGCTTTACTTGAGATTTTCAGTTCTATCCAACATTACACAACATTTTAAAGTGAATTATTGCATTTTCTACACATCTGAATTGTACAACAGCTTTGGTTCATAGTTACTTTTAGGATAAAGATTTTATATCATAGACAACAGATCAAGGTTTTTAAAAAATAACATAAAATATTAAACTAGTGGTTACTGTCGTATCCTCTGATATATTACAGAAAGTTGTGGTTCGTTGCAGTCGCATGTTAGATGTCAATAACTGTTAACATCTCCAACAAATAAGGATTTTTCTCTTTAAATTTCGCTCATAGTTTTGTTTTAATAATCATTCTAAGTATCCAACATTGCACCAAAACTCAAAGATTAGAGAAAAAAGTCAGATTTTTATATGAGAACTTTTTTCATTTATGTAAACAAAGGATCTGAACACTTCTTCTATTACTTGGGATTTGACAGCTGATGACAAGTCTTTCAATTGCAATAAATTTGGTCCAAAAAATATTTAAAGTTACTTTTACCTTTTTGGACAGTCTAACTGCTTTGAAACGGTTTTAGTCACCCTAATGCAGGCCATCGGGATGGGGGGTGTCGGTTAGTAAATCTGCTAGTTTGACTCAGCCTGAAATATGTCAACAGCAACTATAAAGTCTGTCCAGATAGTCAAAGTCCACAGAGGATGATTATTACTGACTCTGATGATCCAATAACTTTTCATCTTGCACCACCACAGGCTGTTTTTCTTTTTTAATTAAAAAGACTTGAAATTGTTGCTGGACTACCATGGAATATACAAATAGCAGTGGTTGCCACAGAATGAATGCTGTTATATGTGTATGTAATATTAATTAGGATTTAGCTGTTCTCTGATCATTAATCTGGCATCACCAACAGGTCAGAGTTCTCATTTCACAGTCATGATTCCCATGGTTTTAATCAAATGACGTTGCATCAAGTGTCACACTGTTGAAAGTGTATTTGAGTTGTGGCTGAAGTCAGTTGTTGTTTCAAATAAATTTCACTTATCTATCTGCTTGAGTAATGGCAGTTTTGTGGATTCTATCAACTTAAAATTACACTTTGTTCATTTAAACTGGTATTCTGATTTTTAGCAAAAGTGGGAAAATGTGATTGTTTCTTTAGCTATGTACGTCTGGCATCATGACTTTCATCCATCCATCCATCATCTATACACTGCTTAATCCTCATTAGGGTTGCTGGAGTCTATCCCAGCTGACTGAGGGTGAAGACAGGGGACACCTGGACAGGTAACAGTCTATCACAGGGCTACACATAGAGACAAACAATCACACTCACATTCACACCTATAGACAATTTAGAATCACCAATTAACCTCAGCATGTTTCTGGACTGTGGGAGGAAGCTGGAATACCCAGAGAAAACTCATGTATGCACATGGAGAACATGCAAACTCCTTGCAGAAAGATCCTGGGAAGTCTGCGACACGAACTGGGGATCTTCTAGCTGCAAGGTGAAAGTGCTAACCACTGTGTAGCCCCATCATGACTTTCAGGTTTCTTCTAATTTTTCTGCTTCAATTACAGAGTAATCATAGAATTATGGGGTAAATAAAGGAAAGAACCATAAGCCTAATCATGTTCGGCATTTCACATTTTTGTCAAGTAAATTCTTAAATTAGGGAAAATGGGAGATGACTTTCCTTAAAACTAAGTTGCAGCAATGCCAACTGTTAATTTGAGAGGAATCAAATGATTTAAGCACATCTAATTTGAACCAAGGGTATTAATCTCACTTGTTATACTAATTAAGATAAAATTAGTTCAATTGCATGTTACCAACTGTATTCATTCAAGCTGGTCCAGTGTCTCTCTTATTTTCAGTGGACTATAATGTTGCTTTTTGTGGTTTTGAGTGAAAGGCCTTGATAGTGAAGCGCAGTGTACTTGAACAGCGATTAATTAAGTAATTTTTATGTTCACATACAAGATGGATAATTACAACATACATAAATATGCATTATATATGTAAATGTTTTTGTACAACATGTAGAACTAAGAGAAATATTTATCATTTTTGTTGTACAGATTTGACATTGCATCACAAATGTAATGAAATGCAATGTAGACAAATGACTCACAAAATGTTTTGCCATGAATGACATTTTTTTGCTATGAATTGCATTTGTGTTATATCCTACATCTCACAAAAGAGCACTTTCTGACCGTCACTATGTGTGTCACAGTCCGATTCTCTGTGTTGGATGAGAGAAATACTCTGACCACTGAACATGTCTAAAGCAGTATGGCTGACTGACTGACTGACTGACTGACTGACTGACTGACTGAATGTATGCTGGGGCCACATGTAGCAGCAAATACACTCTGTTTTCTAACCCATCCTCAGTCCCTCTCCGCTTGTACCCATCCATCAGCAGCACACCACCCTGTCTCTCCAAATCCATCTCTGTCCACTTCCAGTCCTGGCCGTCACTCTAAATGCTGCTGCCTGCCAGGAGGCCTGCTCTGTCACCTTCATGGTGATTGGGTGTAAGACAGGGGAAATAATGAGTGTGTATGTGTGTGTGTGTGTGTGTGTGTGTGTGTGTGTGTGTGTGTGTGTGGGCAGACGTGTGTGTGTGTGTGTGTGTGTGTGTGTGTGTGTGTGTGTGTGTGTGCGCGCTGGGCCCGAAGTAACGTGAATGATGACTCAGGCTGTTTGTTTGGTAGCTGGACTCTGCCAAAGGGAGAGCCAGGAGAGAAAAGCACAAAATTGCTTTTTTGGATGACAGAGACGGGATATTAGAGGATTTAACAACCCAGAGAGGGAGAGGTGGTTTGAGAGATTTGAAGAGGGATGGAAGCCATTGATGTGCTGGATGATGATGATGATGATGATGATGATGATGATGATGAGTACATATTCTTAGATCAGTGTAAAACTAAAGAGGATGGGCTATTCACATTAAGTTGACAGCAGCCATGGTCAAATCTGAAGCGACAGAAGATGAGATGTTCTGACTTTATGTCCTTAGCCAAATCCAAAAAATATGGGATCCTAGATTCCACACTGATTAAGTTAGACCCTCATGTTTCAGTTAGACCGGAACTGATACAGGGATTTCTGGTGCCAATTTAGAACGTATCAAATTTTGATATTGACATATTGGTCAATATTTTATTTGTAAGAGATAAATTTAATATGGAAAAATGATGGGCTTGTTGTTCATTACCTTTTTAGCAATGTATTTCACAAGCTTATTACTAACTTTACATGAAGACACCACTTGACCTCACACCATCGTCTGCTCAGCTGTGACACACACTCTGCTACATGTGCTGCAGACAGCACAGTATTGTCAACAAAGAAGCTGCTCTCCTGCACAAACTATGCTATGAAACCACTTCTAAATTACTCCAAGTATTTTTTTTCTGTATTTTGCTATATTAAGAGAAGCTTTTTAATTATTAGCACATATTGGACAACTTACACCGGTGCCTATGTTTGTGTGATTGGCCAGTATCGGGTGATAACATCAGCTGACCCATATATCAGTCAGGCGCTAGTTTCCACCTTCAGCCCAGCAGACTTTAGCACAGTTAAAAAGTCATGGTTTACAGGCTCAGAGCAAGATGACATAATCAGAAGTTATATTTCACAGTGTCAATACACCTGTTTTTAAAGCATGAATAGTGCTCCCTCTGTGTGGGTAGTTAACTGACCTTGATGTGTAAAATTGCTTTAGAAAGCCACTATCTTATAAAAGCACCTTTCAACTGTGAACATTGTTGCATTTTAAAGTCATGGACATGCTGGTTTTAAAAAGAGTTTCTTTCATTTGAAGTAAAAAGTGGGCTGCCCAGTTTTGAATTAATCTGCAAATATTCTACCGTGCAACAGAGCTCAATTTTCATCCAACAACAATTGAAATAGCTGTTAACCTAAAATACCTATTTGCAGCCTGTTTGTAAAGATGGAGGAAGTATGTCTAGTAGGAATGAATGAGCCATAGACAGGCTGCATTTAAAGTGTTTAGTCTACCACATTGTTGTTAATCTTTTTATTGGAATTTGCAATAAAATAATAAAATCTAGAATGTCAACAACTTTATCTTTTAGATGGATTGTCCTTGTGTAACCTTGCCTACTCCCAAACAGTAAAAAGATTGAATGGGCTGCCTGTTTGGAGAAAGCTAGCAGAGCCTGCACTCCGGGAACGTCTGTATTGAACAACATATTGATCCCGTATGGATTCTCCTCAGGTTGGAAAAGAATAGCGATCCAAGGCCTAAATTAGTCATCCCTTGTGTATATTAGTTGATAAAATCAGTGTATTTTTCAGTGTATACACTATAATTGGACTGTGTTCTGTTTATGGCATGAACCTTGAGTGTTAATGTACAGTATGTGTGTGTGGACTGACGGAGGCACCTACCTGAGGCTGGGTTCAGAAGGCATGCCCCTAGTCAAAGGTAGAGAGGATGGAGGTGGAAGTGGTGGGGAGGCGCTGTGTGGCTCCTGAGGACTGTAGTCTCCTCACTGGGCTCATACATCAGCCTGATAGGACAGAACGGCACGTCAGCTTTACTCAGTCCATCCGCCCGACCCAGCCGCACTGTGACAACCTCCCCTGCGACGTGTGAAGGGATGCTACCACACGTCATGCCTAATGCTGACTTCTCCTTTTATTTCTACGCTGGTGTTGACTTTGACAATTCCACTAGCTGTTCTTTCAGGGCCTTTTTCATGTAAAGCACAGGCACTGTGACAGCTACAGGCAGGTAGACTTCAGAGAACAGAATAAATAAGCTCAGCACTTCCCCGAACAAGCTGCGAGTCCAAATTACACCAAGTCCTTCTGCTGTAGCTACAACCTTGACATAATGTGCTACACACACCTAAATTTGATATTCCACACATAATATTCAGCAGCACAAGAGCTCAGCAAGGAAGAAGTTGGAAATCTAAGCTGCTCTCTGATTGGAAAACAACTCACTCACTGTGCATTACTCCTAAATGCTGATTTCACAGAAGGAAGCCTGTACACTGTGTATGTGGTTCACCTTAAATGTGGGCAGGGCTGTGTGTACTACTGGCTGCTCTTGAGTGTAGTCCCCAGTGAGATCTAGTGATCGATCTGTTCATGAGTGACCTTCAGATGCATGGACACAGGCACCTGCTACTGACTGATGAGGGAGAGAAGGAGCTTCTCCTGTGACACAGAGTCCGGCTCCGAACGGACCAACACATGCTGCACTTCTGTCAACATGGTGGTCTCAAGGAGGTAAATAAAGCAAACTAGAGAACCCTATGAGAACCAGTCTTTAGTGGTCATTGTTTGAAATAAATGTCCTCAATATATATATATCAGATTATTAAGTTTCACATCACACCTTACGATTATTTTTTATCTAATTAAGAGTTGAGCCTCAGAAAAAAAAGATTAAAAAAAAATAGATGGCTATATTTAGAATCTGATCATCACAAGTAGGCCATTGTTCCCTGCAAACCCCTGTAATCTCCTGACTGAAAAAACACCACGGTGTTAATGTTGCCTTTTTACGCACAAGACACAAATAGGATTTTACGCAGCAAACAGCGCGCAGGAGAACTGGACTGAGAGGGAGAGAGAAGGAGGAAGGTTTGGGTTGCCAGATCGACAGACACCATTAGTACATTAACTGTCACTTTCCTAATGCTCCCAGCTGTCAAAAGGTCTCCTAGCAACAGGCCAGCGCCTCGGTCCACAAACTACGGGTACGGAGAAGAGAACAACCTCGGACGAGCGGAGTCATCCTGTTGCGTCCAGCACAGCGCGTAACCCCAAATAAAATCCACACCAAAACCCACTGAGGAGCTGACAGTATTCAGCTCCCTTGTATCTTAATGTGCCACAAGCTTACGCACCTCATATGAATGTGTTGTTAATCGGTCCCGTCCCCTCTGGCGGCGCCGCTGGTACAAATGTCATTTGACGTCCGAGGTTGGTCTCTGTAGCATCAAACGGAGGCAGAGAGCAGCAGCCAGCAGATGCGCTCAGTTATCAGCGACACTTTATTGGACACTCTGTAGCACCTAAACTGTTACATTAAAACCCCGCCTCTCCACCGCGGTCACATGAATATAGACACGGTCGGCGGAGAGCGCCTCCAGGTGGATAATTGTGACATGGCAAAGTGTATCAATGCCTGTATGTGTACTACATACAGTAGAACAGGCGCCTGGAGGGACACCAGGGGTCCTACTAGGATTTCCAGGGGAAGTACAGCCTTGATTTAACTCCATCCTGCTGCGCTAATGACAGATTAATCAAGAAAACACATCTCGTGATGATTTGCACCATTACTGTTGCACACAGCAGTCATTTTACTGTTATTTTTATGTCTAATATCTATGCCAACATTAATTTATATACGCCTGGAAGCATCTATAGAATTAGTAGCTATATTTTCCCATAGATTTCATCATGTGGCCATATTTTCTTTTGCTATGTGGCTATTGTAGCTCTCTTTAATCCTTTCAATACTGAGTTAACACATCTGTGACTTCCATCTAGTGGTATTTATGGAAACTACAACAGCATCCTCACTCACCATAGTGTGTAAAGATAAAATTAAATAGTAAATTATGTTCAAATTAATATATTTTTTAAATAAACCCTGAAAACAGTCCAATGTCACCAGATTTATATGCACAATTGTTTCATCCTTGAACTGCCAGCTGCACAACTGCTGCGTTCAGGTGCTCCTCGTCGATTCGGTGTTTGCAAATTCCAGTGCTTTTGCGGTAATAGTTTAGTGAATAGAACGATCGTCCAAAAAGTACAACCAAATGCATTTTCTAGCATTTCTGGTACAACCCTGTTGTCGTGTATCGTTTTAGTTTGTTTTACCAACAGGCCATCAGTTGTTAACCATCCTTATGCTGACAATCTATAACTACAAATAGTCAAATTTCCAGCTGCACCTGAAAGCATCGTCAGTTCAGAGCAGCCGGACAAGAAAAGACGGGACGTTAGTGGAGTCTGTCGTAGGAAACACGCCACCGAATTCCGTAGCGAGCTACTACGACGAGTATCCATGTAGTCTACTTTTACACAAACTTCTGGGCATTTGGAGGTAAGAGTTTACATTTCGTATTTCTACCCTCTTACTTTGCTTCTACTTTCTTTTACCCAAGTTGTTTCGGGCCCCTTTGCCCCGGCAGCAGGGATTTTGACTGAACTCTCTCCCGACAGTTGGCGTCTAATTTACGGGAAAGCGGCTT
Source organism: Amphiprion ocellaris (assembly GCF_022539595.1). Classification (NCBI taxonomy): domain Eukaryota; kingdom Metazoa; phylum Chordata; class Actinopteri; family Pomacentridae; genus Amphiprion; species Amphiprion ocellaris. The sequence continues at coordinate 30,969,844 of NC_072774.1, forward strand.
TTCTTTTAGGCGGTGGACGAACATATTCTTTAAAGTACTTAGCTGTAAGATAAGCGAAGTAACAAAGGTTTAGTAGCAGCTTATTACTTTTGTTTTTACTCACATGTACATTTGAGCTTGTTATGTCGAAGTGGCGGCGTTGTTTATTTGACTAACTTTTGTTGTCTTTTTAACTGCTATTGTGCGACTTAAAGGTTTATGTTAGTAAGCAACTCAAATTGCTCTTTACCAGTGCAATAGTAGAAACATACCACAGGCTGCACTATGGAGACTGTACATATAAACAGTGATGTAGTAATAATAAACTCTCACCACCAGTGACAAAACCAACTTATGGTAATTATCAGGAATTCAGCCACATATATAAACCACATATCTTTTTACTATTTAAAGATAACATCAATATATAATCAACTTTAAATACTACCTCGTGTATAGTATTTGCAGAAGTTAAATCAAATATGTAAATATATATCAATATATTCTACTGCCCACTGTGAAATCACCATCAGTAAACCTACTGATCTCATGTATGCTTATTATTAGTTCTATTTTTACAGTGTGTTAAGACATTTTAATACTGTTTCTTTAATTTAAATACCAGCAGTATTGCACTTTTATTGCCAATACCAACAATTTTGCACCTTTATTGCAAATGCCAGCAATTTTGGCCCCTTATTTCTTCGACCAGCATGATTTGCCCTTTAATTGCACTTTCTTTTGTGCGTTGGTTTCCTTACTTTCTTGATCATGTCATGTGTGAGCTACAGGATGCCTTGAATTTACCCAAAGGGATAAATAAAGTATCTATCTATCTATCTAGAAAGTATTACTTTCTGTCAGGCGTCCTAGAATCATATTTCCTCATAATGCAAGTGCACGTGTGGATCCTTGACACTTCAATGTGAAATTTAATGTGCATCAACAAGCTGAGACTCATTCTACTGAATCAGCGTGGATCTTTAGCATTCCCCCCCTTGTGTAAATTCATGCACTCAAAGCCCTCTCAGGGATTGACTGGATTTTGCTCTCTTAATTCCATATGACTGATGTGTCTTTAAACAGTGCTCTCAAACTTTTAGCCTGAGGACCTCAAGGGATTTGTAGGGCTGCATTGAAATAAAGAGTAGTAGTTTCATTTCTTTGTTTAGGTGATGGAACAATGCATGGCAGGTTGTAATTCTATAGTAAAAATAGCAATAACCAGCTACAAGGGATGTCCCGTTTTGTTTTCCTTCCCAAGACAAATTTTGTTGAAAAATGGGTTGTGATCTAAAACAGACAATTCTTTGTGTGGCAGGAAATATAAACCCAATTAACTGTAATTACGTTAATTCCAGGGATGTGGGATTCCTATCTGAGACCCAGAGGCTCAGCTGACCAATGAAGAGGAGGTTTTACCTGCTCCTACGCCCACCGGCTCCGCTGCGATGTCCCCAGGAGAACTGATATGTGGATGACAGTGTGAGCCAGGAGAATTCAGCTCACGGGCCAAGATATCCTCACACGGAGCCAAAAAGAAACCTGTTCTACTTTACCCTAAAAAACATAGACTCACTCCCAGCCAGCCGTTGCCATGTTGATGCCAGGACCACTGTGGGTGTGCCTGGCTCTGATATGGGTGAGAAGTTGCAGTTCCCACAGTCTGTTTACCTGTGAGCCTATCAGAGTGCATCGGTGTTTGGGGATGCCCTACAACATGACCTTCTTTCCCAACATGATGGAGCACTATGATCAGGATATTGCAGCCAGTAATATGGAGGTGAGTCCTACATCACAAATTTAATAACATGACAATCAAGTCAAGATGCCTGTATTTATTTTTTTTTCTATAAAATATGCACTCGCATTTAAGCTTGAATGCATATTTTGTTTATTGTTCACTTTTTATTTTTGCAATTGCTCCTTAATTTCAGGGCCTAATTTTTTTTACAGATTTATTCTTACTATTTTTTTGTGACATTGGGTGAGACAGTCAGTACAGCCTCAATGCTTTGGGTGTGAACACTATTTGACTAAATGCCAAAAACAGTTGAAACCCAAGTTATAATATATGTTGCAATGGAGTTAATAAGGTTTAAAAAAAATAAATGCCTGAGGCTGAATTTGGGGAAAATGTGTATTGCATGAATACACGTTATATCTGTACTAAAAATTAAGTTACAGTGCTTACCAGCTGCTCACCTGACTTAAAGATTGTCATAGCCTGGGTTTCCATGGGGTGTGAGATTGGATAGAAATAACAAAAAAAGATTCCCATGCTTGTGAAAAAAATCCTGAAGTCACATTTTAAGATAATGAATATCATCTGTAAGTAATTCCATTATTAGTGATATTGTTAGGGCTGTAATCGGCTTGGGTCGAGAATTGTCCATGTCTGGCAGCCGTTATTGAAGCGTGTATTGATGGAACCATAATTATCATGTTGTTAATGGATATCAACAGGCACACAATATTTACCAACTAATTTGTCCAGAAATCCTGTCCTGATTGTTATGGAGCACCATCTAGTCAATAAACTGTTAACATTGTATTGCTGTTCACATGGTTACTACGATAAATTTGTACACTTATTCTGAATTCTCAGCTACAATGGACGCTTTTTAAAAACTAGACAGGATTGCCACAATAAAACCATTCCTAGTGCAAATACACATTAAAGTTCCTTTAATGGGGAAAGCAAATTAGGAAAGAACATTTTTATTTATGGCAACAGTCTGTGATACAAAGTAGTGGTGAATCATGATGTCGGTAGTTAAAGTTGACTTGTGGGAAATAAAAAATATTTGCAATATAGATGGATTTATTAACAATTGAGGATGTGCTGGCAACAGGGGGGCAGAAAACCAGTTTCCAGAATGTTGTCAGAGCTTTCATATGAGCATTTTCACTAGTGATACATCCATAAAGTTACTGCTCAGTGGTGGCAGTGTCACACTTATTCGTCTAGATAATGAAAGTTATGCAATAAAAGGAGGTGTGTCACAGTGTCACACATCTGTGCATTGCATACATTTTTTAAAAACAGCACTCCACCTTTGACAGGAATCTCTGAGCTTTGGTCCACTAACATGACACATTCTAATGGGAAACTTCAGAGAGTAGCAATGATGATGCTTCTAAGAGAGACCACATAAAGTCGGTCGATGAAAAGAGAGAAATGATCCATGTAAGGCCACACATCAGTTTAACGGACGGTGTTAAAAGCAGCAGGTCTCTTCACACATTTGTTGTATTATTGTCATTACAAAAGCAACAGCATTGGCATGCTGTTGGCCTGCAGCAGAAGGTAACAGCACTGGTGTGCTCATTCTAGTTTTGATATTTGGAAATCCTGCTCTTTTCTCAAAATGCCAGATATGTTACTTTTATTTTAAAAAATCATATTACAGATGACAGCAGTGTAAATAGACAGAACTTCACTCTGGACAAATGTGTTCAAACAGGATTTAGTCAGTGTTTTTGGCCTCTCAGGGTCATTAATAGTCTGATATTGTTCCTGTCACAGTGTCCCAAACTGAAACTCTAAATGCATTCCAAGCACAGAGCGTGACAAATATTAGCAATCATCATGTAACAGCTTTGAACACACAGTAAGTGTGTAAAATCAGTGGCTCTGACCAGACCACTGGAGATGAAATCTAATTCTCTACTCAGAGCTAACAAGCCAGTTCACTGCTCGGGATAATTGGATAATTTTGCAGTCATTACTTTTGCAGTTTGTTGTTGATCTTCTCACAAGTTCTCAGTCATTTTGGGTTGTCTTCTTCTTCCGCACTCACTCCAAAAAACATCTGTTCCTTCAGAAACATTCACCACAGAGTGTCCTGTTCACAGTTTAAAAGTGTGATGCAAGGGAAGTCCACGAACTGTGTTTGTTGCACCAGCATAACCTTCACTGGGACATAGGCTATATTTGTTCTTCTGCTAGTATCGTGTATTCATGTGAAGTGTTTTTGTTTTTGTTGGCCCATCATGTGTGTGATGTTCTGACTTCCACCTGAATGACTGAAATTAGTCTACAGAGACATGTAAGGTTCAGATCTGAGAGCTCCTAATTTTATTCAAGAAACCTTTATTCATTTACTCAGTTTATAATATTGGAGTCATTTATCCATATGTGTTCGAAAACTGAATCTAAAGAAGAATAATACTGAAAGCTCCATACAAGTTGACAGGAGTGTTTCCTTAGGTTTGTTGAAACTCCTAAAGTCTGAAGCAGTGTTTTTGAAGCATAATGAAGGTTAACGGTGGAAATGCTCAGACATGACCATGACACATTATTTTGCTTATGATGTGTCTTTTATTCTGTAACAACACTATATGGACATACTGATAAGAAGAATTTAAAAAATAGATTTTTTTTAATAAGCAAATTTTTATCAGCAGTGTTTGTTATGCGTCTGTGTCAGAAAATGTCATTGGTCAATATATTACCAGACTTGATGAACTTTCAGATTTCAATATTAACATTGCCCTCAGATATTCAGTGTTTAATTAGATCATCATGATGCAAAAAGAAAAATGCAGTGTCTTAACATTTATAGGTTAAATGCAACAGATATTTGTGTGCTGGTAGAGTAAAATGGCTGTAATCGCTGTAAAAAAAAAAAAAAAAAAAAAAGGAAAACATTAATAACTGAATGCTAATATGTCAATGTTCAAAGCCCAAAGAGAAGTTATATGTTCCTTTTTATTTTATTGTATTACATGTAGGGATAAAGGAGCAATGACACGCTCCAGTCAGAAATACACCACAAAAGTTGGCAGCCTGTCTCTGAGCATCAATGACTCTCAAATGACTCTCAGCTGCTGCTCTGGGAAATGTGTGCTCTTAGATGCAGTGGGAATTTGAACATTGTTAGGCCACATCTAACAATTTTGTCTTTTTTGAAACAATGAGATGCACAACAGCTGCAGTATCATCATAGTTTATATCCCATTACACAAAACCTAGAAGGATTCAAATCTCAGTTTGATTTCAGCTTTCTGCTCTGACTAATAGTCATTTCCCTCCTTAAAAATCACGTCAGATGCAGCTGATCAATGTAAATTATTGGGTGATGGAAGGGATTTTTTTTTTGTTGTTCTTTATGTTGTCATACTCATCTTTTACGATGGCTACAACACTTTGTCTAATGTGCCGTTAGACCAGGGGTTGTCTTGTGTCCCTCCTCAGCAGTGCACTCCGTTTGTCTAGTAGAGGCGTCCAGTGTCCAGGCATTCCTGAGGGCCAGGGTTTGGGTTACTCACATTCGGTGTCAGCATCTTGAGCATGAACAGTGATCTTTTGAAGGAGTCTTTTGTGTGGCATTTGGCAAAGGTATAGGCTTCTGATTTCACAGCAACCTTGGCCACGGGCAACTTCATCGACTTTGTTGTGAGAGGCCTTTGATATCTGGAGGAAGGGGAGGGACACACCCAGTCACACACAAAGCCTACTGCGCATACCACAATGAGTATTCTCTCTCAGTTAATCACTCACTTATGCCCCCCCGTACACGGTCTTACCTCTGCTGTCCTGTCTCCCAGGTGACAATCTTACTCTCTCGGGGCTACATTCAATATTACATACTGAGCATAGCGCTCTTTGAAAGTGTGCAGAGATTTATCACAAAGCCCTGCCCGCTGGAATCACGCAGACTTCTGCTTTATTCTGGGCTCAGGCCAGCCTATCGGTAGGATTTTCCGGAGGAGGGCTAACCTTTTTCCGCCCTTGGTCCCAGATTCCAACAGTGTTTGCCAGCTTTTGAAACAGAAAAGTTTGAAGTGTGAGAATACACAGAAAATGGAAAGACTAATTGACGGACTGTAACGGACACGGAACACTTGAGGGTCTTAAAAGTTTGAGCTAAACTTTGAAAATTGAGAGCCTAGTCATTTTTCAAATCATTTAATCCTTGAAGTTCTTTGCTATGAAATTCTCTGCAAAGGATTTGCCTTAATAGCAAATCGGGTCGACTTGTACAACTGATCCTGGTTGAAGGTTTCTGAAATGAGGGCAGTTTTTACAGTAACTGCTGTAAAGCCAAAAAAGGTCAGATTGTTGAGCCACAAGGAGCTCGGAGTCCAAGACCTCCACAGGAGAGAAACAAGGACGCTCACTGTCAGAGGGGGCAGGTCCCAGAGATGTGGGCCTATTGCCAGACTGGATTTCAGGAGGAAGAAGAGGAGAGGAATCGTTGAATAGCTGACTGTGCTCTAGTGTATGCTTGTGTTTTTCTACAAATATGAGCAGTTAAGACAGACAAGGTCTTTCTAATTTGGAAGCTAGATGATAGTTTTTGAAGTTGAAACCAAGAGTACCATACTCTAAAACATCCACCTATTGTGTGTCTGTAGCTGTTGATGGGCTCATACAGGGAGAATTGGTGACAGTTTGCATTCCATATGTTTATAATATGTTCTCTGAAATGTCTACTATTATTTAAGGTTGAATACACAAAAAATAACATTGGCAGTATCTGGATTCAGTCAACTCAAGTGAAGATTTCTTCAGTTTAAAGCTGCTGATAAATTCCCAAATACTCGGGCTCCTCAGCAACCCACCTATGAACAGCCCTGTGCATTCTTGGCCTGTCGCTGTGGGTTTCCAAATGTCCATGCACTCATTTCCTGCAACCTATACTGCCACCTCCCCTTTCAGTCTTTAAGCTCATGACCAGCGTGAAACAGAGGAATATGGTTTCCTACTAGTGAATGGGCAGCTTTGTGTCATGCTTTAGGGCACTGCAGTTTAACAAAATGAAGCTAGGACTCGGCATAGAGCCGTGTTTCTCCAGCTTTTTGACGTGACCTTTTAAATAAAGCAAAGTTGACTTGTAACCCGGCACCCGATTTGTTCTATGCAAATATTTTTTAGAAAAATAAAAAGTTGTCCATGTGCTGTCAGAAAAGCAAAGGCGTGAGATATGTCTAAAGATTAATCTGATTTTGTGTCATGTTTTTTACTGACTTTGTTACCTTGTTAATCATTTTGCAAACCAGCAGCTCCATTTCTGACCTCAGCAGTGCACACACCGACATATTTGGCTACATAGATTTCACATGCAAATAAGAAGGGAAAAAACAAACCGCTTGTGTACCTGTCTTCCAGCTGTGGGTTGCAAAGTTCATGTTTAATACCAACAAATCCACAAAGAGTGATGGCCGCAAACTCAGTGGAGAAGACGAAGAGCAGCATGGAACAGTGCATTCTTTGGAAATACTGGATTAATCTCCTCAGGCAGACTGTAAATATCTGTACATCAGTAACATTTCTTTCAAACATCTTCAAAGATAATCCACAGCTGGAAAACAGTCAAAAATGGAATTTACAGGGTTTTTTTTTTTTTTTTTAGATCAGAATGGGCCTGTGGGGTTAACCATGCACTACAGTCGGTGTGATCTGTCTGTGTACAGCAAAGATAATGACTATGTTACCTTGTTGACAGAAACATATGCATTTTAATTCCTGATCATTTGATAAGCGAAAATGCCAACTGTCCTTTATATATAATATTTTTTATTCTCAATTCATATCATTTTCTTGACTCTGAGATGTAGCCTGCTGCAACATTTTGTTTTGGGAGTACTATATAAATAAATCAAGCAGTAATGTTGGTTTTGATGTCACAAACATGGATATGAATCCTTCAGAAGTTTTTGAACACTATGCAGGTAATAATCCTGTATCTGAATTTTGTGGATGTGGCGTTAATAAATAGCACCCTAACAAGTTCATGTATTTTCAGGTAACTTTACTCAAGCAGAGATTGCAACCATGGGTCTCGTAGTGGCAAATTCATTTTGAATCTAATGACTTTTTACTGTCTCTCCAATTCCAGCCATTCATGCCCCTGACAAACCTGCGCTGCTCTCCAGACGTCCACCACTTCCTTTGCCAAGCCTTTTTCCCAGTATGCACCGAAGAGAACAACGTGTTTCGTCCATGCAGAGAGGAGTGTGAGGCCGTTCTGTCCGACTGCGAGGAAAATATTCGCGTCTTTGGCATCACCTGGCCTCCTGAGCTGCAGTGTGACAAGTAAGAGAAGATCAGCAAACAATCCAGAAGATCATTATCCATAACGTCTGATGGCTATAATATGTAGCGAGATTAAAGTCAGACTTTTTAGTGTCAAAAAGGTGCCTCTCTTTTAATCTGGCTGGATCACCATGGTAACTTATTCTGTGGAGCTAACTTGCTCAGAGTTTCAGGTTTAAATCAGCTGTAAGAAAAGCCTCACTTTCACTAATTCATTTCCTGACAGTTCTCAGTGAGCAGTAGAGATTCTCAGCTGATGGAAAACATTTCTGCAAACCTGTTGAACTGTACTTTGATAATCCAACAAAGCAGTGCAGTTACAGTGTCACGCACTGTATGTGTGGCGTTACCGCAGCAACCTACATGCATTCAGTTGGTGACGTAATAATGCATATTGTTTTTTTTTTTTTTTTTTTTAACTTGGTTCTGACTTGCTGTCAAGTTCATTTACCCCGCTGGTACTGCAGCTACTAGACCACAGATTAGAAAAGTGATTAGTCTTTTGGTATTTATTGCAGAGGATATACAATCAGTAACTTTAATTTGCATCTGATTTGACCTAAAGCTAAAGTGGTATCCTATCCAGCATTATGGGACAGACCTAAATGCACCTCAGTACAATTTCATGTTCAGTAGTATGAAGTTTGAAGTTAACCAGCTTCAATATGCAGCTGTCAGGTTAGAAATAGGCGGCTGCACTGATTGGTCAAATAAATACATTAACACATGAATAACAGATTTCTATAAACATTCCTTTCTTGCATTGTAGTAGTAGTGCTTGTCATCAATTACTGTCGTCAATTTTTTTTCCTGTGTGTTATAATGTCCTGTTAGCTGAAGTAGGGGGCATAACATTGGTCCATTTTGTGCAGAAGAAGAGTCACATGACATGTTATACGCCCCTGTTTACCTGAACCTGTCTGAAACAGAAAACATAGGTTAAGAAAGAAAGTTGATAACCATCATCATGATATGCGGCCCACACAGAGGAAGCCTGGTGATGTTTAATTTGCTTTATGGTACAGCCATTGTACTTTTCTTGTCTTTATCCTCTAGGCTGGAGCCATGTGGCTTATCTTACGATTCTATGATTCCTCCGACCACTCCAGTGATCTCCACAGCAGCTAAGAGAGACCTTGGTTTCTGGTGCCCGCTGCAGCTAAAAACCAAGCCTGGTCATGGCTCATCATTCCTGGGGGCCCAAGACTGTGCTCCTCCTTGCTCCAACATGTACTTCAAACCCCATGACATTGAATTTGCCAAGAGTTTCATTGGCGTGTGTTCCATCATCTGCGTGTGTGCTACGCTCTTCACCTTCCTCACTTTCCTGATTGATGTCAAGCGTTTCCGCTACCCAGAGCGCCCCATAATCTTCTACGCCGTCTGCTACAGCTTTGTCTCGCTCATATACTTTATAGGTTTCCTGTTGGGGAACAATGCAGCCTGCATCAAAGCAACCCACCCTGCCAGTGTGGACACAGTGGTGCTGGGCTCTCAGAGCAAAGGCTGCACTCTACTTTTTATGCTTCTCTACTTCTTCTCCATCGCTGGTATTGTCTGGTGGGTCATACTCACCATCACATGGTTCCTGGCAGCTGGACCCAAGTGGAGCTGTGAGGCTATTGAGAAGAAAGCGGTAAGGTTCTTAAGAACTGAAATTCATTTCAGTTGCAAATAGCAAGAGAATACAATGATGTATAATTAAATGTAGAACAAACATTTGAAATGGACAGATGCAAGCAATTAGCATCCTTGACTATCATACATACTGTTGACAGTATTGTTCTTTGTCCCTTGTGTCGGTAGGTGTGGTTCCACTCTGCTGCCTGGGGTATCCCCGGTGCACTAACTGTCATGCTGCTGGCTCTGAACAAGGTTGAAGGGGACAACATCAGTGGAGTCTGCTTTGTGGGGCTCTACGACCTGGACGCATTGCGCTACTTTGTTATTGCTCCACTGTGTGTCGGCGTCATAGTCGGCCTTTGTCTCATTCTGGCAGGTATCGTTTCTCTCAACCACGTCCGGCAGGTCATTCAGCACGATGAGCGCAACCAAGAGAAGCTGAAGAAGTTCATGATCCGCATCGGTGTGTTCAGCTGCCTCTACTTGGTCCCACTGGTCACCCTGTTAGCCTGCTACACCTACGAACAGAGTTACCGAAGCACCTGGGAGAACACCTGGATCAACGACCGCTGTCAGGAGTACAGCATCCCCTGCTCATACAAGGTAGCTGTGACTCACTCAGCAAACTGCATGCTGTTTTCTTGTAAGCTCCACATAATCAGATCACTGACTTGGCGGAAAGAATTTATTGAAAGTCTATGGCTTTTTACGGCTGACTAGACTAGAGCACGTGGCCAGTAGTAGCAGCATATGATTTCTAATATGATTTACCTTTTTCAGAGACAAGCAACTAATAGGGTCAAAATATTACAAAACTGAACAATTACATTACTTTCTATAAACAAAATGAACAGCTTTAAGACAAAGATGAATAGGGAAAAACAAAGATAATAGACAGCCAGTTCAACATAAAACTATATGGAAATCCACACTATGATTGCATTTTGGTACATATTTTGATTTTGACAGTACTGCAAAAACGTAGTGGATGATACATGAGCTATTGAGTGCTGCAATACACTGAAAACTAGCAATACCTGATGCTTTAGTTTCAATTTTTTGATTTATTTTGAGCCAAAAATTGGATGTGTTAATTAACACACTTGCTCAAAATCACAAAGGTTCTGTTTGTTTCGTCTTTTAGACTACGGAGCACGACCGTCCTGACCTCTCCCTGTTTCTGGTAAAATACTTGATGACACTCATTGTTGGAATATCTGCAGTGTTCTGGGTTAGCAGTAAAAAGACCTGCTCTGAATGGGCCTATTTCTTCAACAGGACCCGCAAAAGAGAGTAAGACCACATCTCTTACTAAAACTGTAAACATACATTGCCATACAGTCAGAGTAATCAGGCTCATCTGTTGTGCCTTTGCTGTCATTTCTTGTGACCCACAGTCCCATCAGTGAGAGCCGCCGGGTGCTTCAAGAGTCCTGCGAGTTCTTCCTTAAGCACAACAGTCGCGTCCAGCACAAGAAGAAGCACTACAAGCCGAGCTCCCACAAGCTCAAGGTTATCTCCAAGTCCATGGGCACGAGCACGGGCCTGGCACCCTCCAATGCCTCCACCACAGTCAATCAAGGCACCTCTGCGCTGGGCAACCATGAGCACCACATGCAAGGCTCCCTGTCTGAAATGTCAGCCAGGGAGCACCTGGACAGAGGCACTTCCAGCCGAAGCTCCAGGAGGGGGGAGAGGGAGAGGGAGGTGGGAGAGAGACGTAGCAAAGGGGGGAGCTCCAGTAAGGTTAGCAGCCGCTCAGAGAGCATGCACAGAGTTGCAGATGGGAGGTAAGAATTGTATCTTTTCTGTACCTTAATGTTTCAGAAAAGCAGAAAGACATATACTTGTCCATTTATTTAGGCTTCTGTTATTAAAATGTAACTTCATGGCTAATGTCAGGTACTTGGCCATGTCCAAGGGTCTCAAAGTTCATCTATCCTGCATTGTTAATGTCAAAGCAATTCTTCCATACAGTAACAGGCATTAAGCCACAGTGAGCAACTATATTATTACAAGCAATAACTACTATTGATCTGTAACGTGTCCTGGCTGGTTTAGGATGACTCCAAGGAGCGAACTGTCTGAGAACAGGCCACTTCCCATTGGACAGCAGCTGCAGCATCCAGCTTTAAATCTATCACACACCAGTGGAATCCAAGACTCCGCCCACCAGATGGTGCACCAGGTGTCTGAGGAGAGCAAGGACCCAAAGGACAGCAGCTGTTGACACGTCTGACCTCGCAAAATGATGTATTCATCCATCCATGAAACCACTACAGCCACACCTGATACTAGTGGATGTGTACCTGTTGGGTTATAATATTTGATAGATTACAGCCAGTAAATGTTCATTGCCAGCAAAATGTAACATATCCCAAGTATTTCAGCTGTGGTATGTTGGACCAGAATCTGTGGGTTATCATTGGGTTTAAAGGTGTTAGATGATGTAGTTTGTTTTGGGTGATGGCTGTGTCTTCCAGCTTTATTGACATTTTAGCCCGAGTGTTGCAGATGCACAGGTGTATCCCACCCATACAGCTACCAATGTTCACGTAATTGCATGCATTAGGTCTACTCTTTTATAGATGGATAGTTCAATGACATAGAATGCATGCTAGTACACAAACACTATATTTATGTAAATATTCTTTTTTTATGGTAGAAATTAAGTTTTTTAATGGACTAGTCGCAACACTGAAAGTTTTGTTAGAAAGGTCATGATATTGCCAAACATTCAACCGAAGGAAGCTCTTCCTGTGGTGAACTGATCGTGAATGTCTTATTGTTCTTCCTGGAAAGATAATTTGAAATCTCCTCCTGAATAAATGTTATGTGCCTCTTTTTTTGCTCCTTAAACTTGATATAGTTAATTTTTTAGAGAATTTTGAATATGTAATTTTGTTTTTGAAAACTTTTCTTGAAAGATATTTTTTCGTTTTATGCCTTTTTGTCTTACTTGTTCCTGCAAACAAACAAACCCATGTTGTGCTGCGGCGTCTTCAAAAGCGTGTCCTGTGGATTTGTGTTAAGTACGGCTTTGTAGTTTTCTAAAAGAATGTGCCTCATCTTCAAAGATCTTCCAAAAGAAAAAAAAACTACAGATGTTTTACATGTGTGATGCTGTAAATTCCTAGACTTTGAATCAAATTGAGGAAACCAATCAAACAGGATTTGCACTATTTATCAGTAGAAGCACAAACCACTAATTATTAATTACAAATACAAAACGAGCATTTAGGGATTTATTTGAGGATTATTTATAACATATGGGTCACAGACCATGTATCTGGACTTCAAGTACTTCCAGAACAACTGCTGTGATTTATTTGAAAGTAAATCTTGCTATAATGTCTGTTCTGCTGTGTAAGGAACTGATTTCCTTTTTATATTTGGGAGTCACAGCAGAATTTCTGATAACACGAATTAAAAGGGAATCTTGTATGTGTTTTATATTTCTCCTCTGGCATGTGGACGGAGGTCTTGCTTATGCTGTACCTAGACCTAGTTTAGTCTATGAAATGCTCCTTACAGTTTTGTGAGACACTTTCGCTGCATTTTTTTAATGTATCTTTCCAATAAAATTTTGTATCAGTGCTGTTTCATTTTGTATAAATATTGAATTAAAAATGAATTTCGACTTGTGTGTGTCTGTCAATAATCATCCTATATGAGATAGATCCTAGCTTTTGTCTGAACACTAATACGTTCCCTTGCATTGGGCACAATCTGCCCATTTGAATCTCAGGGATGTTTTTCCTCCTCCTTGACTGGCTCCTTCCCTCGTCCTGCCTCCTCAGGACTAAAAGCGTCTGCAGTTGGAGTCCAAGTGTCGCCTCAGATCTCAGGCTGAGCACAGCAGCAGTTAATCTTTTCTATGATGTCTCCTTTTGTTGCCCGCCTGCTGCTGCTTGTCTGCTTGGCTTTACCTCTTTATGGCGTGGAAAAGGTGAGAAATAGAGGATACCGAAAGGATCCTGACGCTGACAAGGTAAGAAGGATCTGATCGTGTAGAAGTTAATTATCATGTGCGGCGGTCCAGCTTAACTTTATTTTCTAGTCAGATTTAGCAACTTCTCACAACTAATGAAAATATACTTAATTATACTATTGCGATCTGTGTTTAATTAAGCGCGCTGTATTGCATTTTTCACACATCTCGTTTACTATTCATTGATTAATTTGCATCTTTCTCCAATTCATCCCGGGCTTACTTTTTTGTGCCATGCTGTTCTGTTACTTAAACGACTTGATTTCCCCAAAATGACGTTAAATAAGCTGATTCATCTCCATGTAGGAGTTTGGTCACCACTTTGGCAAAATGATCTCCAAAATTACCTGCAGGAGAAAATGCAACTTTAGCTTTTGTGAAGTCAGCTGGTTCTCTGTTATTCCAGGTTTGGCTCTTCTCCAGGAGACAAAGTGGACATAAGAGAGAAAAAAATCCCAAAGAGGAAGCTGGGGTCTGGCTCATACTATCTACCTCTTTGTTATCTGACGGACTGTTGTAGCAGTTTAAAATTAGGTTGTGTGAGTTGGATTTGGCCAAAAACTTGGCTTATATTTAAATCTCAATAATATTATTAGAAAATAAACCCATAGCAGGATTCTAGTATTTAATTTTACTGTCCTCCACCTCATTTATTCTCATTTTGCCCAATCTCCCACTATATTTGTACAGAATTACATAACCCTCTATGCTGTAGGTAGCTGGAGTGTGAAGGAACAGAGTGGACACACATTTTAACCTCCTAGGAATCAGATGCAACTGAAGCTGCTGTTTATTTTACTGAGACTCTGTGGACCCTCACCCTCCCCTTGGGGACTCCTGGAAGTCTGCAGACCCCGCTTTGAAAACCACTAAGCAGTTCCTCTTTATTATTCCACAACCGCAGTAGAAGCATATAATAAATAGCATCCTCTGTTACCATCTGTATCTAGTGCACTGGAAATGATGCAGAAAAGCCCAACTGTACTAGACACTCTGGAGATGGAAGATCTACTTATTTGAACAACATGGTAATCGTAAAATCCTATTTTGCATTTTACTTGAGATCCCTTGAATCTAAAATCTCTCAAAGCTCTGTGCCCATGCGCTGCATGCTCCAGGAGAGCTTCAAGCCTTGCTTCCATGTTGACTAATGCATGAAATGCTACCATTTCCTCTTCACTCTGGGGCAAATGCAGCCTTTATGCTTCCAGTTACAGTAATGGACTGTGTACTACTAATACTCAGGAGGGCTGGGTGAAATTCATGCAGGCAGGCAGCCTCTGTAGGCACTACTATAGAAACAGCAGACTGGAAGCTAATATAAAAGTCAGCTGTGTGGCTAAGTGGACAGAGGTTCCATTCATTAGTCTGCTTTGAAGGCTGTCCAAAAATTCAACCCTTAATAAAATGCTGAGACTGAGCTCTAAGACTCATGCAGAACTTGCATAATTTCCTCATTTTTCCAGCTATAAACCAAAGGTGTATTGAGGTTTTGTCATATTTTCTTAAGGACACATTCCAGCACTATTACAGCACGTGCATGCCATCCAATAATTTATTGGTTTCATCACAGACTTTGCAGTTTCCTATAGAGATGATGTCAGCTCCTACGTCTCCAGGTTCTCTAGCATTAGCTGCTTAATGTCAAAACCAGACTCTCAACCATCTGTGACACAGCAGCTGACATTACAATACTGTAATTGTTAAGGCATTTTTCAGATTCACACAGTGAGATGCATTTTCAGACTTTACTCAAGGGGCTCAGGTCAGGAAAAGATGGTGAAACTGGAGTTAAAGCTCTTTGTTCTCTTCTCCTGCTTTCTTTTCTTTTTTTTCTTTTTTTTTTTTGCCTTACTGCCTCTTGGCCACGTGCCTCCTATAACTGCTCCCCTGCTGCATGCTGAGTAAAAGGGCAGCAATGACCCAACAAAAACTCAGACCTAAATGCTTTTGGCATCAGTGTTTGCTTAAGGGTGAAGACGCACTTCTACGTGTCAGTTTATGTCTGCCGTCCTGGCTGAAAGAATGACTTACAAATCACCTAACTAAAATTAGAAACATGCAGCAGCTAAAAAAAGCTTCAACAAAGAACCTACACATTAGAATCTGTTGGCCAAAAACGTATCTTTGAAGAAAGATATTACACAAACCTATTTGGAACCTCATTGTGTTTATCTCTGTATGTGGTTGGTTTTGGCGAGCTCCCCAGTCTCTGTGTGTCTCTGCGTATTTGAGGCAGCTTGAGCAAGATGCTGCATCTGTTTAAACATAGCAGAAGACCCAACAGGGCAATGAATCACACCAAGATGTGTGGCCAGACACCTACTAATTTAGGCCATCGCCAGGCCTTCAGTTCCTCATTAACACTCGATCTGTCATTCACTGGCTTCGTGGCTTCACGGATGCAGGTTCTATTGCTTTGCCTTGGTTTGGATCACATCTGCTTTTACACTTGTTTCGGCCCGATGGCAGTGTATTTGTTTATAAGACTTGTAAATGAGGTATAATCTGGCATCTTGTGTGTGATGGTTGGGTGGGTTACGGCGTTTAGGTGTCTGTGATGCACGCAGCCCAAACAGGGATTTAACCCCTTAAGGAAGGAGAAAAAAAAGAAGAAAATCTAAAACAGGAAGTTTGGTAACAATAGATTCTGCTGCTGTTGTATGTCTGTGCCTTGACTTCCTCTTCTGTCTGTATTTTTTCCAGTTTGGCAGCTGCATGCAGGGCCCAGCAGGAACCCCTGGCAGAGACGGTAACCCTGGAGCCAACGGTATCCCAGGGACGCCAGGTATCCCAGGACGCGATGGGCTTAAGGGTGAAAAAGGAGAGTGCATTAGTGAGATTTTCGAGGAGCCCTGGAAGCCCAACTACAAGCAGTGTGCCTGGAACTCTCTGAATTATGGAATCGACCTGGGTAAAGTAGCTGTACGTAACTCATGTGTCTTTTTGATGACATTTCAGTCAGTTCACATGCACACAAATGATACCCAGATACACAGTGATTGTATGTGTGTTGCAGGATTGTACGTTCACCAAGCTGCGTTCAGACAGCGCCCTCAGAGTTCTCTTCAGTGGCTCCCTCAGACTCAAGTGTAAGAACGCCTGCTGTCAGAGGTGGTACTTCACCTTCAATGGAGCAGAGTGCACAGGACCGCTGCCCATAGAGTCCATCATTTACTTAGATCAAGGGAGTCCTGAGCTCAACTCAACCATCAACATCCACAGAACGTCCTCAGGTACGACTCAAATTATCAGTTTTGTTATACAATAAATAATCAGAACCAACAATGTCTTCTTTAGTGGCATGTAATGCACACTGTGGCAAGCAAGAGTAAGTGAATTGTTATCATCCCAACTAGCAATAATAAGCAAACACCATTAATTTTAGCTAACACTACACACAAATCATGGAGTTGTTCTTTTCTATACTGAACACATAATTCAAATATTCCCAGTGTAGGTTGGGAGAAGTATGTGAAGCCCCTTGGCTAATGACATCAACAAGAGCTAATTAGAGTTAGCAGTTAGCATTCAATCCAATCAGTGACACAAAATTTCAAGTGCAGATTCCTCACTAAAGTCAAACAAACACCCCAGACATCACTGTAGCTGCCTAACATCTGTGCTAATTAGTCTAACCTACACCAATCACGTATGGAGCTCGGTGTCCGTTGCATGGGTCACATGGAGGAAGCTGCTGCTCTCCAAGAAAAATATGAAAAAACATCATTACGGACTTGAAATTTACCAGTAAGTACCTTGACAGTCCAAAAACTTAATGGGAAAATGTCTGTGAACTCATGAGACTAGGGTTAAATTAAATCCTATGTGAGTGAAAATAGCGCTGCATACAGTGGAAGTATGGTGGCGGCATCATCATGACTTGAGGCTGCTTCAGGATAATGTTGAGGTCTGACCTACCTTCCAATATAAGCTTAGTAGAGGTTGGGTAATGCAGCACAATGACTTACAACAAAGATAATCCACCTTTTGGTGACCCGATCAGTTTAAACCTCAGAGATGCTATATGATACACTCAGACTGCTGCTGACACCAAACAAACTTTTCATACAGCTGAGCTGAAGCAGGTCTTTGAGGAAGATTGGTGCAAAATTCCTCAAGTGTTGTGTATCTCTGATCTGCTGCTAATAAAGTGACTTGTTTTGATGTTATCGCTGCTAAAGGAATTTTTGGCCAGTCAGTAAATCCAAGAGTGCACAACAACGCTGTTAATGTTTGAGGGCTGTTTTAAAAAATGTGGCTAAGGATGTGAACTGTTAGGTGTTATTAGCTGAAACACACTGTAATGTAGAAAACCAGGTCATTCGAAGAAGCTCACAAACATCCTTTGCCACTGTAATTTAAAGCAACAGTTGAACATTTTGGGAAATATGCTTCTTTGTTTTCGTTTCATTCTGCGCAAGCTCTCGGCAAGGACGTTGAACTCTGCCTTTAAGTGGTTATACAACTGTTCTGGAGCTTGGAAAGCCGGTGTTTAAAGCGTCACTCTTCCAGTTAGGTTTCAGAAAGTTCACCACTGACACACAACAACACAATTCACAGAATGGGTGTTCCCTGAAAGTCATTTGCACTGTCCTCTCTTTGTTTTTCTCTCTCTCCAGTTGAAGGCCTGTGTGAGGGCGTCAAAGCAGGGTTGGTGGATGTGGCGGTGTGGGTGGGGACCTGTGCTGACTACCCCAGAGGAGACGCTTCCACAGGCTGGAATTCTGTATCCAGGATTATCATTGAGGAACTGCCTAAATAAGACATGAATAAAAGTTACGTGAAAGGGAGGATCCAGTCTTGGTAGGGTAACTGTATGTTATCTGTCCCTCTAAAATGATCAGGTGTGGTTTGCTGAGGCGTCACAGCATCAGCGATGGTAACTTGAATACTAGTTGAGAGGCCTTTAAACCAGAACACGGTGTTGTTCTGTCTCCCAGAAATAAACTTTGTACTGTAGCAGTTTCGGCTCGTGGGTGCTGTTAGATACAGTAACCTTTTAACACACATTGATAATGTTTGAACTATGTACTCATGACTTTTTTGTATATGCATTATTACTGTTAATGAAGTCATCTTTTTTTAAAGAATGTCACTGAAACAATATCATTATTTATAACATTTTAGGAATTCTGAAATACTGTACACTACACGTTTAATGTACTTACATATATCACACATGAGACATTGCATATAGAACACAGTTTGGATTTTATAACAAAATGTTATAAAGCTCTGCAGTTACAAATTGTGTCAAGAGAAAAAACAAATCAGATAAAGTATTAATTTAGGGAGAAGTGTGTTGGCGTGTTTGCAGTAAAAGCCATCCTCATTGTTGCTGTTCTCAAGGAAATGACTTAAGAGGCAAACTAATATGACACAAACATGCAGCTAGACACCTGAGAAGATCTTTAATTTGAAGGTTATAATTAAGCTTTTCATCATTCAGTTTTCCCTTTCTGCTGCCAGAAAGCATTAAATGTAAACATCACTACAGTATGATGAAATACTTGATAAACACTGACTTACAGAACACATCAGTCTAAAAAAACCTATCATCACAGCAGTGTTATTTCCAATCGCATATTACCTCCACGAGTTAACTGTGCGTCTGAATCAGAGACATGATAGCTGCATCATGTATCACTGACAAACTAGAAATTGATTTGAAACAAGAAGAAAAATTAGTCCACTGATGATTGTGTTGCTCCATTTCACAACTTTTTCATCCACTCTCAGTGAATGCTTCCCACGTCAGCACATTTACATGTACTGATCACAGAGTTCGACCTCTGTTCAAGATGCTCCTCTTCATATGGCAGCATTGTGTCAGTGTGAGCTCA
Organism: Amphiprion ocellaris; assembly: GCF_022539595.1. Taxonomy (NCBI): domain Eukaryota; kingdom Metazoa; phylum Chordata; class Actinopteri; family Pomacentridae; genus Amphiprion; species Amphiprion ocellaris. The sequence continues at coordinate 30,989,327 of NC_072774.1, forward strand.
CAGTCTTTGTCCATGCCATGCATTTAAACCTCATTTATTCTGCCCCAGGAGGAAGCGAGACACATTCTCATAAACCACAAAGGTGATGCAGCAGGCCGGAGTGACACGTATCAAGTTTGGGACGATGCCTTTGTAGAAGCCAATGGCGCCTTCATTCCTGCACAGAAAGTGACAAAATTTTAACCATCGATCAAACTGCACACAATGGCCAACAAGAAAAGCACTCAGAAAGCGCAGTACTCCTCCACGGCTGCTCATTCCCCCATATGGCATTGTCAGAAGTGCAGCAATTTTTTTTAGAAATGCAGCATATATTTATTAGTTATCGATGATCAGAAATTCCAGCCACATAGAATGTGTCCATTTAATATAGATGAACCCACAAACAAAATGACGTTACGCTGAGCACAGGTGTGTGTTAAACATGTGTACATTATGTACGGAAACTGAATCACGTGATCTAAATATGTAGCAGGCGGGAATTGATCAGACTCAGAAACATTCCCACAATTTAATCGATTGGTAAGTCCCCATAAGTTCGCAACGGTCGATTTGTAGTAGGATTACAATCATGTGATCGTCAGCAGGCACTTGTTGTCATGGTTACAGTGATGCCGTGCTGCTATCTCACAATGATACAGAAATCTTTAACAAATCCATGGATCCAGACTATAAGCAGCATCACTACCAAAATCTAATCACTTGGTCCTTGTGTCATTTCTGACCTTCCCTGAAAATTTCATCTAAATCTGTTGGTCCGTTTTTGAGTAATGTTGCTAACAGACGAAATAACAGACGGAGAGACAAACATATGCCAATTGTCACATAACTCCACCGCGTTCCTTGGCGGAGTAATTAGAGTGGCATGTTTGGTCTGTCATGAGCAGATCAGTTTCTTACCTCCACGTCCGTCTGATGACATCCATGACTCCGTCGTATCTATTGTGCTGGTCTTGCAGTCGAGCTCTTACCACCTGATATGGGTACGTTGTGGCCACGGCAAATAATTTAGATAATGCAGCCATTCCGATGTATTCCAGTGCATTCTGTTTACAGAGACAAATGGAGACAGAGGGAGGGAGGAAGAAGTACGGGAAAACCCATGAGTCACTTGTTATCAACTGTGGTTTTAATCTTAACTCAAAAAGTTACAAGCTTTATGCCTCGTTCTTATTGAACAGCGGGCATGTTTCCATTCTGTCTGTGGCTCATGGTTAATGACTCACCAGCTTTGCGTCTGAAGGCACTTTCTTGTATTTGTTGTAGTCTCTCTTGAGCTCCTCATAGGCCATGAACTGCAGCGCTCCATGAGATGTACCAAACAGACCAGGAATGTAACCCTTTTGAGAACATAGTCTGTAAGTTATTCTGTCTTGACACACTCAGATATCTACAGCATGAATTACCCACTGACAGACAAACCAACACAACTATCCCTAAATACTTAAATTACCTTTTGGTGCATTGTCGGTGAGGAATTTAGCAAAAATCTATTTGCCAGGCTAATAAAATTCACATGAAGTTAACAGAAAAGCTAAAATAGAGCTTAAAACTTTGTTTATGATTACCATTACTCATTAGATTTCTACAGCTAATACAGCAGACCTGGGCATCCTACGGCCTGCGGGCCACATCCGGCCCGCCGGATGAGCCTGACTGGCCCGTATGAGGTCACTGGAATATATTAAAAGTCAATGCAAATGTATTTCATCACAATACATGCAAACAATACTCCTGCACTGCTTTTATTTTGAAAGATCTGCTAAGTTAACGTTTTTTCGCGCGTGCTTTCCATACTTAGCATATGCGCTGATTGGTTTGTTGGTCTGCTAACGGCTAAAAAGAAAGATTGATTCCGAATGCAAAGTTTTTAACAAGGCATGGACTTCCAAGTATTTTTTCACTGAAGTCAGAGGTAAAGCTGTGGGCTAGTTTGTGGAGAACAGATCGCGGTGCTCAAGGATTATAATCGGAATCGACACTACGAGACCAAACATGCGGAGAAGTACAAACATTTGACAGATGCACAGCGGGGAGGATGTCTGAAGGTTTGCTAGCTAAACTGCTAAAGCAGCAATGACTTTGTTTTACCAAAGCTCACATCAAGGGATGCAGTTTTCTAATATCCTACAAAGTCGCCAAAAACAGTAAGCCATTCTCTGATAGAGAGTTTATAAAAGAATGTCTGGTGGACTCTGCAGCGTTTATATGGCAGGACAAAAAAGGAGCGTTCGTTAATGTGACCCTTTGGAGGCGAACCGTAACGAGGCGGGTGGAGAGCATCGCCGAAAATCTGGAGTTTCAGCTGCACAACAAAGTGTACGATTCTGACGTTTTGTCCTTGGCTCTGGACGAGAGCTGTGATGTCCGTGACACAGCCCAGTTACTCATCTTTGTACGTGGACTAACAGAAACCTTTGAGATGACGGAGGAGCTGGCAGCTGTGCAGCCAATGAGAGGAACTACGACGGTTCACTGAGGTAAATACATGCATGAACAAACTGGGACTAAAACGGGGGAATTTGGTTGGTGTTACAACTGATGGCTGTCCAAATTTGACAGGGAAAAATGTTGGACTTTTGAAATGGATGCAAGATAAAGTGACTGAAATAAACCCAGAACAGAAACTGATATTTTTTGCATTGTATTATACATCAGGAGGTGCTGTGTAAGTCAGTGCTAAAAATCAACCACGTGACTGATGTTGTAGCTAAAGTAGTTAACTTCATCAGGGCAGGAGCATTGAATTACAGACAGTTTGTTGTCTTTTTGGAGGAGATGATAGTGAACATGGTGACCTTGGTTTCCAGACAGCTGTCAGATGGATCAGCCTTGACAAGGTGCTTAAACGAGTTTGGGATCTGAGAGCAGAGATTCAAGTTGGGCATTGTACATCGTTGTATTGTGTAATTTACTGTTTTTATTGAGATATATATTGAGCAGGGCTTTTAAGTGTACTGGTCCGGCCCTTAACAACCGTCAAAGTTTCTCATGTGGCCCCATATGAAAATTAATTGCCCACCCCTGTAATACAGGCTGGTGACGCCCTCTAGTGGAGACAACTTCAGTATTACTATTACCACTGGCTAAACTAAGCACTTCATGCAGTCCTACATTAACCCTCCTGTGGTCTTCACTTACGGGCACCATAAAATATTGTTTTCTTGTCTGAAAAAAATCCAAAAATTCTGCAAAAAAAATTCCCCAAGTTTCTGAAAATTTGCAAAACCTTCAGGACGAAAACTCCAATAATTCCTTAAAAGTTTCCCTTAAAGTTTTATTTGAAAAAAATCCCCGAAATTTGGCAAGAAAATTCTTGTAAATATTTTTCAAAAGATGAGTAAAAATTTTCCCCAAATAAATCTTTAAACTATCTAAAGTGATTACAAAAAAAATCAACCAAAATCCGGCGAAATTGGTTGGATTTTGGTTGATTTTTTTGTGAATGTTCTTAAGCAACATTTTTTAGCATTTCTTTTTTCCACCAAAAAATGTTCAAAGATTTCCCAAAAATATTGAAAATGTGGACATCAGAAGTTTCACTGTGAAAATATATTTTTTTCCACATTTTCAAACTTTAAAACGGGTCAATTTTGACCCGCAGGACGACACGAGGGTTAAATGGAAATCCAAAAATACACCGGCGTCTCACCTTGTATAGGCCAGGTAACCCCTCATGGCGGTAGATCTTGATCAAAGCGTCCACCATCCCCTTGTACTGCTTGCTGGTTGGGTCAGCATTGTACTGCAGCACCAGCCGGGTCTTGGTAACCCAGATTGGATTTGTTATGGTGAGTGTTAGGATGCCTGGGTAAGAACAAATAGGAAATTACTACAATGAAATTTGATTAGATACACATAATTGTTAACACGTGGCTGCCTCCTTAACTGTATAATTTTTTGTATGTGGCTGCAATGCAAAACAGGACTAAGGGGTTCAGTTCCTCCAAAAGTAAACAGTGAAAGGGGCCTGATCCAGGAGAAGCTGATTGTAACTGAACTGTTTTTGGGCACTACAGTGCTGCATTAGCTTATTGGAGATGGATCCATATCAGGGTGTGTCGACCAACAAAAATTCCAGGACAGAAGTAACTAACACAGAAACATGTTACAATTTATCATCAGCAGCAGATTTTCTGTTATTCCCACATATCTGTAACAGAATTTGTCTGGCCATTGTTGTAACATTGTAACAGTCAGGTCACATGTTCACAATAAAATAATAAACTAGTTCATCAAGGCTGAGAGTAGAGCTGCTTCTTGCCACATAGTGTCACTGGATACCGTCCAAGCACAATTTGAATGTTACAGTGTAACAGAGAGTAGCTGTGAGATCCATAAAAACCCTACTGAGAGCCTGATAAAAGAACACGGCAAGAGCAAAGCAAGCTCTGCCTTGTACATACAGTGAAGAATAATGCATAACAAGAATCAAAATGATACACAAATACAGACATAAATCCTTTCTGCTTTATGCAGGGTTTCTGCTGAAATCAGTCAGTCAAATTTAATGCTTTTTAACGCCATTTTAATGCTACACTGTAAAAATTTGAATGCCACGACCACAAACTCAATAAATTACACGGGTTTGTTTTTTTGTAAAAGACGATTTTTATATGAAAACTGTCCCTACGTTTCACTATTTCTGAATCCAGAAACTGCCCCTGATCACCAACAGGCTGTAGTCATTCTCTGAAATCCAGCTTTTTTTTTTTGCTGGAATTTGCGTTTCTCCATTTCCCAGCTCTCCTCCACCTGGTCCAGTCTGCCAGCCACTTTAAAAACATGTAGTTTTTGGCAATTGTACCCGACTGGCCGCAACAATTTGCAGTGGTTCGGCATGTTTACGCAGATGTACGTATATGACGAATCACAGTCTGTAATTATATGTTATTATTGTCAAATATTTTCTTGAAAACTGCAGAAAGAATTTTTAATGCCACTGAGAATCAAATTTAATGATTTTTTAATGCCATTTAAGGCCTTAATTTTCGCAAAATCAACTTAATGACTATTAATGCTTTTGAATGCCCTGCAGAAACCCTGTTATGTGTGTTCTCCTCACAAATGTACACTACCGTTCAAAAGTTTATTTTTTTAGTTTATTTTTGAAAGAAAAGCATTTTTTTCAATAAAGATAACATTAAATGAATGATAAATCCAGTGTAGACATTGTTAATTTGGTAAATGACTATTCTAGCTGGAAACGGCTGGTTTTTAATGGAGTATCTCCATAGGGGTACAGAGGAACATTTCCAGCAACCATCACTCCTGTGTTCTAATGCTACATTGTGTTAGCTAATGGTGTTGAAAGGCTAATTGATGATTAGAAAACCCTTGTGCAGTTATGTTAGTACATGAATAAAAGTGGGAGTTTTCATGGAATGGTACTGTATGTCTTGTTGCATCTTTTTTGTTTTGATGCAGTTGACAGCAACAATAAAAAACACCTCCCTCTCTGCCTTTTTTTGCTGAAATCCGTCTGTTTTGGGCACCTAACTTAGTTTTGCTGAAGGTAATCAGCTCCATGTGAGCATGTGAAAGGAGCTGTGTACTAATTTGTTTCTGTATGTCTGTTCCATCCAGCTCGTAGCAGTGTTATCTAGCTGTTGTTATTGAGTGTGCGCTGGGCAACAGTGTTTAAACACAAGTGGGACTAACCTGCCTCGGCGGCAGACACCAGGTGTTCTGTGGCGCTCAGTTCAGTCTGCCGACCTTCCTTTGTGTACCCTTTGATTGCATTGTAGCTGTAAAGGAAGATAGCATGGGAAAGACAGATTATATTCAGTGTAGCTGTCAGTAATGAAAAACACCATCACGCAGATACAACAGGTTTACGTACAAAAAGAAGTAGAGACCCCAAGACGCTCCAGCACCCCAGACGTTGGGTGTCACTCCTTGGTAGAGTCCTCTCAGTCCCTCCTGCTGCCACACACTCCTCATACAGTGAAATATGCTACTGTACTTAGGTCTTAGTTCCAGTCCATCACTCACTGTATTGATAAGACATCAGCACTGTTAAATCATGTCATCCAAATGAAACTTATCAATAGCCTCCAAAAGAGATCAAGTTAAATCTTAGCATCATGCCATCTGCCTAACAGGAAATATTTTGTATATTTTAAGATTTATAAGCACAGCTCTGGTTTGCATTCAAAGAAACTGTAGATTTATACTCTATATACCTCATAGTCTACAGTACTGCTGATGATTTAGATGCCATTATCACTACAGACAGCCTGCTGTTTAAACTTTCATTCTGTACCTGCAAACCTGATCTTGACCAGGTCCAGCGGGTGAAGCACCAGCGTTGATACAACTCCACCACTCAGTCCTGCCACCAGGTTTTCTATCTTCACATGGCTGAACACCTGCCAGACGTGTCCGGCTAATGACACAGCGGAGACGGGTTTCCTGGACAGTCCTGTCTCGGTAACGGTACCGTGATTTGGACCTGAGCTCATGTTAGCGTCTGGCAGCTAGCCGTGTGTTAAAGCTAAAAGACTAACTTCCTATAAAAGTGACACGACTCGTTGTCTCTGCGGCAGAATTTAAATATGGCACACAAACTATAAGACGGTGTCATTTTACCACATGTTAACGGAACGAGCCACGTTTTTGTCATGCGCTGGTCCCCCGCATTTCAAATGTCAAGCTGAAGTACGACGGCTCGACCTTGCTGCTAGTATCTAGGAAACGTCAAGTTGACGCTGTTGAAAGCAGAATTACCGGAAGCAACTTTCAAAATAATGCACCCTAGACCAGCGCAGCCAAACTCATTTAAATTCAGTCCAGATTGATCTCAAGTAGACCGCACTGCTAAAATAACTGCACAATAACCTATAAATAACACTCCACATTTTCCCCTTTGTTTTAGTGCAAGAAAGTCTTTTCTTTTCTTCGCATTTAATGCATTTAATATATATATATATATATATATTTTTTTTTTTAACAAAACGTGAATTTTCTTAAGAAAAATAAGTTCAATTTCAGCAACATTATGTCTTTATCATTTACACATGTGCATTACAACTTACAGATACAGTGTATCTACAAAAATACAAAAAACTTGGTCAAAGGTGTCTGGAAATGAACATGTGCAGATGTTGTCATGTTTAATATTGTTTTGTTATATATGTACATTTGATTTTATTATTTAATGTTGATATTTTATTACTTATTGCTTGTTGTTGTGCACCGTCCAGTGGAAGCTGTTTATATTTTCGTCATGCCATGTATGATGACAATAAAGCCATTCTAATTCTAATTCTAATTCTAACATAGTATTTTACTTTATGGTTAAAACAACTTGACATGGTCTGGAAATTGTTTAAAATTTACAGATTTACAATTTTACAATTTGCAGTTGCTGTCTTCTCTGTAATTTTTAAACTTTGGATTGGATGCTGTGGCAGGCCGGTTTTGGCCCAGGGGCCATATGTTTGACAACCCTGCTCAAGACAGACTACACAGTGTAATAATTTTCCAGAAGCCTCGACTCAGCCCAAAAAGAATTCAGATTTTAACAATACAACTGCACCATTTTAAGGTTATTTCGAGTTCAACTGAAATGTGAAATACTGTGCTCTAAGCAAAATAACACCATCTCCCTTTCTTTCTGTGTTTAGCCCGTGTTCCAAAATAATATCACAGTGTGTGCACAGTAAAATTTACATAACTATATGTTCTATATGTAGTTATGACAAGTATCCATAGACACTATAATGTTTCTTCTGCAAATGCACTTCAGTGACAGTAAAAAATTAACCCTAACTCTTGACAGAACAAAATATTTTTACTAAACAGATCAGATTTTCACAAACAGTAAAATCATATCCCAAGAATTTTGTTCAACTATATCGTATCATTTTTGAGGGCAAATATGTAAATACGTGCTTATCTGTACTTTTGAGATCTTATTAATTTGCATTTCCTATATGTAAGCTTGTGTGTTTTTTGCATATTTTTTCTCAAGGGGTGTTGTTGTTTTGCATCAATATTCTGTCTTCATTATTCTCTTAAATATCTAGTGAAGTTCCTTCAAGAAAAGACATCATATCTATAGATAGAATTATTATTCATTTATATAGCATAAAGCCACTTGGCTCCCTCACTTTATTTTTTTTTTTTACATCCAATTAAATTAGGTTTTTGATGTTAAATGTTCTGTCTTAGTGATATGTGTGTTCTGTTTTGCTATAGTTCCTGTTTTGTATTGGTCGTAGCAGGAAAGTGATTTCATTCCACTGCTTGTTGCGGACCTAAAGACCACATGTCTGCATTTCCTGCTCTCCTCTGTCTAAATGTTGTAACTTGACAGCGGTTTTCTCTACCTGTCAGTGACGTAGCAGGAGGACTGGAAATCCCACAATGCAACGCGGGACCAACGTATTTCTTCTTCACCAACGCATGGCTGGTGTAGTCACGTCTATCTGGGCTTTTCTTCCTAAAATTAACATTATTTAAGTGTGTACGCATTTTCAGTCCACTTCCAAATGAAAGTTAAAGTCCTTTCAAGGAACCCGGATGATTATGTCCGGGAGACTAAACTAGATATTCAGCGAGGTAAGAAAAAAGATGTTAAACTCGGCAAAGCTACACATAGTTTGCTAGCTAGTGGTAATGCTGGCCGGTTTGTCTCAGTAAACAGGAGCTACAGTCAGAGTGGAATGGACAGTTTTACTCTTTAACTTGATAAACTTGCAGAACAGAGGATGCGTTTGTCTCTGGAGAATCTTTGTTTTTGTCGTGAAGTCGAATGTAAAAAACAGAGGATAAAATGTATTTGACCTAATGTAATGAACAGATACAAGGCTTAAGGTTACTGAAAGTTGATCCTAAATTGGCCTGTAGGTTGTTTGTAGGTCCCTTAAGGTATATAAATCATAAAAAGCGGGTTAAAAGGAAAGTAAACATCAGCAGGAGTTGCTACGAAGAAATATCCCCACAATAAATACACATAGAATTCCAACAGTTACCCAAATGGGACTCTACACTATGATAAAATGTATTTGAATCTGTTTTTCAATTCAGCTGTAACTTATGTCCAGAAATGTAGGGTATGCAGCAGCAGTAGCTGCAAAATATATCATTATAAAATGTTTTAATTCAGTTTATTTAGATAATTAGTGTCGATTTTTAGCGACCAGCATGGAGTGTCTATTGCAGTTTCAATCTGTCATTGCTCATTATATCATGCAGGTCTATGCTTAATACTTACTTAAAAACTGAGATTTTCGTGGAATATTTCAACATTGTAAATAATATGTGAAAATACGTTTGATTAGAGTCAGTGTGTCTGCATGCTTAGGTGTTTTTCAGTTAATATCGTCATACATTCCAGTGACGGGTCCTGTCAGCCCATTAAGGATTGTCTGTTGTTAGTCCCTAGAAACTATGACCCGTCCCTTCATCCGTTCGAGGTGAGCAGAGAGTACACGAGGGCTCTGAATGCCACGAAGCTGGAGCGAGTGTTTGCCAAGCCCTTCCTGGCCTCCCTGGATGGCCACAGAGATGGGGTGAACTGCATGGCCAAGCATACCAAGAGCCTTTCCACCCTGCTGTCAGGCTCCTGCGATGGAGAGGTAACTGCCTGCTCATGTAGAGATTAAATACTTTATGCCTTTGTAATATAAATGTTATGCACTCATAGTTCAACCTGACAGTTCTAAAATAAAATGTCATCCTCAGGTTAAAATGTGGAATCTGACCAAACACGACTGCGTCCGCACTCTTCAAGCACACGAAGGTTTTGTGCGAGGAATTGTTGTTCGCTACTGTGGAACTTCCTTTTTTACAGTAACTGTTCCCCTTCTACATCTAATACAAGGTTTTAAAAATGTTTTTAAACTCAGAGCTTAAGCTTTAGACTTTTTACAAGCTGCTGTCTCTTCTGTTTCTTGCTTTGGCACGTTGATTGCAACAGGTTGGCGATGACAAAACAATCAAACAATGGAAAATGGAGGCACCAGGCTACGGAGAAGCAGAGGAGCCACTCAACACAATCCTGGGCAAGGTGGGATCAGTGGCTGTTGTATTTTTATTTTTCTTGTTTTTTTGGCAAGGACATTTGCAGTTTATTCATCATATATTACTGAATATTATGGCTATATTGAAAAAAGAAACCTGTCCCTTGCAGACTGTGTTTACAGGACTGGACCATCACCAGAAGGAAGCTGTGTTTGCAACTTGTGGCCAGCAGGTGGACATCTGGGATGAGCAGAGGAGCAGTCCGATCCGCTCCTTTACCTGGGGTGTAGACAGCTTCAGCTCTGTCCGCTTCAACCCTGTGGAGGTGAGATACCATCTGCTGGATCCAACACACTATTTGTGTCCCTTTGTGTTTAGACATACAAAGTCAATAAAGTGATGATTGTCAGACTTATTTAAAGCCGACATCCTCCCCATACCTCTGAAGTAAATGGTTTGTCTTTCCACAGACTGAACTTCTTGCTAGCTGTGCCTCTGACAGGAGTATTGTGCTCTATGACATGAGAGAATCAGCTCCGCTTAAAAAGGTATAGTCCCCCATAGAGTTGTTGCGGGAATTTACCCATTTCTCAGCCTTTTTCTTTGTCATGACATGATTTAATATATAGCCATTATATCCTCTCATTCTCTTCCGTAGGTTATTATGACAATGAGAAGCAACACATTATGCTGGAACCCCATGGAAGCCTATCACTTTACATGTGCAAACGAGGACTACAAGTGAGAAAGAAAATATCATTCATTTCCAGAGTAGTATTTTGCTGGCACTAAATATGATCTCTCCTGAGTCTATCACTATGAATCTTTCGATAATTATTCTTGTGGGTTTTCTGTGAGAGAGGCACTAAAAATGTCTGCTTATTTCATTAAAAATATAATTCTTAACTTCCTTTAAATGCAACTATATTTCTAGTACATTTTTAATGCAGTCACATTACATTACACTACTACTTCTAGTGGTGCCACTTTAAAGGCTAATTTCATTCTCTCTGTGTCTCACCAGCCTCTACACTTACGACATGAGGAACCTGGACAGGCCCTTCATGGTACACATGGACCACGTCTCTGCAGTGCTGGATGTCGACTATTCTCCTACCGGCAAGGAGTTTGTGTCTGCTAGCTTTGACAAGACGATCCGCATCTTCCAAAAGGATGGTGGACACAGCAGGTTGGTAATGCCACCAGTTAAATATTCCTGTCATAGTGGGTAAAATTTGTGCTGCTGACTTTATTTTAACTGATTCAGAATAGAGATAATACTGTTATGCATTTGTAAATTAGATTCTAGTGTGTATAAATTTGTTATATTTACCTTATGATTATTTATGACCATAGTATGCTGATTGGATCATGTTGCTCTTGAAGTGACTCATTTAGATTTGAGTTAAAGAAATAGTTAAATAAAAATTGGAAATGTCAAGTCTATTCACCACACAGTCAAATATCAAAATATGAAGGTAAATAGACCAAACTTTTTTTATTAGCCTTTCAGAGAACAAATTAACTGTGGTAGACCATCTTGAGTGAAGCCTGCACTTCATTGTCAGCAGTATGTTTGCTTATATGGCCACAGAGTTAAAAACAAAGGATAAAAATAATGAGAATTAAAAGCATTTTGCTTATTGTTTGGCTCACTATTACACAGACATGACTTAGTGGAAAATTTTAATGGAGCTTCACTGAAGCTAATCATAGTAGCAACGGTTGCTACTGTTATTTGTCCCACCTGTGCTCTTCCCACTATAATAAAGTCAAACGTCTGTTCTGAAATGCTCTCCTCCTGGGTAACATAGCAGATAATAGCTGCTACTTCACAAAGCTAATTTGTGGATGCTACATGATGTGTCCGGCCTACTTAGCCACAAAAAACATAGCCACTGTTTGGTTGCTATGTGACGTAATGGTACATGCTGTATTGTTTGTACTCTTATCAAGCTCTAGAACAAATAGCCACAGTTTTGTCACAGTAACTGTAAACCAAATGGCATCATGGGATAGGGAGATCATCGCTTACAAAGCTGAACAAATACTGTGAGTGCTAAGAGCAGTTGAGTCTGTAAGCAGAAATGTGTTTTCCCGCCAGCAAACACCCTTTGGCCACTGAGATTTTCATTATCACATCAGGTAAAGCACCACTGTTGATGAATTGTAAACAGGGGCTGACTGGCAACAAAAAATCAATCAATGACTCTTTCATTAAACAAAAAAAAACCAGAACAAAGTCTGATCATTCGTGTTGCTTGTGTAAGGCTAAAATGTAAAACGTTGACACCAGTTTTCTAAGATCTAACGATTAAGATGAATTGACATAGTGATCACTTGACACAGGATTGGATTTAATAACCTGCTTTTTGATTACCAGAATTATTTAAAATATTGACCCATACTTACAACTCATTCTGTTCGTTGTATCAATAAATAACTTGAATAAAGTCCAAACCTATCATATGGATCATTTAGTGTAAATAATGATAATTTACTTTAGTTTCATTATAACGTTCAAAAGTGCAGCTGTAATTACTCCGCCAAGTAATGTGACAATCCGCATCTGTCTGTCTGTTAGCAACATTATTCAAAAATGGACAAACTGATTTGGATGAAATTTTCAGGGAAGGTCAGAAATGACACAAGGACCAAGTGATTAGATTTTGGCAGTGATGCGGCTTATAGTCTGGATCCACAGATTTGTTGAAGATTTCTATATCATTGTGAGATAGCAGCACAGCATCACTGTAACCATGACAACAATTGAACACTACATCAGCTTACTGCTGATGATCACATGTTTTTGATCCTACTACAAATCAGACTTATCAGGACATATCTGTCGGAAATGATACAAGGAACAACTGATTACATTGTGGGAGTGTTTCTGAGTCCCATCAATTATATACTTTCAGTTGTGATGGCACAAGTTACCTAATGCAAATTTCTCCAGTCATGTTGCTGCAGCTAAGATGACCTGCTAAATATCTGTTTATCTATATCTATTAAACTCTAGCTTTAAAAAAAAAAAAAAAAAAATCATCCCTTCCAAGTCTGGCCCACTGGGAAAACTCCTGAACTTGCTGATGGCCACTCTGCAGCTGAGTCCAATAGTGGCAAATTAATTTAGGTTGTGTCAGGGCCCTGGTGCTGCTCACCTAAATAAAAGGTCCTCATTATGCTAACATTTATGTGGTACCTGGTGCAGTGAAATAAACATCTGTTATGTGCATTTGAGGAAAAGCAAAAAGCAAAGCAACATTTTTGCCAGCCCTCTCCAGTCTGAGTGATTTAGTTTTGTCCTCAGATCTTGTAAGTCTAGTTGTTTTTGTCAACACCATACTGCTAAAATTCACTGAATCTATATTTTGAAGAAATGTTCACCTCAGTCCTTTCAGAAAATGCCCAGGAATCACATATGTTTATGTTGAAGTGACGAATCCCGTTAGTCAGAGCAGTAATTCTGATTGTTACGTTTTACTGCTTATTGGGATCATCAGGAGCGAATGGGGAGATATAGTGATGTTAAAGAGCTGCTAAGTGCACGAATAAGACGACAAAATGTGGGACTTTATGTGAGCGACTGCTGTCTGTTTACATATCCCGTTACTTGTTGTTTCTTTAAAAGCACAAACATTCTCAATCCATATCCCTAACCATGGGTTTGTTTTGTAACCATGGCAATGCGGCTAAACCCGACAGGACAAAGCATTTAGACAAAGAACCGCTGTACATATTCAGTTTCCTACGGTCAGTCAATGTTAGTTTGTTTTACCCGTGACCACAATTGTTTCCTAACCTTGGATCAGTGTTTGTTACTGAAACCGTGACAACAAAGACCTCTAGCCGTAACAAAGTCGTCATGTTCACCCAAACCGTGATCTGTTCCTAACCAGGATGTTTTTGTACCAGAACATTGACCAAACCTGTGTCATAAAATGGGTTTACTTTTGAGTAAACAAAACTGAATATTGTTTCTTCAATATTGGCATGGCATCATTTTGGGTTTACGTGTCACAGTCGGACATTTTGATTGTTATAACAATGTAATATTCCTGAGCAGTAGGGGTTGGGTTTGGATTTCTGTGTTGTTTACTTTGCATTTGTCTTTTTGAAACCCAGGGAAGTGTACCACACCAAGCGCATGCAGCATGTCATCTGCGTAAAGTGGTCGGCAGACAACAAGTACATCCTCAGCGGCTCTGATGAAATGAATATCCGGCTGTGGAAAGCCAACGCAGCTGAGAAACTTGGAGTGGTGAGTGCCGCCTTGTCTTATTTCTGCTTTGGCAACTTCATACTAAAAGCAACTTGCTGCTTTTTGGCAGCTTTTTGTGTAATCCCTCATCATAATGTCTGCTTAGCGCTCAGCAGCTGTATTTTCTCCAGCTGTCAAATATACTGTATCTCTCTCCAGTTTATTACCTGATCTTGTTTTATGAGTCGGCTGCATTCTTTGACATGGCCGTGGCTCTGTGCCCGACTCGGCAGTGTAAGAGTGGGCGACTCTGCCAGGAGCTACAGCACCACTGTTGCCAAGTGCCCGGATGGATGCTGACTTAGGGTGGAATCACTCTCAATAAGTACAATGTACCAATTGGCACAGTGGTTCCTGTAACAGGGGGAAGTCCAAGAAACTCAAACACTTCTGCTGTTGTTTGACAAATCACAAACAAAAAAAATTCAAGACAGATTTCCTCCGTCTTTGATGCCTTTATCATGTGTGGTGTTCAGATAATGAAGGGAGAAGTCGTGGCCTTGATGTTGTGTTATTCTCAACTGTCAAATAAAGCCTCATGTAAAATCCTGGGAAATGTTCCAGTGCCTGAAATCCCAGTGATAGCTGAATAATAAGCATCAGTGGCATCTTGTGTGCCATCTCCAGCGGCCATCTTTCATTCCTAATCAGATTCACTCTTGCTTATTCTCTTAATGCAGCTTCAGAGGGGAAAATTGGCCCACTTTTGGCACTTGTTTTACTGTCACTGTGTAAGAGAAGATTTATTCGCAAGCTTTGCACTTAAAGAGATCAGACAAGGGCTGCTCCTATCAGCAGTTTAAATCGGCCAATCACTTAAAGCGGGGGCCACTCTGAACATAATGAAGCATTAACAATCAAGTTGTACTGAGAGGGTCTTTAATTATCAAGAAATGCTGAAATGCTGAATCGAGGTTTTGTGTGAAGGCATCATGCTGGACTCATGGGGACTTCTGTTCTTTATCAGCTGCTGCACATCACTCATTTTGTGTCATAATTCTGCACACAGCAGCCTTTGACTTCATGTTAAATTAGACTCTTTATATATTAGGCCAAGACCTGGATCGCATTGAATCGATCAGCATCATTTATCTCCTATTGCTTAAAATTCATTTCCTCTTTTCTGGAAACTCTGACTCACCACTCTCCATTTATTTAAACGAACTGAAGGGATTTGGCACATTTTATTTGACTGATATTGATGTGCTCTGTTACTGTTTGACTTGTTAGAAAGAAGAGGAGCCACTTTTGAACTATATTAAGGTATTTACAGTCTGAAGATATAGTTCCTGCAGCATAAAGAACTCATTTTTGTGACTTAATATGAGGAAGAGGTTTTTATTTTTTTATAGCTGTACCCATTGTTTCTATTAGTGATGATGAACTAAAAATAGTGGTTGGCTGTGTTATAATGAAAACACTGCAGCTTCAGTCCTCTCACTGTATCCACGGGAAGCTTTCAGCCACACGACTGCTCTGTGGTCACCTGCAATTTGGCTGCATTTAGAGTCCAATGCACAGCCACTGAAAACTTAAATAAAATAACTATTGAAGCCTAAATGCTGTGGATCAAGTAAACAAGAGTAAAAGTCCAGTCTGTGTTGCTGCTTGTCGAACAGAAGCGTAGCATCCATTCATTAGTTGTACCCTCCTTATCCTGTAGAGGGTCGTGAGGGGCCAGAACCCACGCTGGCAGACTTTGGGTGAGAGGCTGGGTACACCCTGGACAGGTTGCCAGTCCATCGCAGGGCTCACACAAAGAGAGAGACAACCATACACGCCATAAACGACACATTTAGAATCGCTTATTAACCTACCATGCATGTCTTTGGACTGTGAAAGGAAGTCGCACACCCAGAGGAAAAACCCGCACAAAACATGCAAACGTAGCATATAAAGACTCCCGCTGAGCAAAAGGTTTGAACCCAGAACTTTCTTACTGTGAGACAAGTTTATTCACCTCCTTGCTGCCCATACAATAGTTTCAGCCTGTTTAAATCTGTGTATGATTTTTAAACAGTTCCTAAAATGCATCTTACAGGTTTTAAACACACATAAAAAAAGAGTAAGAAAAACTAAATAATGACTTAAACTTTCCATTGTGACCATTTATCACAGTTTGGATGCAGACTGACTCATTCAGCTATGATCTACTGCACTTCCATTGTTGTGTACATACACAGATTACAATACTGACTTTTTAGGTGCGCTGTCTTTCAGTTTTACCTCAAAATGAAACGATTAATGAACTAAGTCTTTGTTTACAACCTGTTTGGATTGTTTGTTAGTGTTACTTGGACCGTCAGATTCTGATCAGATCTCAGCAACTACTTATGTGTCTTTGTAAATGATACAGTACCACAAAAGATCAATGGCAAACTGTTAATCATGCAGAACTAGCATTTGCTTGTTAACTTTACAAATTTCAGTGATGCCTCCTCTTGAACTATGCTGCTATCTGCCATATTGGAATAGTTTTGTCAAAGCCTGCTTCACCAGCTGTTGTCTCCCAGATCTAAACTACTGATAAAGCATGTTGGCTGTAGTTTTTTTGTGTTTTTGAAGTCAGTTGTAGTATTTTGGCAGTGGTAGTCTCTGCAGTAGACTGTGTGTAGCTTAGTTTTTGTAACCCAGGCTAGCAGAACATCAGTAGGAGTACAGTTGCTGCTGGCAACTTGCTACATGTCTGTCAACTTTTGGATCGAAAAGATGACTAAGTAGATTCACCTGCAGAATTTTGGCAACAGCAATTTTCACACAATCTGTCTCTGCAGGTGTTTTCTGACACCAGTCTCTTTTATGCTACGCTAGGGCGCCTTTTTAAAACACATTTCATCTGGTGTTTTTGGTTTGTGATTATGACTTGTGTTTGGATAAAATTCAGGGTTTTTATATGATTCCTCTCAACAAAAATCAAAGTGACGCCTCGCATGCTGCTGCCTTGTGTTTTGTGTGTCCTGTTAAGATAATGCAGACAGTGTTAAGCAGGCTAACTGTGTGTGTATCCAGGGGAATTAGTTTAGTCCAACAGGATCAGCATCTAACGGCTCTTCTCCTACAGATTGAATCTGAGACAAATCATTGCTTGTAATTAGAATAAAAGCCTTCGAGGAGAGCAGCACCAGCCAAGACCGGCCCAGCGAGCCGGTGGATTTTATGAGTGGGACGGAGAGGCAGAGATGCTGTTGAGCTGGTGTCTTCACTTTTTAACAGACATTGATTTGGTTTAGAATGAGCATGTTGTCAAGCTGGACTTACTGCTTTCTGTACTAGCCAACGTTTTATGATGCAAGACAGCGTACTGTCACTGTTACTAATTAAAAAAACACCACCTGAGCTGAATAGATGCTGCATCTTTTAACCTCGTATGAGTTTGTTTAGTAGTAAAAGATAATTTGGCAAAATATGTGGTCAACAAGACGCTCTAAACTCTAAATCAGTGATAAACACAGCGTTACTGGAATGAAGACATTAAAGAACACCTCGGATAACACTTTCTCCTCCTCACCATGGTGACCAAAGCTGCTGTAAACGAGTGCTGCAAGAATAATTAGGACTTGACGGGTAAATGAAGCCACTGACTTGTCTGAGTCAACAGTGGTCATCCTGTATTTGTAGCTGAAGGAATGAAGCAGTCCTCACCAGAGAAATGACTTTGTTCAGTCATGTACTGTCTCAGAAGTGACGTGTATGGAAGCGTCACCACAGTAGGTAAGAAACTAGCAGTCAGTTGATTAAGCTCAGCATAAAGAGTAGAAACGGGGAAATGGCTAACTTTCCAGTCTAAAAGCAACAAAACCCACGTACCAGCACTTCTATAGCTCCCCAGTTCAATATGTACAAAAGATGATGTGCAAAAATGACAAGTTATAGTGTTATGCGGGATGATTTGTCAGATTGTTTTGTTAACACAATCACTACACTGTTGCAACTGTGTAGCTGCATGTTGGAGTGCTGGCAGCTGCAGACATATCACTGAGACAACAAGAATTGTGGTCTGCTTGAGCCAAAACACATGACCGTGATGTAGAGAAATGATGTTCACATCCCATTTAGTACCAGAAGTCAGGATTGTCTTCTTTAGAACAATATCTGAGACAATTTCTTTGCAAAATAGTCTCACCAAAACAACCATTTGGTAACCATCACATCATATTCATAAACAGAGGGATTTTTTTCCCATCACTTGTCATTGAACCGACTTAACAGATACTCATTTCCTTACTCCTCCAAGGAACAGCGGAGCTATGTGACAATCGGCATACGTTTGTCTGTCTGTTTGTCTGTCTGTTAGCAACATTACTCATAAACAGACTAACAGATGTGGATGAAATTTTCAGTGAAGGTCAGAAATGACACAAGGACCAAGTGATTAGATTTTGGCAGTGATGCAGCTTATAATCTGGATCCACTGATTTGTTAAAGATTTCTGTATCATTATGAGATAGCGGCATGGCGTCACTGTAACCACGACAACAAGTGAACACTACGTCAGCTGCCTGCTGACAATCACGATTGTGATCCTACTACAAATCCACCGTTGCAGACTTATCCGGACTTATCCATCGGAAATGATACGAGGAACAACTGATTAAATTGTGGGGGTGTTTCTGAGTCCCATCAATTCCTGCCGCTCGCTACCTATTTAGGTCACGTGATTCCGTATCCGTACATAACGTACACATGCATAACACACGCCTGTGCTCAGTGCAAGGTCATTTTGTTTGTGGGTACATTTATATTAAATGGACACGTTCTATGTTGCCATGATTTCTGATCATCAATAACTAATAAACAAATGCTGAATTTCTGACATATGAGGGAATGAACAGCCTTGGCGGAGTACTGTTCTCTCTGAGTGCTTTTCTTGTTTCTTCCTACATCAACAAGATGCCTGGTATTTCCTCAAAAGGTGGATTATGTTGCACTCTATATGACAGCTGAACAAAAAGTTTTAGAAATGCTACTAAATGTACTTTCTAGTTATTTAGTTTCCAAGACCAATGAACATGGAATCTCAGTGTAGCTAAGGGTTTGTTTGTTTGTTGTTTTTTTTTTAATTCAAACTGTAGTCTTCTCCAAAATTTAAGTGAATAGTTTTAATAATTTATAATAAATAAAATAAATCAGAAAATAGTCATTTCAAGTGATTTATGAAGCTGTAAAATGTCTTTTTGAAGCTACAGACAAGTACTAGCACTGTACCGACATCAGACATGTTTTGTCATTTAGTTTGGGAGACTTGTTGCTTAGCAAACAAGAGCTGAGCATCTGGTTTATTACTGTAAAATATGAGCTGTAAAGGGTCTGGGTGTGCAAAGAGCAGAATGCCATGTTATCTATAACAGCTCTGTTCTTTGTCAATAAGACCCCTTTTCTCTTTCGTTTCTTCTCCTTTGTCATTTTCGATCCCTCTATCCACTTTATTCTTTGTGTTTTCCCAGGGTTGTTTTCCTACATTTTATCTAACCGTCTCTTTCCCTCTGGTGTGATGTAGCTGGCCCCCAGAGAGAAGCAGGCCATCAACTACAATCAGAAGCTGAAGGAGAAGTTCCAGCACCATCCACAAATCAGACGGATCACTCACCACCGACATCTACCCAAGAACATCTACCATCAGACCAAGGAGCTACGAATTATGAAGGAGGCCCGCAAGAGAAAGTGAGTATTCATCGCCCCCCACTCCTTTCCTCATGAAATAGAGATTGAGGTAGCTAATTTGGCTGTAGAAACAGCATTAAGTCCCCTCTGTGTCCACGTAGAGGTGACTGTGAGTTGGGCTGCTGCCAGAATAGGTCTGACCTCAGCAGCCACACCAGGCTGATGGAAAATCTCACAGATGGGACTTCCCCCTATGACATGGTCTCAATAGGCCTTACATACTCATTTTCAGCTTGTATGGTGGATTGATTGTTCCAGTTTGCCCTGCCATGCAGTGATTCATAGCTCACTCCGTGCCTCTTTTTTTTCCCCTTCTAATTACCAGCAGTACTGTTGATACGTCAGATGCAGGTTTTGGGCCGTGAATGATGTATTATCTATGCTTTATGCATTATTTTCACAGCGCAGTAGTGCAGTCAGTGACGTAGGTGTTAGCTCAACAGTCTCCTATTCAGTTACGTCCTCCCTCCTCCTTTCTGTTTGTTTTTCTCTCCCTGCCTCCTCCATTCATCCATTCCTGAATATTCTCACCAGTAGCTCCAGTCAGTCACAGTTCCTCCTCTTTCTTTGTTTTTCAGGGAGAGGAACGTTCGCAAGCATAGCAGACCAGGAACTGTCCCTGTGGTGTCCGAGAAGGAGAAGCACGTTGTCACTGTGGTGAAATAGACGGAGCTGGAGAGAACAGAAGACCTAAAGACTGCTGTTAAATGATAAGGTGGAGACTGAGTTCACACCCACATGGGATACATTGAGACTGCTCTGTTTAAAGGGTTTATAAGATGTTTTAATTTGCCAGTTATGGGAACATCAGCTGACCAGTTATGCATCACTTGAAGTACAAGGACATAGACTGTAAATACTTCCAAAAAACAAACTGACCTTCTGCCCCCTAAGCTGAAGATGAGCTGTGCATTTTCACAGCGCTGTTAACGCAGGATTCTCTTTACACACAGAACTGATGTAAACTCCCAAGTTTGGTTAATTAGTCGTATATTTTGCTTTGTACAAGTTTGCATTTTTCATTCCAAGAACCTTGACTGCTGCGATGATTAAGAAATGACAGAATTAAAGACAGATTAAGTTGATCTAATATTAAAAGAATGTTCTTTGTCTTGATACCTACTTGAATCACACTAGCAAAAACTAGGATTCCTCAAGGTACACGGTCAATGTTAGTTTTTCATGAAATGGGGTTTTTAAAGAATATGCTGGATTTTTTTATTAAAACTATTAGAGATGGATTAAAAGTCTCAGGATGCTTCAAAGAAACTAGGTTTGGTTGACCCTTGTGGACAGTCTCACCACGAGGACATTCATAGTGTTGGTCTCAACAGTACACATGAAAAGTGATGGATTTAGCTGTGCAGTGAAAACAAAAGAGCATTAAGGTGAAGTGAGTTCATGGCCAATATCTCCAAAAAGTGGAAAAAAAATGTCAGTGTTAGCTAGTCAGGTGAACATTTCTTTAAAAGAATATTTGGACATTGAGACATGTGGAAAGTGTATTATTACCAATGTTAAGTTAGCTAAGGGATTGTACTGAACAGTGAAACCGGTTTTGTTTTTTTTTTTTTGTTTTTTTTTTTTTTAAGAATAACTAGCCTAAAAGAAAGCCATGGCTTATTGTTTTTATTACTTGCTAGAAAACCATTGTAGAATTTTTTTCTCATAAGTATCCACTTCTCAATGAGCCAGTTAACATAACACACCACTTAAATTATACATGCATCAGAATTACACTGTTTTCCGATCTATATTTAGAATAAAGTTCTGAACTTATTGCTTGCATGTCATTCAGAAGAAACAATGGGCTGAATCATTTCAAATTCAAACTCAACTTCCCTCTGCCTTGGTGCTAATTTACTTGGAGGCTCAATAAGGTGGAGGCTCTATCCTCTTAATGTTGTCCTTTAAATCCGATCAACACTGCAGCCCGATAGAGCAGCTAGAGGACTGTCTTTGGGATAGAGATGGGGATAAAGAGGAGGGATATTTAGTCGGGGTCAAACCTGAGGAATGTGTAGCAGGATCAGGATTGAAGTGAGCTTCTGGATGAGACTATGGAGGAGTGTGCAAGGCAGCAGGGATGACAGAAACATGATAGTGTATGAAGAATCTTTATTGTCATGTTTTCACACGACGAAATTTCGATTGGTGACTCCCAGCTATAGATAGAAAATAGAAAAAGGCACACTATCTACAAATAAAATACTCAGAAGATGTAAATATGTAAACAGAGTTAGTGCACATGAGCAGTAGGATGAGAGTAAGATGCAGTCCAGTGCTGGACTGGACTGGACAGCTCTGGGATAAAAACTTTTTCAGTCTGGAAGTTAGACTTTTTATGTTCCTGTAACGTTTACCCGAAAGAAGCGGAACAAACAGTCCATTTCCTGGGTGGGTGGGGTCGGAGGCAGTACGTCGGGCCTTCCTCTGGACCTGGCCCATGTATATTGAGTTCAGGTCTGGAAAAGGACTTCCCACAATCCCCTGTGCTGTTTTCGCCACCTTTCTGTCCTCTAGTTGTACCATCAGTTATTTAACACCATCAAATGGGAATAATTTACAAAACAAACTACAGGAGAGAAAAGACACAAAATTAGTGACATTTTAATATAATATATGAAGAGTGGAGGAGAGCTCCTAAATGCATCATGGGTAGTTACCCAGCAGCTTAGACCTATAGTAGTCTATAAGTAGACCAGGTGTCTGCCTTCCAAACCTCAAACTGGAAGCTGATTCCACAACAGTGGCGCCTGATCGCTGAAGGATCTTCCTCCTGTTCTGCTTTTGGAACATCTAGGAACCACAAGTAAGCATGCAATCTGAGAACAAAATGTTTTATGGGAAAAATGATGGTGTGAAAAGGTCTTTAGGATAAGATGGAGCTTGGTCATTAAGAGCTTCGTATGTCAAAAGAAGCACTTCAGTTTCTGTTCCTTTTACAGTGAAGAGCAGCTGATATGGAAGAAAGAAGAACTCTCTTTTTGCTACCTGTCAGATCATTTTGTATCAGCTGGAGGTTTTTCAGAGAATTATTTGGACATCCTGATATTAAGGAATTCAGCCTGGAAGTTACAAATCCATTGACTAGTTTTTCAGCATCTCTCTGACAATATTTTGCAGGTGAAAGAAGGTCATTCTAAAGACTTGTTTTATGTGTGAGTTAAAAGACATGCCCAAGTTTCCCCACAGTGGTGCTGGAAGCCAAGGCAATGACAAATAGAGTAAATTCAGTTTGTCTGAATTAAGAAGAAAATCACAAGTCATCCAGGCCTTTATATGCTTGGAGCTTGAGTAACCTCTTTATTTCACCTGGCCTTGTAGATTAATATAGCTGGGTGTCTTCAGATCTCTCCAATCAAAAAAATGCTAACCATGGAGAAGTTGAAATGGGTTTTTTTTGTTTGTTTTTTTTAGCCTCGTTTGCCTAAATGTGACTCCAATAAGAGTAAAAAATCACGTTGTTTTCACACTGAGGTGCATCAACACAGCTGACAGGCCTTGTGTAACTGTTGTAGCTTGATTTATGTATATATATATATATATATATATATATATATATATATATATATATATATATATATATATATATATATATATATATATATATATATATATATATATTTTCTCTTCTTGTAGCAGCCACAGAATTTCTGACATCAGCTGGCAACAAAGCCTGTGTGCGCCGTGGAGCGCATCGGACCACTGACCTGCACCGCTGCCACACCTGCAGTTACGGCCATCGTCACTAGTCATCCTCCCTATTTATCTCCACATCTCCCCCCTCCTCCCACTGTGCTCATGATCTGGTTATGAAATATGCACGATGCTCTTCCTGCTTCTGCTCCAGCTGCGCTTCCACTCCGTGTTTTCGCGGCTGCTGTTCGCCTGCTGTCAATGAACAGCCAGCACGTCCTCTCGGCTTTATTCTTCTACGTGTTTCCATCGCTCCGCCTCTTCTTCCTTGCTGGATCTTTTTTCTTTTTTGCCTCTCTCTCTCTCTCTCACTCTCTCTCTCTCTCTCTCTCTCTCTCTCTCTCTCTCTCTCTCTCTCTCTCTCTCTCTCTCTCTCTCTCTCTCTCTCTCTCTCTCTCTCTCTCTCTCTCTCTCTCTCTCTCTCTCTCTCTCTCTCTCTCTCATTGCATCCATTTTTGTGCATTCAAGAAATCTCCAAGAATTACCAACCTGGAGGAAGGCGAGCTAACCGGAGTGACAGAGGAGGGTTAAAGAACTCCAAAACAAACAAGGACGCACTGGGCATCTTTTTTTTTTATTCCAACATGCGAGTAAAACCCCTCTAAAGGATGGCAGCGATGGGTTAGACAGGATTTAACATGACTGCAAAATAAAAGGCAAGAGTGTTTTTTTTTTTTTTTTTTTTTAATCCTGTGTATTTTTTCTACTTTTTATCCCTGGATGGATGGATAGTTGGAAGGATGGAGGCTTGTGTTTGGAATACCTGAAGGTTGTAGCATGTACAGCCTCTTGATTCTTTTAAGGGCATCTGTTTCTAATCTTGAGTGTTGAGAAAGAAAGGGGAAAAAAAGATCATGTGTAAATTGCAGCAGCTTGAATATTCCCTGCAACGCTCAGTCGGCTGCAGCACATTTGACAACCTCATCATGAGCATTTAATCGGCTAAAAATATGACAGTTTGGTGTTTCTTCCTGCTGCATGGTGCCATATATGCATGCTAACCAAGATGTCATGCCGCCTGTATGTGAAGCCGCGGTGCTTCCTGCAATTAGAAATCTTTTAAATGAAACACACACACACTGAGAGAGAGAATATTTATACATGTCGCCCACGATGCTGCTGGTTGACGGTGCCTTTCTCGTTTTTTAGCCACTGTGTGTAAAAGATGTCTGCTCCGCACGGGCCCCGGGGCGGCCCTGGCACCGCTGCCGCCGCTGCTGCTGCTGCTGCCGCCGCCGCTGCTCCCTCAGCGGCCGGCGCCATGCCGGAGATGCCGGACCTCAGCCACCTCACCGAGGAGGAGAGGAAGATCATCCTCGGTGTCATGGACCGACAGAAGAAGGAGGAAGCGAAGGAACAGTCGATGTTAAAGTAAGAAAAACAGCAGGTGGAGGTGTCGGTGGTGGAGAATAAACCCTGAGTTGTTATTAGCTTAGATATTTGGAGGAGATGCTGCTGTTGCCTCTGGAAGCTAAAGCATATGAGCCGTTTGGTAGCGAGGTGATTGGGGCAGCTTTCTTGGCTTCTTCTACTTTATTTCACCGACTGGGTGTCATGTTGTAATGCGGCACACACTCCAACCTCTTTCCCCTTTACTTTGTTGTGGCTCTAGCTGTACTATAATGGGCTGGGTTAGCAGCGACGGCCGCCATTTTCACGTAAAAAGCACGCCAAATTGCTTAACCTTTTCCCCATGAACGTCACCGACATTACACAATATGACACTGGAAAGATCATTTAAGGTGTCCTTTCTTGCGATGGCGTGTGTGTGTGTGTGTGACTGTAACGTTAAAGTCTCTGTAGACCACCAGCACCTCCTCTTCCTCCCTGCCCCCTTCCTTGTGTACAGATGTCGCTCGGAGCTGTTTCAGCACCACGGCGCTGTCCACTGGAGGGTTTTTACTTTTTAAGGTGGACCAGAGTGTTCCCACCGCCATCATCTGCTGTAACCTTTACTGTACGGAGCCATAAATCTGCTTTATGGTGGGAAATTACATTCACGCCGCCTTGACCTGGTTCTAAAAACACACTCAGTCGATGTGTCGTTAATTAAAGAAAAAGAAGTGCTTCTTCTTCTTGGGGGAAGCCCTGCTAATGAAGAGAGAGAGGAGAGACAGAGGAGGATTTCGGGGCGGTGGCCTTAAATGTTTCCATCCTGTTGATTTTCTTGTAGTTTTTCAATGAAACGATGCACATGCTCGCACCCCAGCAGATCATGCGTTTTTGGCTGATTTCTTTGAACATCAGACCGCAGCAGGAGCAGGGATGCCTGGCGCTGCACGTGGCTTCAGTGTAAAGTCTGACTGTCACTCACAGCTCTTTCAGACGCGTTCGAGCTGCTGTTTTCCATCATCAGGTAAATATTTGCACCAAGGCAGCATTCCCTAATGGAGAGAAAAGTTGTGCAATCCCTGCCCAGTGCTGCTGCATGATAAACATGACTCATGGACTCCAAGACACGGCTACCTCAGCCGCTGCGGTGCGTGCTGTGTGATTCATCGAGTCCTTCCTTCCTTCCCTCCCTCCCTCTCTCCCTATTCACTGTCTCCCCCCTTCCTCTTCCCCAATAGCCGCGTGTTTTTTCCTTATTTCTCTTTCTCTGAGGAAAAAGGGGGGATTGTCAGTTTTAGTCACTCTTAGTCTGACAGTGATGTCAAAGCCCTGTCATGACTGAGCATGGGCAGAAGGGCCTGTTGTTTGACACAGACATGACTGACTGACTGACTGCCTCATCATAATCATCATAATGTTAGGTAACTCTTACTGCAGTCCACACAAGCTGAATGGATGCAAGATGTTGGGAGGTCAAAGAGGTCTTTGTGTCGATTGCTTGCACCCTAATTTGTACAAGAATCGCAGTATGTTTCCAGCATGGCTCCCTGGGAGTTTATCCCACCAGCTGGGCTAAACTGCATTAATAACTGACAAAGATAAGGTGAATTTAAAACCAAAGCACCATTTTGATATTTGTTTAGACAATCTGACTACACCTCATGACTCCTTTATGTCACAAGAGTGAAGTTTTCTGTCAGCCTTTGATCCACCAACACCATCCTGGTTTGGTTTTAATGTGCTTTGTCTATACATACAAGGTGACTCATCATGAGTCATCAAAACAGTAAATTCCCACTTTCTCTACCTATGAATCACACAAGCATACCATATCCTGAAGCAGCATTAATATGCTCAGCCCCTGGCATAGGTACAACTGCAGCGGATTAACTTGTCATTGGACGGTTTGTAGCATTTCCAGCGGTGTCGGAAACAAACACCCACACTGCAACATCCACCCCTATAGCTCATGCATTTCCACTGTCGCAGTCACGGTCCAATCCCACAGCGGCTTGGATAGCTTTTCTGGAAAGTGGCAGTTTGAACATCGAAGTGTGTAATCTAACAGAGGGAATCCTGGGAGGATGGAGGGATGGAGAAGAGAGAGGGAGAGAGGGAGACAGGGAGAGAGAAGCCTCCAGCTGCAGGGTTTGCCAACTTGCTGTCATCTCACTGGAGGTGCTACAGAGAGTGTGGATGGAAATCCAGCGCTGCTGACTTGCATGTAATTAACTACTCTCTCTTAGCCTGCTCATTCTTAGCAGGCCTGTGTGTGTGGATGTAGAAGATGTGCTGCACCAATCAAAAGTCACTTTCCAAACAAGTCCATAAGGCTGTGCTCTACATATCTACAGCTCATTCTTTGAATTATGTCCTTGAAAGCTTGTCAGAGCTGCAGCCGTAACACTATTTCTAACATTTCTACCTACAAAAACACACACGCCAAATCCTGACTACAACTAAGCATGGCTGCAGGTGTATTTGTTCTATTAGGAAGAATCCTCTGGAGCTATCAGCTAGCTTGGCTTTCAATGCTTCAGTGAGTCCCTGAGCAGTACAGTAATGATGGTTCAGGGACCCCCACCCCCACCCACCCAGACACTGTGTATCCTACAGGCAGGCATCAGCTGTCTGTGATGGGGTGACCCACAGAACACCCGGGGCTCCACTTCTCCTTTCTCCCTGCTCCTCCGGTCCTCTAGGGGTGTTTGGTTCTGCTCGGTAGCTAGGAGTGTTGGGGGGTGGGGGCATGCGGGAGGGGGTCATTACAGGAAGTGATGTTTCCCATCCTAGCCATGACTTTCTTTTTCACACCTTTACCCTCAATCGCTTGTAAAGGTATCAGACACTTTTTCACCACAGACGGATTGTTATGTACTTTCTAGATGACAGGCCTCATTCCACACATATACCAGTGAAATTAGCAGCAAGTGTCATGTTTATTTGTCTCCCCATATTTAGGCATCCCTGTAAATATCCCAGTTCATCCTCCTTGCTGTGACGGCGTTCACCTCATGGATTGGGGAGACTGTGTCATTTGCTCAGGGACCTCCTCTGACAGTGCTAATTATACTGGCTGCCTAGTAGGAGGGACTCCCACTGAGATGCAGCTATTCCAGGGCTGTGAGGTGTCTGCTGCTCTGCCATCTATTTGGGCTCCCCCGCAATTAAATTGCAAAATTAAAGGACACCCTGGGTTCTACATGGTTTCCTGTATTTGGGAATACAAAAACATTTAGTCAAAAGACCCTTTCTTAGGCTATTTTTGTCTCAGGGATCCCATCCATCCATCCATCCATCCATTATCTATACACCGCTTAATCCTCACTAGGGTCGCAGGGGGGCTGGAGCCTATCCCAGCTGACTCAGGCGAAGGCAGGGGACACCCTAGACAGGTCACCAGTCTGTCACAGGGCTACATACACAGACAAACAATCACTCTCACATTCACACCTACGGTGCAATTTAGAATGATCAATTAACCTCAGCATATTTTTGGACTGTGGGAGGAAGCCGGAGTACCTGGAGAAAACCCACGCATGCACAGGGAGAACATGCAAACTCCATGCAGAAAGATCCCGGGAAAGCCGGGACGCGAACCAGGGATCTTCTCGCTGCAAGGCGAAAGTGCTAACCACTACCACACTGTGCAGCCCATTCTCAGGGATCCCCTCACCAATATTATTATCAAGCTCCACAACTGTATCTGACAGTTCCAGTAATGCTACTTGATGGAGGCTGTTCCACTGTTCCCATCAGTTCTGGTGAAATAAATGTAGCATGTCTCTGGTTAGCATTTATGTTAGCATCTATGGTGGCCGGTGTTCAGCATGAAGCGCATTGACCTAGAATTAGCTTTGATTGATCACATTCCATTTCCTTTTTCCATCCACCCTTCCTCTCTTCCTCTACCACACATGTACACTCTCACACCTCACATCCTGGTCGTTTATCTGATAGTGCTAGAGAGCCCTGCATACCAGCTGGGGTCAGAGCCACAGAGAGGCCCCATGTCCCTGGAGGCTATAGGATCTCAGCCCTCAGAGAGAGTAGCAGTGCTGCACACAGACATGACAGAGGCCCGAGCCTTTCATGTTCCTGTCCTCCTGTACACATTAATGCAGTCTGAACAAACAATAATAAGTGGCAGGATATCTGGGTGTCCTAAGTGACATGAAATTAAGGAAATCATTAAGTAAACACAGACTGAGTGACTGCAACCTGGCTGTTTAAACTTGTGACAACCCGGCACACTGTGTCAAGTCTGCAAACACAATCTGAAGCCTGCCTGGTATATTGCAGCTCTGTGCAAAGATGGAATAATTAAGTTCTGCACTGTAATAAAACTGAAATACAGAGGATTTAATATATTGTCATACAAAACTAGAATTGGAGAAAAAACTTCATCAAGGAAATAACAGAAAACTGTAGTCACTTCTTTCAAAAAGTGACTGAAAGTGTAGTATATAAATAGTATACAATTAACTTATTTGATTTAGTAATATAGTGCAGTTCACTAGCAGTACGAATGATTGGCCTTCCATTATGGGCCATGCATAACCTGCTGTGGAAACACAATAAAACTTGCTAAAAACAAAACAAAAAAAATAAACAGGAAGAGAACCAGAGAGACCTATGGTTGTGAAATGAGGCGAAGCAGCGCTCAGAAGCTTCCCACTGGACAGTATACAGTATACTGTACTCTCACACACAATCTCTCTCTCTCTCTCCCCTCTTTCTGTCTGCGTTTCTCTCTGCCTTTCTCTTGTTCCCTTAGCTCACTCACCCATGCTCACTCGCCTTCCCATGCAAAGAGCAGATTCTGTCATGAGCGTTCCAGAGTCTCCCATCCCCCATCACTTTCCCCAAGGGAGAAAGAGGGAGAAAGAGAGAGATGGAAAGGATGGAAGAGAGGATGTTGTCTTGACTCTGTAAAGCAGAACGCACGCCAAATGAATACATCATCATGCTAATTAAAGTAACAATGTGTTTTGGTTATGGATGCTTGGCATGCTGTCAAATAGTTTGGCTCAGCTGGATGGGGAATCTGGTTAGAGCACAAGTGCCATAACTAAAATGATATATAATGTGTAGTAGAAAATAATAGAATTACAAGTGGCTCACAAGCTGCACTGTTGTACAGTTGTATTACTTTCTCGTCAAGGTTCTTTGTTGGTCTGGTATCTATTTACCCTTTTCAAGTAGGCCATTAACATATTGTGCATTGCATTGTACTATATATCTGCCTTTCTGTGTTTAATACTATGCAGCTACCAAGTTACAAAGTAGCTGAATGTAAGATATCTACACTACAGAGTTACAGGCAGGTCAGAAGTATTTAGTGGATTTTACAAGGCAGCACTTGTGGCCTTTTGAGAACAGAAGTCTTTTACAAGTGTAACATTACGGGCATTTGAAATATTATATTTCTTCATAGTCAAATGATTAACACACAACTCGTACTGCGTGATGTTGTTACCATGTAACAGTTGTGCCTCTTGCCAGTTTACCATTAGCTCAGTTTTGGTCTGCACCAACACATTGGTGTTTGTTCAATGGCCAAATGTTGTAAAATGTTTGGCATCTAGTGGCTAGCTTTGTCTGTCATTGGTGCTGAACAAAAAGTGTGCAATGCAGTTAGTATTTTAGATTGTTTTCTTTATTTATGTTAATAAGCATCCTGGGACTGAACCATTACTGTAAAGTTAAAGCCATATAACTAAAATAGTGAGGGGAAGCAACAAATCTCTGTAGTTTCATCACTGCAAGGGACTTTTTTCACATTATATACATTACTGTTCAAAAGTTTGGGGTCAATCAGGCAATTTCATGTTTTCCATGAAAAGTCACACTTTTATCCATGTGCTAACATAACTGCAGAGGGGTTTCCTAATCATCAATGAGTCTTTCAACACCATTAGCTAACACAATGTAGCATTAGAACACAGGAGGGATGGTTGCTGGAAATGTTCCTCTGTACCTCTATGAAGATATTCCATTAAAAATCAGCTGTTTCCAGCTAGAATAGTCATTTACCACATTAACAATGTCTACACTGGATTTATCATTCATTTAATGTTATCTTCATTGAAAAAAATGCTTTTCTTTCAAAAATAAGAACATTTCTAAGTGACCCCAAACTTTTGAACAATAGTGTATATAGCTATTGAACATTTTTACTGTAAATATGTTGGTAGAGCAACTTTTAAAAATGTAGGCTCTGAAATGTTGCTCAAACACCAGTAAAAAATTCTCGTGTGGGACTATTTCAACCCAGGACTGATATACATTGGGCAGAGAACATAGGATTGAATAAAAGTAAACTAACTGTCATTCAGTGGTGCAGTGTAGTGTGTTTTAGGAGAATACTGTAGATCTATGCCATAGAGGAAAGGAGTTTTGTTAGTAGAATCTATCCAGCATTGATTTGGGTCTTTTCATGGGATATGATATTTAAGAGGAATATGGGATAATATTCTGTTGAGTCACAGACAAGGTTTAGACGGAAAGAGAGAGGACATGTGAGGATAAGCTAGGATGCCTTAGGAAAGGAGAAGAAAGGGCAGGAGAGAGGAAAGTACAGGACAGGTGAGCATAGGAGGGAGGAGAGGAAATGAGAAGGGACGAGGGGGCGACAGGAGAAGAGAGGACAGGAAAGGAGAACAGAACATCAGAGAGAAAATGAGAGGAGAGACATTGACGTCTGCGATGCTATCAGGTCTCGTTGCTGATATGACAACCTCAGTCCCCATTGACAGAGCAATCAGCCTGCCATCTCCCATAGCCTGCTATTCTCCTGCGTGGCACAGCACAGCACCGGCTTCTATTGTCTTTCAGGGCTTTGTTCTAAATAACATCTGCATTCGTCAGCATGGGTTTTTATTCTCTTCTGGGCTCTTATCCCTCAAGCAAAGTTTGAAGGGATTTTCCTGCCCCTGGCTGTGCAGTTTGAAATGCCCTTGGTGAAACATGATGGTAGGAAAATGTTCTAGGATGAGAAATAGGTTGTTGGAACTGGTACAAGTAATGTATAATACATTGTTACACTTTAGCACAGGATGATTCCTTTTTCACTATATGTTAAATAACTAGTCAGCAGCGCCTCAAGCAACTTTAATTTCTTAGATAAGCAACTGTATTTATGAATTTAATGCTGAACTAGTAAAATCATAAGCAGTTATGTTGTGAAATTAAAGCCACCACCTACAGATAGCGTTGTTTGTTTGATGTATTTGACGAATATAATTTTAAATAAAAGTACTGAAATGCAACATTAGCAACTAGTGAGTCTGGACTGAACCAGAGCAGAACCTAACTGCAGCTCCACCACTAGAACATCTGGCCTGTTGTTACATAAAGCTCCCAGCATGCTGTGCAGGTGTAGCCCCAATGAGAGCAGCACGATAAACTAGAAATACAGATATAAATAAATAGCAATGCGGCAAAACAAAGAAAAACATAGAGAAAGAGATAAATAAAAACTGCAAAAAGGAGTCTCAGCAAAATAAGAACAAACGGAGTAGAATTGTGATAGTGAAAGCCACTGAGAAAGGGACACTTTATCACTTTTATTGCCCATCCCCCGTCTCCATCCACTCCTATAGAGTCAATCTGGAGGAAGATATACAGCATTTGACCCTTTGAGGGAAGCCCAGTGCTTCTGAAGAACATACATGCCTGCTTTGGAATAGCTGGCAGTGTTGATGTTAAATGTATCTCTCAAAACCCCGGGGTGGTGGGATGATACACTTGAGGTAGATTCATCACAACACACTCATGGGCTCTATGCTACACAAACTAATTGCAAAACAGATTTTTTTTCAGTGACTTCTCAAACTGTACTAAAGGGTACTTTTTTTAAAATCACTTGATGAAGGTCTAGTACCGAAACATTGTACCAATAAATTTATGAATGCAAGTTAGACAGTGTGCAGGAATCCGTTTGTGGACCTGTTGGATATACTCTGCCCTCTCCTGAACACCTGCCTTGTGAAATAGATGTGCAAAGAGTTCCCTTGGGTTCAAACTGGAAATGGAAAGCTGTCAGACAGGTACTATGTGCAGCTGTTAAAGCATTGATTAAACCCCGAAACATTCATCTCTTTGTATCAATTTATTACTCCGCCAGGGAATGGCAGAGTTATGTGACAGTCGGCATACATTTGTCCTTCTGTTTGTCTGTGCGCAACATTACTGAAAAAGGGATTAGAATAGAATAGAATAGAATAGAATAGAATAGAATAGAATAGAATAGAATAGAATAGAAAATCCTTTATTCATCTCACAAGAGGAAATTTGCAACCTCACAGCAGCAAAGTGACAGTAAGAAAAGCAAGAGAACACATCTATAAATCAAAATATAAAATGTATACACTGTATATACAATATAAATAAGAAAAAATAAGAAAAAAATACATGCCAGGATACTAAAAACACAAAAATTTAAGAATATATACACAAATGAATTGCTCTTGGGTTAATTGCACATGACAGTTTGCTAACTGTCATTACGTGAGTGTGTGTGGTCTGTTGGGAGCTGATTATAGATTATATTAATGCATATGGATGATTCTTATCAGGAAACATCAGAAATGACACAAGGACCAAGTGATTAGATTTTGGCAGTGATGCAACTTATAGTCTGGATCCACAGATTTGTTAAAGATTTCTGTATCACTGCCAGATAGCAGCACAGCGTCACTGTAACCATGACAACCAGTGAACACTACATCAGCTGCCTGCTGATGATCACATGGTTGTGATCCTACTACAAATGCACCACTGAGGACTTATCAGGACTTATCCATCAGAAATGATACAAGGAACGATTAAATTGTGGGGGTGTTTCTGAGTCCCATCAATTCCCGCCACCCGCTACATATTTAGGTCATGTGATTTGGTGTCTGTACATAACGTACACATGCATAACACACACCTGTGCTCAGTGCAAGGTCATTTTGTTTGTGGGTACATCTATATTAAATGGACACATTCTGTGTTGTCGTTATTTCTGCCACAAATTTTTTCAAGATTTCATCCATCAGAGATAATACAACGACTGAGCAGCCTGGGTGGAGTACTGCGCTCTGAGTGCTTTTCTTGTTTTAAAAAGTAATCCCATCCTGCCTTAAAATGGTTTAAAAGTAACTCTACACTTTAGTGTATATTATGTGGATCTACGGAGTCTCTCATGTGTTCACCCATCTCAGCACAGTTTTTGCAGCTCGTGCACACCAGCTCACCTATAAGACTTTAAAACTACTCTACACTACACAATGGCAAGTTTTACTATTGAAGTAATTCAGCCATGCATGTCCGGACCAGAAATTAATTCTGAAGAAGGATAATGACCGTGCCCAACCGTGCAAGTTGATTGGTTCCTTAGGTTTCTTATGTGACACACTCCTGCTGTCTGAATCTGGTTTTTGTCACTGTCAGCAGTACACAACATTTTAAGGGTGGAAATGCTCAGCCATGATGCTGAACTGCTTATTTCACTGCCGAATTGTCTTCTAGCCCAGTGGTTCCCAACCTGGGGTCCGCGCCCCCCCAGGGGGGAGCGCCAGAGATCTGAGGGGGGTCGCGAAGCTTTGTCTGCTCTGAGGCTGTGATGTTATAAAAAAATAGATTTTTAAATTCTGGATAAAATCAGACTCGCTGTGTCATCACAAGTCTACCTATAAAACATTTTTAAAACACATTTATTTGGTCTTTCTTCAGGTTGGCTTCTAGTTCATCCAGATTCATTAGTTTGTGTGCAGTTAGAAAATTACTGATGGAAACGGTGTCTGAAAAACGCAAAACGGGTGAAGATTCATCAGTACCTAAAAACTCCGGCTATACCTCGAGAGTTACCTTAAATTTGGTTGTATTAAAGGACAAGACAGAATTATGTTATTTGTGGTGAAATGCTCGCAAGTGACAACATGAAGCCAGCGAATTACGGCATCAGGAAATAAAACACAGTTCAGTAAAGTCGGAAAGATATTCACAAATTCGGACTTCCGGCATCAATAACTCATTAACTATACGTTGTCTAAACATAACCGATGCCTCTTTCCCATCGTTGTAAGGTAGACAATGTGCTACAAACCCAGTTTAATCAAAAGTCGCTGTCTTTCAAGCTACAGAAATAACATTGGTGTCTACGAGCAGCTGGCTGTGCGACGAGTGAACAGGGACCGTCTGCAAATAGCAAAACCGCTGCAAACAGCGAAGAGACCTATTCAACAAATTTAATACAGCCAGCAACTGCTGGTCATACTAAAACTCTTGGTTTGATATTAAATATTTTTTCTGATAATTTTAAGGATTTTTTTTTGTTAAAAAAAAATCAATAACTTAACTCTTATGCACTGTAATGTCAACAAATTTACTGCAGCCATAAACTCTCTCCTCCTCGTCATAGTACATCTCTTGAACTCTTGGTTTGATATAAAATATATTTTTGTAATTTTAGGGAATTTTCTATTGGTAATACAATTCAATAACTTCCCTCTTATGTTTTGTGGTGTACTTATGTGGTGGAGGTGGGGGGGGGGGGGCTGGAGTGCAGCTTATAGGGGGGGCTCCAAGCCAAACAGGTTGGGAACCACTGTTCTAGCCTATAAAAACACTATATGGACACGTTCACAAGATTAAAAATATGAGATTTATTGCAGGGAGTCTTTATAGGTTGTGATTGTAATCCATTCTTTTTGTCAAATTCAGGGAATATCTGATCAATCTGGTGTTCATAAACAATCCTGGCTGTGTAAATGGGATGTTAAGACAGTGGACTGATTCACATAGAACATACAAACAATCTAAATATGCTCACCTGATAACTACAGTAAATCTCAGCAGACTCTACCTTTAAGTGGAATTTTGTTAGTGTTTTTTTTTTTTTATCTGAATGTCAGGGTATCTAATATGGTGTGGTGGTTATACATACATACAGAGAGCATGTAGCCTGTTAATATAGTTTGTGTACATGTACTGTGAGCGATCGAGGGAGAGACACAGATACCTGGATGGAGAAAGTGAGAGACTGTTATGAAGCTGCTGAATGGCCAGTTACTAAAGGTGGAATGTGGCACCGGGTCATCTCAAGCTGGCTGCGTTCAAAGAGTGAGAACCGTCATGCTGTTAGTTGGACTATTAATAGTGGAGACGCTCAGCTTTCTGCAGTGGCCGGCGAGCAGCCAGGCATTCAAACAGGCAGCAAAGCCTGCGGTCATTCAGACGTCCAGGAAACCCAGGGAGGAAGGCAAAGAAGCTTACAGGACAGTTTCTCACAGCCAGTAAGGCAGAAGACCTCCTTTTGAAAAGTGAATTTAGTTAATCATCTGAGTTAAACAGGTTTTTGGAAAAGAAATGAAGCAGCTTTAATAAGTGGTTGGACAACCTAGCTCCCGTTTGACATTTATAAATACAATTTTTACTGTTATATAGACAAATCTTTCTAACATTCTTGTTGTCAAGTGACAAGAGTGCTATTTGCAGTCATTTGTTAGCTTGTTGCTGATTCTGTCATTGATGTTGTAGCAGCTAGCACTAATTATCCTAAAAAAACCTTCCATTTTACTTACTTGTCAGTGGACTTTAAAATAGTTTGCTGTAATTTATCAAAACCACATGTTAGTGCCAGCCGAGCAAGTTGTTTGTCCTTACTTCCAGGTTTCATGCTAAGCTAAGCTAAATGCATGCTCAATGTAGCTTCATATTGAGAATAAAGGCATGTGTGGTATCATTTATTCATCTAACTTTTGGCAACAAAGAAAACAAGCATATTTCCCAAAATTATTTTTTAAATTATTCTTTATTCTTCTTTACAATTTTATATCTTCTCTAAAAATCAAACTAATAATCCACTCCATCCACTACAGTATCTGTTCTTAGTCTGGGCTAAGTGCTCTTTTCCACAGCTCCTTTCCATTAGCTTCTTTCATTTGCTTACATTATAAGGAAACTTTCCCAGTTTTAACTGCAAAATGTTTTGAATTAAAGCAATAGCCAATTAAAAATCATAATAGTTACCTTCGCCACATAGCTAAACTAGCATCCTTGTTTATGAGAGCTTTAGTTGAAGAGATTGCTTTTCCTACTAAGCAGGAAGTTGATGACATTTTTTAAGATCAACCTGAACCAGTTCTACTTTGGGTAAACTGAGACCCAAAATATGGTAGTTTCCATCTTGCAGATTTTCAAAAAGAGGCACAAAACAGCACAGGCTCTTGTTCAGATTTTTCTTTTAGATTTTGATCCTGTAATGAGAGTGAACCTGAATAGAAAAATACCGAATATTTGGTTTAAAATGTGGCGCTTGGCTGCTGTTTTCTTCATTTACATTTTGGTAATGAGAACTGCTGTTAACTCCAAATGAATGTAGAAATGAAAAGGATAAAATAAAGCGAGCAATTAAATGACTAATAGTCCTCACCCCAGATGCTTTGCTCAGTGTGTGAGCTGATATATTTACTAGCGGTAGTTTACACAGGGCGCTCTAATCTCTCCTTCCCCTGTGTGTGTGTGTTTGTGTGTCTATCCATGTTCTGCTCATTCAAGACTCAGCTGGTCGAAGCAGGTGCAAGCTGGTGACTCAACCACGTGCGTGCTGCCGAGCCGGCCTTTCAAATACGCCTTTGTGTGGCCAAAAAAACTCCAACCATCCAGTGCTTTCTATAAACAAATACAGCCGTCCTGTATTTGTCTGCCACTCACACACAGATGTAGTGAACTTCGTGAAACACACACACACTCGCTCTGTAGAGGACTCCAAACCACCAGACGGTAGAATTTATTATGTAATAATTGGTGCAGTGATTCTGTTGGAAAACTTTACATTTGCTTATGCAAGCCCTGCTCACATTTAATAAAAACATACTGTAACCATAAGATAATTTTCTTATTTTTCAGGAGACAAAAAATCTTTAATTTCTCGGTTGTTTTGCTTCTTTTATCTATCTATCTATCTATCTATCTATCTATCTATCTATCTATCTATCTATCTATCTATCTATCTATCTATCTATCTATCTATCTATCTATCTATCTATCTATCTATCTATCTATCTATCTATCTATCTATCTATATATATATATATATATGTATATATATATATATATATATATATATATATATATATATATATGTACACACACATTGCTTTCTTGGTTCTTCTGCATAGAATTTCCTAATTTAGTGCTCTCTTGTGCCCTCATAATTTGCCCCTTATCATTTTGAATTGGTTATTGTTCTTCCTGCAGGAATCAGGAGGTTCCATGTTCAGTAGCATTACACTGCTTGACATGTACAGTAGATGCAGATGCTGCTATAGGTAGATTACAGAGGCAACCGACTGACATAGATAGGGGAGGATAAAGAGCAGCCGTTATCCTGACGTCACTAATGCAGCCGTGGTCCTTATGTAAGCCCACTGTTTGAACACTACACAGAGGCACTGCTGTGTAGCCTACCCTAGGACATACTGCACAGCATATAGACCGCTGCTCACACCGCCTAAGGCTGAAGGTGGCTTTGTGGGAGCTTTAAATGCATTATTCCACAGATTCAGTATCTGTATGTGTATTCATGGTTACACGGTTTGTGTTGTGGTGTGCTCCAGTATTTACGATGAACACAAAAGTGAAGAGGCCTGTTTTTATCCCCATCATCTGACACTGATCAGGACTCAGACACAGTGAGCTGATGCAGTGATCCTGGGATCGTGCTCCTCGATCGAGGTCTGATGGAGGATCTCCCCCTTAATCCGTTAATATCACCCGTCCCACTGAGATACTGCCACCATCGCCATGGTGATGCTCAGATGGCCTGGATGTGTAGAAGCAGAATGAGGAGGGGAGGTGAGGGCCACTGCACAAACATGTAGAAATCCTCCCTTGTGAAACATAAAAACAATCATTTGAAGTAGTATCTGAAGGCAGGGCATGCAGGCATGTAAAGGCACGAGGCATCAGGCGATGGGAAGGGGTGTGGTGGTGTGTTTGCCATCGCCTCATCCTCGAGGGGGCGGCTGCTTGGATGGCTAGCTTTAAATCCGTGCAGAGAGGCGGCTAATGCAAGGGAATCCTTTGATTTGGGATTTTGCAGCAGCCAAAGTCTGAGACAGATGTTGAGAGCCATCAAGTTCAGGATAATTTCAGCCCTACAGTATTGTGGTCACATCTGTTTATTTGGATGAACATACTGTTCTTCAGACTGCATCTCTTACTGTATGTAGCTTATGCAGCAGATAATAACACCATGTGGTAACGGACCCCTTCGCTTCCTATGCGTGTAACATCGTGTGGCATGTCAGGTACAATATTTTAGCCACGTGCAGCATGTAACCTGTGCACAGCGAGGTGATATCAGATTGCACCTGTGCTTGTCTGCCTGGGTACAGTACAGTTTAGTTAAGAGAGCTAATAGTGATGTGCTGTAGTGATGAATTGGGACAGGAAGGAGTAGAGCAGGCCGGGCCAACAATAGGTAGAGTATCTATTACCTCTCTATTGTTAGCCATGGCTGGGCTATTATTATAGTCCTCAATGAGACACAGACAGCTGACTGCAGATTCAGTACAGCCCACCTACTGCTCCCAGTGAGGAACAACAACCTCTCTTTATCTGTGTAAAGATGAGTCTGATGGGAACCAGCAGAGGTTTGTTCCATCAACTGCAATACCGTCTTGTTTGTTGCAATTAAACCTGAGATATTCCAGTTACAGGACAGGTCCTCACAAGGGAAACCAAGAAGCTGAAATTAGGCTTTTGCTGATTATGAGGCTGGAAATAATATGGAGATAGTAAGGCCAGGCAGTATTGGCTCTCAAAGAGCAGTTTTTGATGCTTCAGTGTTTAAAGTATGGGGTAAAGGGAGGACATGGAGCTGCATTCAGCTGTGTTTGTCTAGAGATTGGGTTAATCCAGAGGGTGGCGACCCAGCCGTGGTGGGGTTAGGGATGACTTTCTACGATATTCCCAGTGGAGCTGTTGAGACGTGCATGGCAGGAGTTGTGACGTTGGCATGGGACAATGTCAGCTGCCAAGAAAGTGCTGATGACAGACATAATAAAATGTATCTGTGTCAGGATGAATGAAGTGGGCTGACAGGCGAAGCAAGCAAGCGTAAACATACAAAGGAAGACATGCTCGTACACACACCATTACTAAAGCAAACAAGCACATATGTGCAAGAACACAAACATGGTGTATCACTGCCTCTGACTAAATACTGCTCATATTGATGATGCATGTTCTGCTGTATGATAAACTGGTTGTATTAAAAACTAATATTGTACATATGTTTCCTGTAAGCCTGCGCATAGAAATACGCTTGTGAATGTGTGGGCTGCTGGGTGATTAGCTGACTCTTTGCCACTTGGAAATCTCTCAGGAGGGGAGATATGGAGCAGCTCAATTGAATCCTGGCAGGTAATCTAAGGAAACAGATGGATTTTAGTTATATTTGGCAGCAGATTAGCCACTTCCCCGTTGCTCAGAAAAACCTGCTGTTGCCAAGTCCTGTCTGACAATCCGAATATTAGTTCTTGGTCAGGAGGTCTAGCTTGTGCGCTGTTAGATTGCCTATTCTGATGAGTGTGCCCCGTGGATTCAATCCTATCTGTGCTTTCTAAGGCCCAGCTGTGGTAGCTGGCCAACCCCTCCACACCGAGGCGCTTGCCCTCTCGCCATCCCTCCTGCCCTGCCTATCGTGCCGTGCCAGCGCCATGTGCCAGAGGAAGTTATCAGCACTCTATTCCGTGCCCCTAATCCTCTCTGAGGTGGAGAGAAAGTGTTAAGTAGCACTTCTCCTGGCATTTATTGGAGAGGTAGAATGAACAGGTGTCTCAAGACCTAATCGTGTGTCTTTAAATGAGCTGCTATTTTTAGTGCTCTCTCTCCTTTTCTTGGAGATTTACTGCTAATGTACAGTAGAGGTGGTACAATGGAGGATTTCTGTTTTATACAGCCTGCAGGGATAATGCTGACATTGTCATACTCTGCATGTTGATTTTCCTTATGTGGCTGGCTGAAGTATAGTAACACACTCTTAAGGGGATTTGGGGGTAAAATAATGTGGCTGATTTTACTTTTTTGTTTTGTTTTGTTTTGTTTTGTTTGCTAGATTTGACACTAGTGGTGTTTTTTGTTGCTGCCTTTTTTCTGCAGTTTGGACAATTCATTGACAGTAGCACCATTTAGGTATTATTATTTTTACACATTGTATGAACTACATTAGTTTTCTTTGGTTTGATATCATTCTGGTGAAAACAGCCTCACCGTAACACACACATCTTCAAATATTCAGAAAGCATAAAAAGACACAAATTCATTTCAAATGGGACCTTGAGATGTGAAAACTAAAATAGTTAATATTCAGCAAGAAACTGAGGACTCAGCTTTGGTACATGTTGCTGTATCATGTGAGCTATCAGGCCAACCAAATAGCACTTTGTAAAAACTAAAACACTAAGCACATTTCCTTATTGCTCAGGTTTCTGTCTCCTTTAATGAAAAAAATACTTGTTTATGAAAAAGCACAATAGATTCGGTTTATTTCATTCATTCACTGAAAAACTAAAATATTCAATTCAGTTCAATGAAATTTCATTTATATAGTGCCAATTACAATTCAGATTATCTCAAGACACTTTACAGAACCTATATGGCTGAAATATTAAAGAAATGTGACTGAACTATGGCTGTGCCTACTATTATACTTATTTTGGTCTCTGGTACATAAACACCTGTAAATGCTTTGATGTCTGTCCATTTTAGACATTTATATAGACAACTCACTACCAAATACTGAGCCGCGTTAGCAATCTTTATCTCATAAACTAATGAATATGGCCTTATTTAAATAATTATTTCATTGCATTAAAATACACTACCGTTCAAAAGTTTGGGGTCACTTAGAAATGTCCTTGTTTTTTAAAAGAAAAGCAGTTTTTCCTCAATGAAGATAACATTAAATGAATGATAAATCCAGTGTAGACATTGTTAATGTGGTAAATGACTATTCTAGCTGGAAACAGCTGATTTTTAATGGAATATCTCCATAGGGGTACAGAGGAACATTTCCAGCAACCATCACTCCTGTGTTCTAATGCTACATTGTGTTAGCTAATGGTGTTGAAAGGCTCATTGATGATTAGAAAACCCTTGTGCAGTTATGTAGCACATGAATAAAAGTGTGAGTTTTCATGGAAAACATGAAATTGTCTGGGTGACCCCAAACTTTTGAACAGTAATGTAGACAATGGATGGACATTTACAAATGGCTTATTTGATGGACATTTCTGAATGTAGGTCCAGTAAGTCACCCAAACCTTTAACGCATATTCATAACTTAAAGGAGTCCTTCTTGCTGCATGATCAGCCTGTGTGCACTAGCATTATACTACACTAACGTTAAATTTGTTATCATGCAGCTGCAGCCAAGACCAGAGCAGAATTCAGCAGCCCCCACTAAGAGATTTCCCTGTAGGTCACTGGCCTCTGAGTGATATCAGACAGACATTAACCTCATCTCCTGGCAGGACTGACTGGCTGGTATGGTGTTAATGATGTATATCGTTGGTATTTACCCACTGAGCCAGATTACTCCTTTATGATCCAATTATCACTCAGTCTGTAGTGGACTCAGAGGGACTGCAGGGTCACTGCTTAGCTGTGAGATCCTCTATCACAGATTTTCTACTTCAGTGTTGATGCCAAGACAAGGCTGCATCTCACTATCTCTTTAAAAACTGTTGAGCACTGCGGGGTGCCAATATCCCACTCTGAAATCATTTGAGGAGACGTTTCATTTTAGTCTCTGCTGGGACACACTGTCAGTCAGTCTTTTCTGCTCACTGCTAAAAGTTCTCAGTGCAAAGAATCCAGCTCAAACAAATAATCAGATGCATGTAGATGTAAAGGGATATTGGATTCATCTTCATCACAGTCTAACACATAGAAGACTCTATTCATGTGCCAAGGGTTATTTAGCTGTGCTCTGGCTTGTTTTCTCCTGCTCATGGTAATCAGTGTCGTGTCACTCTTTCCCCAAGGACAGCACCCTCACTGCACACCTGATTATATCTCTACTGCTCTTAGCTGTTCTGTCAATATCTGGCTGACTTTTGAGAAGGAAATAAAAAGGTCCTGAGCAGCAGTTTACTCAACGACAGGACTAGAGAGAGAGAGAGAGAGCGAGAGAAACCTTTAGAGTGATGGGTTGGGCAGCCCTGGTATAGGTGGTGTTATTGGTATTATTTGGAAGTGCTTTCGCCTTGGGTGGCATGTGTGGAAGCTCAGTGCTGCGTGATGAGAAATAGTGCATGTGTGTGTCTGCTGTCAGTGTCTAAAATGAACAGAAATAGATTATTATGATGATCTAAATTCTTCCTTATGTGATTTCTGACACAACACTGATAAGATGATGCAGGATGCAGCAACAAGGAATGTGTGCTCATTGGGGCTCCAAAAATGATTCAACTGGTTAATGAAAGGCTCTAAAATTAGAATCATTTCCAATTTCTTTATTTTTCTATGACAGTAAACTGAACATCTTTGGATTGTGGATGAAACAAAATGTTTGAGGATGTCATTTTTCACCATCATCTGACATTTTATAAATGAAACATCTAATCGATTCATTGATGAAATCTTTGTTGACAATGAAAATAATCTTACATTGCATCCCTAGTGCTCATCCAAAGCTGCGTAGCTACATAACTTTTTCAGCATCTTAAAGGAATTTTTTCTTGTAAGAGTTTAAAGGATTATTTTATTAGACATACTAATGGGTATTGTCTGCGTTCTCTATCCCATGTGTGTTATTCTGAGAAATTTCTGTGCTGCACTGCCATCTACAAACACACCAGTGAGCCACATAGTTGCACTGCAGGACATGTAACGTGAACTGTAGCTTATTTAAAATCAGTCCCACACACACACACAGTCTTAATGCTGGTCCTGTGTCAAAGTTCTGCCCTCTGAGAGTGTTTCCTTCCCTTTGGAATACACTTTCCCTTTGTGGATTAAGTTACACCATAGGCAGGTACTGAAGAGATGAATTGGCTTGAATTAGAGTAAGGCTAGGTGCAGGTCGGGCATCTCAGAAAATGACTGGCAGAGGTTAGGGATACGGTTGCATGCAGGCTAAAATAAGGGGAAACACATATCACCACGGAAACAAACTTTGCCACAATACTTCATATCACCTGAAATGCTAACCAGAGGACCAACTGTGTAGACTAAACAATTCCCAACACACA
This sequence comes from Amphiprion ocellaris, assembly GCF_022539595.1. Lineage (NCBI taxonomy): Eukaryota > Metazoa > Chordata > Actinopteri > Pomacentridae > Amphiprion > Amphiprion ocellaris. The sequence continues at coordinate 31,033,502 of NC_072774.1, forward strand.
TGCTATTTATCCCTGGTTTACGAACACATTTAATACCAGAAATCATTCTTCTTTTAGCTCTTTGGTCATCATCAACTCCAGAGAGGAATACCTGTCTTTTTGGCAGCTATATGTTCAAAATCTAGTTGTTAACTTTGTCATTCTGGGGCTTGGCAGGTGGTATGCAAGAGATCAGACTTGTTGAAAACAGCTGCTGAAAAGCACTGATGAGAGCAATAGTACTGAAGGGGCAAAATGTTTCTTAAGATTCACAGTGACACCCATTTTTTTCACCCAAACATCTGTAATTTGTCATTTGATCAGTGTCCAATGTGTGTATCTTTTGTTCCAGACCTTTATTTGCCTGAATTCCTTGACTTATTGTATCCTGGATTCTGCTTCTGCGGCCCAGCCAAGGATGTTAGCTCCATATTAGCAGTTGCTGGACCTGCTATGGAGCAAGTGACATGTTGCCAGCCTTGTTCTGGGTGTGGGGCAAATGTGATGATTCAGTGCTTGTTGTACAGCTGTCACATCAGTGTATTCATCTTTACACAGCTGTGGCAAAGGAGTAGCAGTTTATAGGTGAAATGGACTAATGCACTATTTAGAGGGAGGTGTGTTTTAAGCATCCTTTCCTTTCCTTTCCTCTTTTTCTCTCCTCTTTTTTGTGCTTGTAGCAGAGATATCTTCAGAGAGCTCAGATTAATTAAATCTGTGGGATCTTACTAAAATGTTCAGGCCCTTGTGACAGCTCGCTGTGTAACTGTCCTGCTGTCTGTACAGAAGGAGCTGCATGAACCCAGCGCTGGGAAGGATTTTGCTTCCATATGAGTTAACTGTGACATTTTTGTTAAATGGATACCATACATCACTGCATCTTAATTTCTGGCCTGACTTTTCTTCTTGGCGTTGGTGGTGGGGGTGTTTTACCTATACATTAGAGAACATGGACGACAGTCGGTGTCCATTATGTTTTCATACCTGATGAAATCTATGTTTCTCCAGATTGTGTTATTCCTTTTTGCTTACTTGTTGCCCATGCTACGCGTTCTGCTACATATTCAGTTTTGTGTGGTGACTGGTGTTTTCTAGTTTGTACAATATATCCTTTTAAAACCAAGAAAATCCTGCATAATGACCGTGCATAGTTTAAGCTACTGTTGTGTTGACAATAAAAAATGTACAAAATGTCAGATTGTGACATTAAAACCTCTTTAACGTGCACCGTTACAGTTTTTTTATAGTGTTGTTGAGTTTTGGTAGGGATACAGCAACTATTCTAATTAGTGTTCACTTGTTTTTTCAGAATTTAGAAATTGCTTTTTCTATAAAATTGCAGGAATTTAAAAAAAAATGCAGCTGACACTTTCACTTGGCACAAGGAAACACTTTACTTATTTTCTCCAAACAAAGAGATATTAAATTACAATGATAATAAGATGAAAAAAATCAAAAACTATTCACGTTTCATTGATTCATACCATAAAAATTTTGCTTGAAAAAGTGACAGTTCACAGGTCCTTCATAGTTGATTGACTGATTGATTGTCATTTCATTGTTTCAGCTCTAGTAGATATAACCTCATACGTCCTCATCTGATTTGTTCTAGTCTTTTATACTACTGAGCATCCCTACCAGCTGCTTTTTATTTAATTTGCAAATGTCTTGAATGGGATCCAGCATAGTTGTGGTTAAACTATGCAAAAGATCCAAAATATGAATCTGTTTTCACTCATCTGGTCCCTCCTTTACCCTGTTGCTGCTCGCTTTCAGAAGGTACTACACATCTGCTCAAAACTTAAATCAGAATGGCCTAAAAATAGCTGGTTGTACGTTTGCCTGTAAAACTCCAGGAATCTCACTCTTAGGAGCTTAAACAGCACATCTGTCCACTAGAGAGCAGTGCAGCATCAGTCATCATCAGACCTCAATTCAAGGCCACTGACGCAGAGAAGGTGGAAAACAAAATACAGAGCAAAAGAACAGCAGCATGTGGCTAAATAAAACTTAACGCTGGCACTGAAACTGCCACAAAAAGAGAGAAAGCTCCACAGAAACCTATTCTTAACTCTGTACCGGTGTGTGTTTTTTCTTCTGTGTGCGATAGAGGGGGGGTTCATGGGATGCAGAGTGCAGGTTAAATAGATGGAAAGCAGAGACTGTATCTGCCCTGCAGGCCTCCTAAGCAGCCAGGATACTGAATACGTCACTTGTGACATTTTACACTCACTCATTTTGCTGCTCCATGTCAAATAATACACAGTGCACTCACACACACACACACACACACACCCACACACACACACACACACACACACACACACACACACACACAAGTAGGAGTACAGTACAGGCAGGGATATGTGGCACACACACACACACACACACACTCTGGCCGGCAGTCGTCCAGGCAGCAGGCAGCAGGCTCGATCAGATAAATATGAGGCTTGTAATGCGACCACAGAGACGGGTCTGATGGGATCAATAAAGAACGGCGCTGCAGGTCATCCGGAGAACACAGCGAGAGGATAAATATGGACTGGCTCATCGGAAAACAGAGCAGCGAGACTGATGGGTACACAGGACTATATCTTCTCTCGTGTGTTCTCTCACCCATCTGACACAGATCAGACAGACAGATTTCTTGCTCTGCGGTGCTCTTCCACTTTGCTAAAGTAGACTGTTGGGAGGCTTCACTGCTGTATTCTGATGCTCTGTGTGTGAACTACTTTTCCTCACTGTTTGTTTGGGAGTTGAAATGGTCATGCCGGGGTTGTACAATGGAATGTAGTTATTTATTTTCTGATGAATTTGGCAAACTAATTCTTTGTTATTAGGCTCCTATTAACTGCCACCGGATGTGAGTTAGATGTAACTGTTCTTAAAGAGGGCTACTGTGTGTTTTTAGTGAAGAGTTTTAGAATTACCTGGTCTGAAAACAGTTTTATATCACTAAGATTAACATTTCTGGGCAAAAATGGCATTGTGAGTGTGTCACCTTGGGCTCTAGGATGCTCTAAACAGGTCTTTCACTATTTTTCTAACATTTAGTTAACTGAAAAAAATAAAATAACTAATAATGAAAATAGTCACTGATTGCAGTACTAGAGCATAGTCTGAATACTGGTGTTGACGAATGTATTAATCAAAACCACCAGTCCACAGATATACAGTGATATTAGGTAAGGTTGCTGTGTCTAGACAGAATTAGACAAAATCCAATTCACACATTCTATTTCACACCGCTATATTAAACTGACTGTGTGCGTTGCATAAGTGGTGATCAGGTGTGTGAAATTCTGGTGTGTGATTCTCAGCGGCAGCTTGTTTTGCTTAAAGTGATGTTTGCTCCTGAACAAGAGAGAACCTGGCAGCCTCAGTGTTAGACGGTGTACAGATGCAAGACAGTCATGTGGTGGTTCTCTCTCTCTCTCTCTGTGTTTTACTGCTGCTTTTGTTTTTGTGGATACAGCTATTTCAGCCTCCAAAGATCATTCTGCATGAGGAAAGTGTAAATTAGGGACTGTGCATGTATTCTGATGTAGCTTATGTCAGCTGTAAAGCTTTGATAGCTCCTACTTTTGTTGTGTTTCTCAGCTAGTATGGTCATTAAAAGGGATTTGTATGTGATAAGTTGCAAGAAAAAGCCATGACATTTTGTCCCAAGTCACAAAGAATATAGTCGATAGTGGACTGTTTTTTCAACAGAAAGCTATATTTATTTGGAAGCGATCATTTTAATATGTAGACTACTGCTAACACAAGCTCTACAGGTGTATTGAGTTTTATTGGTGGTGCTCACAGCAGTGAAACAAAGTTTCCCAGTTACTCTGGAATATCCACTGAACATGCTTTTACATAGGGCTGCACAATATTAATAAAAACTGACATTAAGATATTTTGTTTTTCTGCGATATATATAGTGTGATATAAAAAAAGCAAACAAGACTTTTAACTTGAATTACTCTATTAGGAAAGAATTAATAATTCTAAAATAACTACCGTGAATTTCTAGAGAAATTGATCTGCACACAGGAAATAAAAAACGATTTTGAAAAAGCCACCCAGAATGTTTGTTGTCATCTGAAATAGCTTTGTGTTTAGGTCGACATTCAAATCTGGCTTTGCACTCGTCACACAGAGATTTGTGATGCTGATTTAAATGGCCCAGTAAATTAGTCAGGTGGCTTTGTGTTGTGGCAACAATTGCAAGAAGTTGCTGAAAAAATACCTGTTTTTGGTCAGCATCATCCTTTCTGTAGCTGATTTTTTTCCATACAGGTGATGTTGTGTTTCTTTTTGCCCACATTTCTTCCTTTTTAATGTTTATCTATCTAAAAAAAAAAAAAAAAAAACATGTCGTTTTGTCTTTTGAATAAGTAAAAAAATTAAAAACTGAGTGCATCCAAGAATCCTTAAATCAGGGTAAATTATGTTTTATCAGACAGACTTTCTTTTGTAGATTAGACATGGAAAATAAGAACTGCATGAGTTTTAAATATATTTGTATTACAGTACTTTGCCTTACTTCACATTACACTTCATGCAATGTGACTGTTGCACCTGCGCACATTGGTGCTGAAACAATACGTTGTGCAGCCCAATTGTCAACCGCTTCTATATCAACAACTATATCTTTTGTATATACTAGTTCCAGTGAAGAATGTCTACTGCTGGACCTGTCCATTGTAGTAGAATTGTCTTTGGAACAGACTAGTTGCTGGTAAAGTTCTGCTTCAGCAAGGTCTGAGAACTTGTGACAGACAGAAGAATTGTTGAAACTGAAGAAGCAGAGACCAACATGTCCTGACTTTATGACCCCAAAATGCGTCTTCATTTCCTGTAATGCGAACAGTTAACATTTCATTAGAGCCTGCTTGGAAAATATCCCCATCGTTCAAGCTGTATGCACCCAAGTTGTGATGCAGATGTTCTTTTATTAATTTGTCATCAGAGTTATTTACTTAGATTTGATAACATGTCTTTAGAGCCGCAGATGATATTACACAGATATCACATTAGTAGATTGCTCTTTGTGTTTGAAAGTAGTGGAGTGCCCCTTTAAAGATTGTAGAGATTACATTTTTCAATGTAAAGAGCACTACCAAGTAAATTCTGTGGCTTGATAAGACTTGAGGTCAGCCTTGAGATGACCTTCCTATCAGTCATTGGGATTTGAGCATCTGTCGTTCAGGTCGGTGTAGCTGAAGTTTACACATAATGAGTTACTACGTTCAACTTCCCTCTCTGCTGCTGCTCAGTGTGCAGCTTAAGGCAGTGCTCAAATGTCACTCAGCTGGACTGCTCTGCTTGCCAGCTGCTTTGAACCTGTGTTGATGTTTTTCTCTGCGTCTGGGAACTGGTGAGCTGGCGGTGGTGGTGGGGCCACTATCAATTATGGATATACCTTAGAAAAGTCAGAGTTCCATGAAAAGTCATGTCTGTGCACCAGAGAATGATATGAAAGAGGGTGTTACTCACATGAAGCTGTCATTTTTAATTTAAAGTGGATCCAGATCACTTATTTATGTACATTATGCCATCTTTAAAGTTACTCTCACTGTTATTTTGTTTGTTTACCTCACTACCATTGTCATCACCACAGTGTTATTTTCATCCAAAACCATCTATAATATTTTGAATATCGTTCATGTTGTATAGTTGTGTTGTTTGTTATATGCATCTTTAGTCACATCATCATTGTATTAGTTTTTTGTTACCTTTCAATTGTTTTCCTCATCTCTTTGTGTTTTGTATGCACTGAGGTGTGCACACCTTTTTATTTTTTATGTTTTAGGATCAAAGAAGAACCAAAGCCTCAGCCGGCACAGTAAGTAAACTGCATTACCCAGAGTGCTCTAGGCTTTGACACTTCTTCCTGTCAGTCGATGCTATGTGCTTCATGTGGCTTTCTCCTCTTTGTCTGGGAGTTAATTGAAAGAAATGTCATTAATGTCATGGAAAACCCAGTGTGACAGCCTGATGACTGCACTGTGATGTATTTGTTTTTATACTTTTGAATCAGATAACATTGGCAAGATTGTTGAATTTTGTGCTGGACGCTAAACAGCTGACTTCCATGACATCAATGACTGCAGCTTTTCCTTTCTACCAGCTTTTTTAGAGCCAGGCCCTACCAAACCCTTCCCCTGTCCCTGGTCTCTACCTGGCTGCCCATCTTCATCCCGTGTGTCATCTGTCCTCTGATTGGCTTGTGCAGCCTCGTAGTTCAACTCCAAGTGTGGATTAGATGCGCCTGTCTTGCTCTACTGTCCTGTAGCTTCATTTCTGATCAAATCTACCTGTAGGGCTGACCAGTCCAACAACCTGACCCCTACTGCACCTACAACCTGGAATAAGTGACACTTCTGTTCCCCTCAGCTGAGCATTTAATGCAGCTCTCATCTCCATTGGCTGTGGAGCTTTCCTGCTTTTTCTGTCCTTCCCTCGACTTCACGTCTGTCTGTATTATCTTTCTTTCTTTGTCTATATTTCTCTCTATATTTCTGACACTGTGTCTGGTTGTCAATGTTCTACTAATCGTCGATCTGCCCATGTCCTGGCCCTCTCCTCTCTCTCTCCTCTGGTTCTAGTGAATGTCCCTGCTATTGTTCACTACTTAGAAACTGACTTACTTCCTTCAAAAAACCCCTTTCAGAACAGATTGTTTTCTCCCATGATGACTCATTGCGATGTTCCAGTTACACTTTGCTTATTTGAACAGGTGGTTTCCCTTTAGTGGGATCACTGAGCTGGTAAATAACGTTCTTCAGCCCCAGCAAAAGTCCCAAAATGACAAGGAGCCAGAGCCAGACGCGTAAGTAATAGTACAGACCCCTTCTGATCTCCTCCCAGCAGGCACAAACACGTAGTGGTGACCCAAGCAGCTGGACGCACTGGACATTTGACCCTAGTTCATATTAGAGTGTGTTACACAATTTCTCAGTGTGTTTATTCGAGCACAAAAGAGAGTGATGGTGTGGTAGAGGGATGTCACAGTGGATTTTTACCTTTGTGAATGACTTATTGATAACACTTTTGGGGTGGAACAAATACCAGAAACTCAGCAATAGGTTTCACTGAGCACCACTTTTCAGAGCTTACTTAATGACACTCACAAGGATGCCTTTATCTGGTCAGCTTAAAGTCAATGCAGCAGTGCAGGTTTAATGCGATGATTCATTTGAATGTAGGCAAAGAGTCATTGACTAGTAGAACAGTAATCCAATCTCAAAGCAGCTGGCAACCAAGCCTCATGGACCCACCTGACCAACAAAGACCAATAAGATATAACAACATTATAATGGTTAGAGTTGTGAAGCTCAAAACATTAGGGTGAAAATGAAGTCCCTTTCAAATGTGCAATCCTTTGTGTCAATCTGACAGCAATAAATAAAAATGTCGGCTTCATGTCTAATTGAGCAGCCTCTCTTTAAAAGTTGCATCAGTAATCTTACTGGGTTGGACCTCAAAACATTTCAGTATCACTTTCAGCATGGCACAAGTAACAATACACAAGCAGCATACAGTGTTGCCAGATCTCGTGATAGAAACAAGCAACCAGCTCTATGGAAACAAGCCCAAAAAGAGACAAACAGCTGAACTGCCACATTGTGTCAAATAGAGGCCTCTTGATAACAGTATAAATATATACATTTATTTTTGTTTGCAGTAAATTGACAGTAATTTGGTCAACAAGAAAACTTTAAATAACTTACATTAAAATAAAAGACATATGCATTATGCAAAAGCAACAGTAAATAAGCAACTACACTTTAAAAAAGAAGCCCAAAAACTCGCAACCCACGACTGATGAGATTTGCAAGCGACTTTACAGAAGAACAAGCCCAAAGTCGCTAATAATAAGTGGACTTGACTACACTGGAAGCATACCATCACAATAATGGATAGGCACAAGTGATCGTACTTTGAGTTGTGTGAAATGATTTAGGGAAGGATGTTCCAAATTTCAGCATGTATGGGTCTAAAAACAGCACAGATGGTTTGATGCTTGAACACATTTCTCATTTACTTTGCTCTACCATTTTTACATCTATAAGGCAACAAACTGAAATACCAATAAAAAATATAACATCACTCTGCAATGAAGACAAAGATTGTAACAAATCAGAATAATGATGCTCACATATAATTAATGTAGTCCTTTTTTTTGGACAAAAAGTTACCAGGAGTTAAAGTTCAATTTGTTGCTTCCAGCTGTTTTTGTAAGTTTTTACTCTGAGCCTAATAAATACCTGCAGCTTCAAATAGCAGCAACATCCATATGAGCATCATCAAAGTAAGAGAGCTGCACACATTTACGCTTGTGAAAGAACAGCAGTAACTTCATTAATTACTTATGATTATGCATAATCCCAGACATGGAGACAGGATCAGTCCGGGTCAGGATCTAACAGCACGTCACACACTGTAATTTTTTCCTTACAGCAGACAGGTGGACTGTCATACACACATAGGCAGTCTATAAGATGGAGTTAGAACCTTTGAGCTCCGTCTCACTGTTAGAAAAGTATTAGGTAGATGATCATCACACATGGACGGGATTTTCACCGTTAAGAAAATTATGAAATAAACTGGGCTTTAAGTTAATTGGGCAGTTTGAAAATTTTTCTGCTAGTTTAGATTCAGAATCCTGTTCAAAAGTTTGGCTTTAACATGATTAGTGAACACAATGTAGCATTAGAACACAGGAGTGATGGTTGCTGGAAATGTTCCTCTGTACCCCTATGGAGATATTCCATTAAAAATCAGCTGTTTCCAGCTAGAAAAGTCATTTACCACATTAACAATGTCTACACTGGATTTCTGATTCATTTAATGTTATCTTCATTGAAAAAAATGCTTTCTTTCATGCTTTCTAGCTTGCGTGATGGAGCGGCTAGCATGCTAAAATATTTTTGTAAAAAGTTGTGGAGACCAGACTAAAGCAGGGAGGAAAATTAATATTAGACACAGAATTTGTCAGGTGGTCAAAAAAAAAGCATCTTCACAGGAATGGTAACGTTGCTCTGTCTGCTGTATGAGGAAGTAGAGGATTGTAGCAACTTTGTAAGATGCTAAAATGTGAGACTGTGGGTTTGTTAGCTCCATGTCGAATTCTGTCGCTGAAAATAGCTTATTTAATGTAATGTTAGTGTTCATGAAGTAGACGGTTATATATGAGTAAATGCAAAACACTAGTCCCTGTTGAAGGATGTTGCTAATATACAGACATAAACGCCTTTCTGTGGTAACACTATATACTCTACTATATAAAAGTTTACTGGGAGGTAAAAACTCAGTTTAGTTTGTGGCAGAAACAGAACCCCAAAGCTTGTAGACAGCTTGTAGTTGAGCCTTGCTGTCGATATGTTGAGTCTGTCATATATCCAGGAGGGAGGCTCATGTTACTGGCTGTGTGTAGCTGCTGTGGTGTGGCCCAGAGGTAAGAGAGCTCCGATACGCTAGCATGGGACGGGACAATGAACAGCGTATGATTACTCGTCAGCAGTGTCACCTACATTTGACCGTGTTTGACAGAATAAGCAAACGCTCATCAGCTGCCTGCTGCCACAAGAAGCTCTGTGTTTATTCTGTCATGCTTTATTTGGTAACTTATTTGCTGTATGTACTTGTCCAGTCTTGCTCTTTGCTGTCTGTCTCATTGTGCAGCTTCAGAATCAAGACATTTAAAATTTGAAAGTGGTCTTAAAACCTCTATTCGTCCCTTGCTGTACAGAGGAGAGGAGCAGCAATCGTTGGTTATCTTCCACAGCTCTTCTCAGTGACCTTGTCTGTCAATAGAGCAGCAGTCCTCAGCCCATGTAGTGGGTCAGGATCCAGCGCATGTATCTGTAAACGTTTCAGTGTTAGAAGAGATTAAGTGAGAATAAAACATGATTGTTTGTAGTCTTATTTACTTGATCCTGTGAGACTGGCTTTACCTCTTGTATCATATTCTTCATCAGTCTGTTATCAGGCCCCTCTGTCAGTAAATGAGATTTGGTTGGATCCGTTAAACAAGGCTACATACTAATCTCTGCTTGGTAAACACACAAAGGCTGTGACACAATTAGCCCTTTAATCCCTCAGTGGGTACAACAAGGGGCACACCAATGGCACTCTATCTGATGTTCAGATGGCACAGAGACTCACACACGCAACCACACACATAGGCGGTCTTCAGGTGGTGTGTGGCCGTTACATTTTAGGCTCCAAAGGTCTGGTTGTGGGTAAAGGAAGCACGTTTATCTCAAACGCAGAGCTGTATGTGGTAAAAGGATAGCACTGCTCAATAATTCACAAGTGCTAATGAATGTTGCAGGGGATATGTGGGGCGAAACCAATTCTAATCGCCATATTATGAAGTCAGCCCAGTGTTTAGTTTCCAAGGAGACGCTCAATTGACATGTGTCATACAAAATGCATGCGAAGAGTCCATGCTGTTTTTTTAGTAGCCTCTCAGGACTTGTTAGGCGTTAAGGGGCTACTGTATAAGATCAGGTGTAATGTATCGGTAGGAGGCCATCTATAGGGCACAAACAGTACCACAATAGATACTACACTGACAAAGTCTTGCTGGAAGGTGGACTCTTCTGTGTGTGACTACCAATGATTACCTGTCGGTGATTCAACAGAGCAACAATAATTGTGCATATTGATAATGTGTGAGAACAGTATGGCTCTGGGGCATTCACGGTCTCGCCTTACGACTGTCCTGATATAGAAACACAGGTGCAAATGATTCATTAAATGCAAGGGAACCTGAGAAAGTGGAATTAAGTGATGTTCTTAAACTTGCAAAGCAAATCTGATACCGACTCCCCCTGTGTTTTAGAAGAGGTGCGGTATCAAAGGAGGAGCTCAGCTTTGAAGCTTCTGAGGTCATGGTGTCTGCTTTTCCTTTCAAACTCTAACACATTGCACACATCTGAGGTTATATCACTTAGTCAGCTGATAGCAGAAACCTATTGGGTAAGTGTGATTTTGAGAAAAAGACTAAAGCTGTGATTTAGGCAATAAGAATCGTTTTCATGTACAACAATGATTAGCCCACGCTGCCATGAATATGCATTTGTCTACCATTTAGACTATAACAGAAAAATAAATACTATAATGTATAATGTATTCTCTCTTTTTTTTTTTTAAAAAACTGATTACCCCAAATTAATACATGATTTGTGTGTTGTTGTTTCACTCAAACGTTTGCAGTACAACAGAACTTTTTGAATAAATTATGGTTATGTCATGTTTTTCTGGTGTATGTGTATTATAAAGGCCCAGCTGGGGATGGGCATTGCAAATTAGCTTAAATTATAAAAGCCATGCTATTGGTTCATGCTGTATACTTGTTCCTATACAACGAACGAAGTTATACACTAAGCTTCTTTTTTACAGGTCACCAAACCTTACCTTTTGTAACCTCTGCCCTTCTCATTCCTATGCAGGAAGTTGCACCAGCAGTTTGAATCATATAAGGACCAGGTTAAGAAGATGGGGGAGGAGACTAACAAGGCTCAGGACCAGAAGAGCGAAGCCCCGACCTGCGGGATATGCCACAAAACCAAGTTTGCAGACGGCTGTGGCCACCTCTGTTCATATTGCCAAACGAAATTCTGTGCTCGGTGCGGAGGACGAGTGTCTCTGCGGTCAAATAAGGTAACGCTAGCTTGTATCCTTGGTGCTATCCATTTATAAGGACACACACTCTCAAACACACGCTGATGCCCCACCCTCAGGCAAATGTCTCCCTACAATACTATTTGAAATCCAAGGTTATGAAACATTGCAGTGAGATCATAATCTGGGAATGGAGCCAACGCTGTCTTTAATAGCAACTAATGTTTTTCAGATTCTAATCATCTACTCCAGTCAGAGAGTCTCTGCATGCCTTTGTTCCAATTCTGTTCTCTCTGATGTGTTGATTCACAGCTACAGATTTCCTATTCATGTTTACTGTAACTTACAGTTGTTCTATTTCACCACTGGAGGGAACTGTTCCTCCTTCTCTTTTTCTATATAGGAACCTGATGGCTGCGTTTGTATAATATGATACTCCTGTGACCAAATAACCTCTGTAAAATCATCCCCAGCTAAAACTGTTAGTATTAGACCACTTAAATTTGAATCATGACCTTGAGTGTTTCTATTTTTATGCCATCTAATTCTTTGCTGTTGGAGTATGTGACACCAGGACCTACTAATGCCACTTACAATCTCTCTCTCTTATCTTTTCTACTCTTTTCCCTCTTTCCCTATATGCTTATCTGTTTCTTTCTTTCTGCTGCATTCCTGCTCTCATGGAATTGCAACAGGAGGACAAAGTGGTTAGCAAACTCTTTTCTGCGTTTTTTGGGACTGTGTCTGAACACAAGCATTTTTCATAAAATGCTGTGAATATATACATAAATACACATACAGCAGCCAAGAATGACACGACACGAACAAGAAAAGTCGTGATTAGTCACATCTGTGAGTCTACCGTGTTATGCTTAGATCAAACTGAATAAACTTTAAGTAATTCAAAATAAATGAATTTATGATTGACATTTCTGTTTTCAGAAGGGATAAAAGTATTTTGATTATAGCACGTTTCTTTGAGTGATACAATACGTATCAAAATGTGAAAGAGAGATAGGATTGATATCAAAAGGGATGAAGCTTAAACAAAGCTGAAAGAATAATGTTGCATATAATACATGGTCTGCACTGGCATAGCACTTTTCTACCTTGGTGGTGCTCAAAGCGCTTTACAGTGTTTCGCATTCACCCATTCACACACCAGTGGTGGCAGAGCTGCCATATGAGGTGCTCACCTGTCATTAGGAGAAACTATGGGTTCAGTATCTAGCCAAAGGACACTTCAGTATGTAAAGAGGGCTGAGAAGCAAGCTACCAACTTTGTAGTGAGAAGACAACACAGCTGCCCTGGTAAAGAAAAATTCCACAGATTTTCCATGTGAAATTCAGTTTTCTTGCAATGAAAAGTTCTACTCAGACCTTTGTGTTGTCGAAATTGTAGCCTCCTGAGTTTTCGGAGCTGGCCTCTTACCGCACAGGTTTGGATCTTTTTTTTTTTTTTAAAATCAATATGTTCTATTTTTATTCAATATGTACCATGATTTCTTAGACTTTATGCAGGTGTAGCACTAAAATACTGGAGGAGCATTTAAAGCAAAATCTGGAATTACACCTGACTTTAAACACATAGATGGCAAATGATTATTATTATTCCATTGTGTATTTATATAATGTTTTACTAAATAAAAGAGGTCACCTTTTTAAGTTGGTCATTGTGATCAATATGAACTTCTACTCAATCCAAATGATCCCACTTCAATGCCAACATGTTGCCTTACGTGTGATGTAGCGTAGAATACCATAGGTCGGGATGGAAAAGCTATAATGACTGACTGCTGTATTGAGTCCCCTGGGGGATAATCTTTAACTGTGTAACTAACTAAACAAATATAGCATCACAAAGGCTGCTAGATGAATGCATCACATGGACTATATTACTCTCAGTGTCAATGTATAACATAGATTTCCCATAGTTTCCTTAGCTCTAACCTGCCTGTGTTTACTCTCTAAGCGACAGTCTGCAGGCCTTAGGGCATGGCACATACCAGTGGGTTTGATTCAAACAATAGAACAACAGAAACACTCGGACAGACCTCCATCCTGCTACTCCCTTCAATGCCAAGACCCCAGTTGCACGGGCTTCCATTGTTCCCTGGTAGATAATAGCTGGGAGATCAGTTACTCTGTTGTACAGATGGTGTTGAGTAATAACAGTGGCAGCCGGCTGGCGATGGACAGTCGGGGCATTGGCAGATAGGCTATGGGATGTGCCTCTGATCCAATGCCCGCTGTTTACCTGGTGATGCCCTGGCCTCTTGGCACTCAAGGTCACATCTCTATACAGACAATGGACACTGATGTTAATGTGGTGTTGCTCCAGAATGAATTAAGTAACGTACTGCTGCAAACATGTGATGGAGACGCAGGTGCAAACATTTGATCCCAGTGCATAGAAATATATGTGTGGCTCCTTGGGCTGCACTTCCACTATCTCAGTGCTTGACAGTGCTGCCATATTAGAAATCTTACTGTGGATATGCCTTTCAAAATGTGTTGAAAATCCAAGAAACTGCTTATACATATGCTTGTCTACAGCAGGGGAGCAGAGTAAGCATTTGTGGCAGGATGCAGAAGTTCAGATGACAGGGTCAGTCAGAGGGACAGAAAGCCAGCATAGAAATGAGCAGCAGAGGTCATAAGGGTATTTGCATGTAAAAAAGTGCCGTTTTAGGGTTGGCCATGTTGTTTTATGTGAAATGCCCATTATTAGCCGGTACAGAAGACCACACAGGGCTTTAGTTGTGAGTTAGATTAGTGGTACAATATACACATCAGCCCACCAGGACTGTGGTGATTTTTAATTGCTGTTTGTTTTGTGTGATCATGCTTGTAGTCGCAGATGGACAGAAGCTTTGATTACTCCCCTACGAACAAAGGGACACATTTTGGTGCGCCCAACCATCTTGTGTGAAAGCTTGTGTGTCAGTGAAAGAGGTGGTGGTGGTGAAATCTGCCCTTTTTCCATCCGTCTACTCTTTCCCTCTCTCACAGATGGTGACAGCAGTGGCGAGAGAGATCTTGTTCTGTGAAACGCCATTGAATATTTACAAGTCTCTATGTCTGGGACAGCTAGCAGAGCTATAGTACACTGGAATATGATATAGTGTGGAGGGGCTGAGAGTTAAACAGCTGGTAAAGGAGTTCAAGCCTGGAAAGGTGGATTGCTCCAAACAATAACCCTGTTTAGCTGAATCTATGACTCACTTAGTGTAGTCACATTCATCATTGTATCTTATCACAGCAGGATGAATAATAGATAGGAAAACACTGATAAAAATATCTGCGTTGATAAGAATCACTGCTCATTGATTGTGCCAGGTGGCTTAGCCTCTACAGCAGATACTCAAAGCACAAAGCGCAGAGAGACTTTTTGGGGGTGAAAATATAAAATGCCTTTGATATAGATAAACTGTGTGTCAGTGTTGTGAAGTGTTCAGAATCTCTGCTTGTAGCGGTGGAGCTCCCCACCATTTCCTCTGATGTGGCTTCAAAAGGGCCTGAGGAATCAACAGTCTCTGGGGAGGAAGTCATTTGTGATTAAAGCAACTCTTGAAGATGTTACATGTGCTTCTTGGCCCCTCAAAATTTCTGCTATGAAATAGAAAGGAAAGGACTACAGTATTTTTTTCAGCTTTTGAAATGCACAACATATGTTTCTTTAAATAAAATAATTTTGTCTCTATATGAAACTGCTGGAATCGTTGACAATATGGACTGTAACCTGCGTAACAGTATTTCCCATATTTTCTGTTTTTATGACTTTTGAAATTATAAATTAATCATTTTTAACGCGTTTATCCCTAACAGGTGCTCTATATTGCTGTATATAGCGACAAGCATGTAATGTTACAGTATCTTTCTAGCAATAAAGTTCAATAAAAGTGTTGAAAGATCATGCTATGGATCACACAAGTTGTTATTTTCAGCTCTCCAGAGTGATGGAAGTCATTCATATCTGTGCAGCAGAGATTAAAATATAGCTAATT